>NC_049223.1:1675304-1986346 GCF_011100685.1 Canis lupus familiaris | reverse complement strand
TGGACTTTATTCATAAGCTGATTAAGAGCCTCACTCCATATCTTTTAGTCTCTGAGTCTAAAAAACTCTAATATGTTGTATTCAGCCTGGATTTCTGAACTATTAAACATTACAACTTATTCAAATTTGGAAAATAGTATCTTAGTTAATGTTTGATACACGACAGTAAGGATACATTTCACCTTGTGAAAAGAGGGCACTTGAAAAGATTATTGTTGGAGAATTTTCACATAAAAGAAAAGTTTGGATCAGGTGTAACAGCTTCTTAACATTGCTAGAAAAGCAAAGTATAATCATGTTGGAAGTGAAAGTCATTTACCTTAAGTTTTAATAAAACTCCAAATCTGTATGGAAGGTTTACTGAAATTTCCGTTGTGCTATGTTCCCACTATTTTTGAAAAAAATTTCAGTGAAATATTTTTTGGTTCTATTTGTCTATGAATATATTGCCCAATAAAATAATTATGATACTTTGTATTATGTAAGCTTTAGAATAAAAAAATCGCAGGGTTACAATATAAATACAAATACAAATGTGGTCAGTGGTATCAAAAAAGGATCAAATGGTGAGAGAAGTACATGAAGCAGGTGATAGAGGTTAAAGTTCCAGGTGGGCCTTTCTGAGGAAACTGTATTTAAATACCCAAGGGGAGAAGCACTTTCCAACTATTTTTTCTGATGCACTTAAAGCAAATAATATTATATTCGTCTTTCATATAACAGCGTGGGTCAGAGTGGTAAATAACTCTTCCAAGCTTACAAAGCTAATGAGTGGTGAACCAGTTTGGATCTTCAGACTTCAAGAAAAGACCTTGTCTGATTCTGTTCACACACCATATCACATTGCTCCTCAAAATTCACCTGGTAAATTCATGCTAATGTTAGATGAGTTACCACAGCATACTACATGCTACTTAGAAAACATAGAAAATAAAGTTAGCATCATTTCAAGTAGTCAAAATGGATTTTTTCCCAGAGTGTTTATTATTACTTTCATGGAACAAGAGTATATATTTGCTATTATCTAGAACTTTGAATTTCAATATTTATAATTTCTCATCTTTTATGCCAACTTTCTTTTGACTCTTAAGATTTTCACTTAAACAACTCAGGAAGTTCCCTTAGATGTAACTTAAAAATATGTAACGACTTCGTTTTTTGTGGTCTGTGTGTTATTGTAACAAATTCAGAAATGTTCGGTGCTTTATAGTCATGCTTATGTAGGGTTTCTTTTTCCTGGAAAAAGTAGAGCGTAGAAAAGGGAAAGGTTTTGACAGTGTGAGACACCAAGCAAGCACAAAGCTGATTTTGGGCATAAGGTGCCCCAGTAGCAGTGGAAGGGTGGGAGAGAACCAAAAAAGAAAAGTAATGATGTCAGTAGCTTCTTGGAGCTAGGGAAAAGAAACCCCTGCTTACCAGTACAACTTCAAAGTTAGCTCTGTTGCTTGTACTTAGGTATATTCGTGGTAAGGGACACCTAGTGAAATGACATCTGAAGGTAGGAGCTCCATATATAAAAATGTTTTTATTTGGTTACATGCTCAGTACTATAGAGATCTCAATTAGTAGATAAATAAACAACAAAACACCCACTATTTGGGATGTGGATAAGTTGTTCCACTTCGAAAGCTACTAAGATAGGCATTTGGCTGAGTTTCTTATTTCTTTTTTTTTTTTTAATTTTTTAAATTTATTTATGATAGTCACAGAGAGAGAGAGAGAGGCAGAGACACAGGCAGAGGGAGAAGCAGGCTCCATGCACCGGGAGCCCGACGTGGGACTCGATCCCGGGTCTCCAGGATCTCGCCCTGGGCCAAAGGCAGGCACCAAACCGCTGTGCCACCCAGGGATCCCCTCTTATTTCTTTTTTCATTAGGAAGAAACAAACCTCTTTGATTTGTGAGGCTTTTCAGTGAGTTCTCTCATTACCAGTCTGATGAGACTGTATCGTTTGGTTGCTGGTGATTCTCCACCTTTGAGGTTCTATCCTAAATTATTATAAACCCTGAAAATTCAGGACATTTTATGTTATCTTTTAATAATTTATTCTCTAATGGAATATAATATACTATAAATTTTAAAAGTTTTTATAGCATATTTTTTAACAAAATAAACAATAAGAGCCATACATTTCAATCATTCTATTACCCATGTTTGTTAGAAGGGAAAGTCCAGGGGAATATATATTTGTGGATGTTACGTGCCTTTTAACTAATATACAGTATAAGCATAATTTGGAACATTGTCTTTCAGAACTTAAGGAAGGGAAGAGGAAGGGAACTAACATTTGCTGAATGCCTACCATGTGCCAGGCACTGTGCTAGACACTTTGACATACATTACAGGGTTTATTGTGAGTATTAAATGAGATAATGTATCCCCATTTTACAGATGAGGAAACTGAACTTGCCCCAAGTCACATGGCTGGTAAGTGGCAGAGCTGGACTAGAATCCAGACTCCAAATCCCATGCTTTTTCTACTGTACTGTGTTTAAAACTTGTGAAGAGAGGTATGAAGTTTAATGACCAGAATTGAGAGTTCTAGGAATTTTCTTTTTCCATGAAATATTTGATGCTAAACCTAAAAAAAATTTTCATGTCAGGAGGTAGATGATGGGAAATACACTATAATTAGAACTCATCTGCTTCTCAAATGCCAGGCGAGATGACTAGTATCTAAGGGAAGATTAGTAAATAACACCAGTTTGAATAAATACATAGCATCTTGTAAGGGCTTCCCATGTCTTGGTGTTAGAGATTTAAAGACTTAGCTATAATAATAGCTAATAATAGTCTTATAATAATAATAATTCTGCTTATTTTAAACATTCAAATGACAGTGGGCTTGGGCAAAATCCTGGGAAGTTCAAAATTTTCTTCATGGTGTACCTGTAAACCCACCGAGCACTCATCTTATGCCAAATACTGTGCTAGGTTATAGGGGTACCAAGCTAAAAAAAGACACCCTTGACTTGTCTTTAAAGTTTTTGGTGCCTTAGAACAAAATTAGTATCTACGTATCTTTTTCTTATTATCTTTCTTCAGTCACAAGATTGCAGCCCCACTGGAGGCTCATTTATTTTTAGAAATAACATATACAGTGAAATTCTAGAATAAATAATGTGGACACACATTTAGTAGTTAGATGGAACAGGAACTGGCCTTTATAGGCGTACAGGATAAGAATATATCATCAAAGACTATAAGGTGGTTCTTTGAACTATGATCCTAGGTATCAAGTCTGCTTTAAATTGCCCCTGAATTCACAATATTTGAAACTGAAGCTAACTAAGATAAAAACTTTCTTATCACTTCTTTCAACAACAAAACTTTTTGATGCTTGGATTTTCTCAAAACAAGAGATTCTCTTTGCCCGTATCTTTTTAGTGTATTTACTAATAAGATCATACTTGAATATATGAAATTTATCCATTGACATTTACTCTGTGACCACTAAAGGTGTACATTCACACAGATTCCTTAGGAGATTACAGAAATGTATGTTAGTTCCTACTAATTAGTACTAATTCATATTTCTGTCTTGAACTAATGACCTGCAATCCAATTTTTGTTGAAGGAGATAAATACATAGTATGTCTGAAATATTACAATAAAACCCAATTTATTACCTAACACCCCAGAACTGATATATATCCAAATATTTCAGCCCCTTCCACGATAGCCTTTTAAAATGATATCTTTTTCCTGAGCTATTGCTCAGAATGTTTTAAGAATACTTGTTCTGAATTGCTTTTATTCTTCATGTTGCCAAATTTGGTCCTGTGAGGGTGGTTTCAGCTGAAACCTTTTGGAAACCGGCAAAAGTTTAGAACCATTTCTGGTTGTAAGTCCAATGGATGAACTTTAGTTTTCATCTGTGAAGTTTGCCTGCCCCCCTTTTCTCCTTTTTTAAAAAAGAGTGGATACTCTTAAACTAACTTCTACATGTCCTCTGAGCATTCAGCTCTAACTATAGTACAGAACATAGCCGATGTGCACAAAAGGAGAGAGTATAATGAACTCCTCTATTAGTTTTATTGCACTTTTCTGTGACCAGCATTTGCAAAAGAACAACCCTAGACCAAGGTATGCATCCATGCTGCCTGCAAATGTCCACACAGTGACACATAAACTTCTTATAAACTTCTCATTCGTCACTGGCTATTGTTCCAGTTTTAGAAAGCCTGTGTCGCCTCCAGCTGTCCCATTGTTTCAACCTTTATGATCCCGTAACCTTCTTCCCTGGATGTGGGTAAAGAGAGAAGAGGAGAGAACTATGTTATTCTGTGCTCCATTCTATCTCCTCTGACAATACGATTAAAATATAAAAAATCTTTAGTGGGTTAACAGTTTAAAACTTTTAAAAGTTTTCTTCTTAAATATTTCAAAGCCGTAAGATTTCCTATGACATATAATGAATAACTATGTATACAGTATTTTAAATGGTCACAAAAACAAATTTAGGGTTTTTCCCAAGTTCATTATTGATAGAGATTTTGCTGGTGATCATTATATTTATCACAGTTACTATTAATCACCATTGTTTGAAAAATCATATATATATAAAGGAAGGAGCAGTGCAACTTTATAAGTGGTATTTTTGTTAATCTTATGAAGACTTTTCAGGTGCTCTTCCCCCAAAGCCATATTTTAAAAATTTAAAACATTTTTTTCACCTAATTCTTAAGCTCTAAGGGGGAAAAAACCCTGGCATTTACCCAAAAAGGAGCACATAGATCAGTTTTTTATTAACCTTTTAAACTGGTTGGCTATTTTCAGTTGTAATATTTTATGTAAGTGAAAAAAAGTCTTTGTGTCCCCTTTGGGTAAAATTTCAGCTCTTAATGGTTATAATGCATTTTAATGAAATATGGAAGTGATGTGTTTTATATTTTGATTGGCATTGGTTCAGACCAATTTTTGTAGGGTTTGATAACTTAAAAAAAATTTTTTTTTTTAAATTCATAAAAGACACACAGAGAGAGGCAGAGACACAGGCAGAGGGAGAAGCAGGCTCCATGAAGGGAGCCTGATGTGGGACTTGATCCCAGGACCCTGTGATCACGCCCTGGGCCAAAGGCAGATGCTTGAACACTGAGCCACCCTGGCACCCTGGATTTGATAACTTTTGTAAAACCTATTTCTTGCATATAACTTTGAGATAGCATGAATTTTGTAATATCTTGGGGTGTCGGATTAACTCTGGACCATACATTCTCAAAGTTGAAACAGTGATGGTAGAAGCATATTTCATCACTTAAATCCATCTGTCTTTTCTAGGAAGCTATGTTTATTGCAGTAGAAAGGCAAATGTTGAGTATAAATTATGAAATGGGGGACTTTTAGTATTCAGTCTAAATACTAAGTAAATATTAAGTCTGTCGTTTAACTATGAATATACTTTAATTAGAAAAGTTTTTTAATTGAATACTTAGAATGTATTATTATCTCAAGAAACCTACAAGAGGCAGAAATTATCATCCCCCAGATAAACTAGACTTAAGTAGAGCTTTGCTTCTTTGTTTTTTTATTTTGTTTTGGTTTTTAAACTGAAAATACAGCGAGGTAGTATTTCCCTTCCAATACCTCAGTCATCTTCTGGTAGAAGGACTTGTATTTAACGACATCCAGCAACTGTCTCAGGCATGATAATAGGGTACAGGAAAATCTCTTCATCTGGAATATTCAGAGAATGGAAATGTTCTGCTTTTCTTTTTTTAAGATTATATTTATTTATTCATGAGAGATACAGAGAGAGAGGCAGAGACACAGGCAGAGGGAGAATCAGGCTCCATTCAGGGAGCCTGATGTAGAACTTGATCCCGGGACTCCAGGATCATGTCCTGGGTCAAAGGCAGGCGCTCAACCTCTGAGCCACCTGGGCATCCTGGAAATGTTCTGCTTAATTAAAATTTTTGCAGTAGTATGTTAGAGCCAGCTCCCACTGACATGCTAGAGTGATTATTAAATTTTCAGGGTTTTTGTGAGCTGATTGTAAAAAAGAGCCATTATTAAAAATTAAGTATATATAAAGAAATACATATATATTTAACAAGTTATGTTAAAACCAATAAATACTCAAAACTCATCACTTCTCATAATTTTATCTATGCTCTTGAGGTTATTTACCTCTCTTTTATCTGTATGGTGTACTACTTACCATGTATGTCTCCCCATCTCCATATTCTGTGAGGTCACACTGGTAGCTTGAAATTGGCCATGGTGAAAGTATTTACATCATGTGAATTCACAAACAGATCAGGGCTTTTTTCCCCCAGAGAGCAGTTGAAAAGCCTCCCTAATTTAGCCTTTGATAAAAACCTTTCTAAAATGCATTGGGGCATTTTTCTACCTTAACAGTAATAGAGCATGCTGAATATTATTGTTCAAAATGCTGAAGATCTTAGATACCTAAAACTTAAATGCTCAGAATAATCACCTTACACATCAGCAAGGTCACTTCTTATGACATGTAAAAAGAAGTGTGTTATTTCCACATCAATTTTATATAAAAGATCAAGTTGTGAATTGTTTATATAAACTTGTCGCATTTTGTTTCATTGCAGCCGCCACTGGTGACATGCCAACTTACCAGATCCGAGCTCCTACTACTGCATTGCCACAGGGAGTAGTGATGGCTGCCTCGCCAGGAAGTTTGCACAGTCCCCAGCAACTAGCTGAAGAAGCAACACGCAAACGAGAGCTGAGGCTAATGAAAAACAGGTAGGATGTTTCACTGGAAACCAGTAACCGCTTATTGGACACATAACTTATTGCTGTGGGGCTTTTTTAAAAAATCGCTTTTCCCAAGCCATTTCTCCCAAGTTACATGTTCTGTGGCATTTTGGGGTTTGTGCTCTGCATGTAATGGTAATTAGATTGTCTTGTCATCAGACTCCCTATCCCTGAAACCATTTCATCAGAGGAGGCGCTTCCCTATGTGTTGTAAGGGTAATGTCTAAAAGATATTAATTTTTTTAATGATTATGGAAGAGCTTTATTACAAATAAAGATTTATTTTTTACTTGGTATTTACTTTGTGAAGTAAGTGATAAGTTTAATTTTTTAGTGTCTTTATAAGCAAAATGAATTTAACTGTGAGTTAAGAATTTCTAAGTCTTGTAGGGGCACCTGGCTGGCTTAGTCAGTAAAGCATGCAACTCTTGATCTTGGATTCAATGGGGTAGAGTTTACTTAAGTTTAAATAAGTAAGAATTTTCTAAGCCTGTTGTATGTAGTTTGTTTTTATCTATTTTGTGACTTTTTCTATATTATACTGAAATACATACATATTAATTCTGATAAATTTTAGTCAAGTGCAAATACAAAGCAACAGAAAGAAATAAAATTACTTAGAGCCCCATAACTTAGAGATACCTAATACTATAGCATATGTACTTTCAGTTCATACTCTGTCATTTTCTAACTTATTCTTGTGCCATGTTTCTGTCATTTTATTTTTTAAACAGGAATATGTAATAAAAATGGCATTTTCCAAAATTATTTAGTTTGATATGTAATACTATTTTTTGGTTTAGTTTTTATGATGGAAAATGGTGCAAATTAATCTGATTTTCAAAATGAGTAGAATAGCCTAAGAATTTTCCCAATTGTTTGGTCACCTTATTTTTAAATGTTAAATCATGCCCTCATTGTAAGAAAACAAAACATTTCATTTTTTAAAAAATATTTTATTTATTTATTCATGATAGACAGAGAGAGAGAGAAAGAGGCAGAGACACAGGCAGAGGGAGAAGCAGGCTCCATGCCGGGAGCCCGACGTGGGACTCGATCCTGGAACCCAGGATCGCGCCCTGGGCCAAAGGCAGGCGCTAAAACGCTGAGCCGCTGAGCCACCCAGGGATCCCCGAAAACAAAACATTTCAGATGGGATCATGTGCTCATCTCTGACCAGAACCACATGATGGTGGTTTGTTTAGCATTAGCAGGCTACTTAATCTAGAAATTGTGGCCTCTGAGCTACTACAATTCAGAGATAAGTGCTGACATCATAATTGTCCTTTGTAATTGAATGTGAACCAGGAGCAGCTATATTCACTTTACTAATAGTCCTTCAATTGTCACAGTTTGATATATTATTATAGGACTCTTTAAGTTGGCTTCAGTTCCCAAGCATTGTAGTTATCACAGATCACTAGATAGAGTTTTGTGCCCTGGAAAATGCAACAGATGACCAGAAATAGGATCATTGAGATATACGCATCTCTATCGGTGGTGGTTCTCCATTAACTAAGTCATGCTGGGTTCATCTTTTTCATTGTCAGCATTTTACTCAGAAATCCTGAAGGGGTTGGTGCCTCAGTGGCTCAGTTGGTTGGACGACTGCCTCCAGCTCAGTCATAATCTCGGGGTCCTGGGATCAAGTCACATGTTGGGCTCCCTGCTCAGTGGAGAGTCTGCTTCACTCTCTGCCCCTCCTCCAGCTTGTATTCTCTCTCTCATTCAAATAAATAAATAAAATCTTAAATAAATAAAACAAAATTCTGAAGGGTCTGAATGGGTGGAGCTCACATAGTATCATACGTTATTATATGAAAGTCTTGCTATCAAAGATCTCTAACTTAGATCTGATGGAGGAATATGGAAATTTAAAAACTGTCCTTTTCAGAGATTTCAGGAAACTTTGAAAATAATTCCTTCTATGGTCCCGGAATGTACGTTATGAAGTTCAGTTTAGAAATATAAAGTGTGGCAATAATGCAAACTGTAAAAGTGTTCATTGATGTCTTATTTTCCTAAAGAAAATAAAAAAGAAAGACCTAGAAAGTAGTGTTCTTATTTCCCTTTTGTCTTTATTCTTTACCTTTATTTTTAGATTAAAAAATATTGTCAGTAGACTTACAAAATGAAATAGATGAAATATTAGGCAATGGGTTCCCCTAAACATGCCCTACAACTACCTGCACATACATAAAAAATTTCCCTGATGAAAACAATCATGAAATTTTAGGTTAAAAAAATTAACTAATAACAGCTATTGGATAACATCTGCGTTTGGGCTGTAAATAATCCAGGGAAATAGAGCCTTCACCTTGTAGACATTATTTTGATCTTATGTGGCTGGTCCAGGGTATGTGCAGCCAGAACAAAGGCTCAGCAGTGTCATCAGGGATCCAGGCTCTCCTCCCTGCTCTGTCACCTTCAACATGTGACATTTGTTCTAAGGATTACCACATGGCTGCCACATCTCTAGGCGGAAAGAAAGGAGGAGGGCCAGAGCCAAAACTGAGCCCAGCTGAGTCTAGCCCTTCTGGAAACTTCTCTTGGAAGACCCTCGAAGCATCTTTTAACCCACATTTCCTTGGCTAGAAATAGCTAATAGAATCCCTAGTTGCAAGGGATTCTGAGGGATTTTACCTTTCCCGACCTCAATTTCAGAGCAAGATGAGGGAAGAGCAGATGATAAATAGCTAATAAGTGGCTCAGTTGAGCAAGTACCATATGCAGGTTTTAAGTGCTTTGTTTCTACTGTTTCTTTAACTCTTCCCATTACATTCGCATGAGATGAGGTCTGGATATTCTCCTTACTTTCCAGATGAGGGACTGAAGTTCCAAGAGGTTAAATAATAAGTTGGTTAAGATCACGCAGCCCACACTGGACAGAACCTGGATGTACAATCAGGTGGTCTTTCTTCCAGAGCCTGCCCACTGTGCTACATCAGAGTCACTCAAATAGACCCCAGAGTAAGCTTCAGATTGAATTTCATGGAAAGTATATAGGTTATACTTATTAACACAAAAGACCTCTCATACATTCCCTTTTTATTCTCTGGCTGGCATTTATGATAGATCTGATAGATATTTCTCCCAGTCCAGCAACAGTTTATATTTCTTTATAGTTTCTTTATAGCCTTGTCAACATTTCCTCTCTATCGTGTGTTTCCTCTCCATGCTGAGGATATATCCAGACACATGCAAGGCCTGAAAACTGAGCTATTAATAGAAGAAACAGGTGTTTTCCATAGCTGGGAAGTACTTAAGAATGTACCATCTACTGGTGTGATCATTTAAAGTTTTGGCTTGGAACTTTGGTAACGTGCCCATTCCCACATGGGATGTGAGTTATGATATTTACAATAAATAGTACACCTTGGTATAGAAAATAAAAAGATAAATATCCCACAGCACTGCTATCAGATATGTAAAATTTCATTTGATAGTAACTTGTTTTGTAAAATTATTATCTTTCTTCCAGATCTAGAATTTAGTAAGATTCAATCTTGAAAACCTTGGTATTCAATCATGAAAACCTAGGTATTTTAGCTAATAACTAAATGTATTTTAGTTCCTTTGTAGAAGATTGGCAAATTTATGAGCGTGCTTGGATTTATTCTCAACATTTCCCTATGCATAATTTAGATTAAATCAACCTGTATTTATCAGATTCTGTTCACTTTTTACATCTTTTAATTTTTTTGTTAACTAGTTGAGAAGTCTGAGAACTTTGTGAGTTCACAGGGCGAGTGCATTGTTCTTGGCTAGGAAGTAGGGGTTGATCTTTTCCTGCAGTTCACTGGGATTTCAAGGTCTTTTTTTCTGCTGACACTTGGTCCCATGTAGAAAAAAAACAGATAACCAGTTGTTAGTCAACTATCCTAAAAATAAAACAGAATTGGCCAAGTCTGTTGTGCACATCACTCTTGGTTCAGAATTGCAGCAGTGCAAGCTGGCATTATAGTTACTGGCATTTAGACGTCCAACATGACTCTTGTTAATATATGTTTATCTCTTTCAATGTAGGCTTTTTTGATATGAAGCATACCCCAAAGGCAGTTATTTTCAACTGACTCCTCCAAAAGAACACTGTTATCAGAGGGTATATTCTATAGAGGAGTTAAATGATGTAGTTGCTCCCCCTCCCATCCTGAAAAAAAAAGGAGAAAGAGAAAAATGTTGGCTGTATTTATCATTTTTTGGTGGGGTTATGCGTAAAATGACTGACTCATCTCATCTGTGTATTTGTGTTTGTTGCTTCAGCCACTCTGTTCCTTCCTCTGGGCACATCTACAGTGCTTTAAAGATCCATATAGTGGGTAGTAAATGCACGTGATTGGAAAAGTCTTGAAATATACTGTTGAGTTATGTAGTAGCTTCCTTGCCAAAGTTTTAATTGTGGTGTTCTCACTTCATGTGTTTAAATTATCCAAATAATATCGGGTGTTGTGTTCTGTACCCTCCCTTCTTCCTTTCCTTAATTTTCAGAATCAGAGTCCATTTCATTTTGGTTTTTGAAAATGTGTGTGTGACTTGCTGACTGTTGTCTTTATCCAGGTTGTTTTCTAGCCAATAAGCTGCTCCTTGCAGTTGTAGTTGAGTTTATTTGTTTTACTGAGATTCAGTCTTGAAGAAACAAAATCTCCAATATGGACATTTCAAGTTTCTGAGGATTGATTTTTCTAACATTTTTGACCAAATAAAGTTAACTCATTGTGATGGAATATGTGGCCTTTTGTGGACAAAGATAAGTAAGAGAATTGAAAGGATCTGTAAATGTTTTTGTAGAAATTCCACTTGGGGATGTGGTCCTATTGTTTTAGGTGACTAAAAACCATTCTGGTCACTGTTACCATGGAATGTGTGCCCTAAGAAAACACCCATTTACAACGAAGGATGGACACATTGATCATGCTCTCAAGTCTTTCCTGTTGTTCTAAACTAATTTTACAAAAGGCATGTGCTTGCTTACGTTTGTTGTGTGGCTTTGTACAAACCTTCCCTGGCATTGATTGGCTGTTGAGTTTGGGGGGCAGAAGTTCATTTGAGCCAGTCTGGGCTGTGCTGAGAGGGTGTTCCTATAGTCATTTGCCTTGTATTGGTTCCAGGGAAGCTGCCCGGGAGTGTCGCAGGAAGAAGAAAGAATATGTCAAATGTCTTGAAAATCGTGTGGCTGTGCTTGAAAACCAAAACAAGACTCTCATTGAGGAACTCAAAGCCCTCAAAGATCTTTATTGCCATAAAGCAGAGTAACTGTCTTTGACTTGGACCTTGTTTACTGTGAACTCTAATCAAGGCAGGAGATGCAGCAATTCTACTAATTGCCATGTGGACTTGTGGAAGGGACACTTGTGACCCTTGAGAATCCAGTGTGGCTTAGTGTTTGACATTGAATTGGGTATGCTGTTCCAAGATTTGGAATGCAGCCATGATCAGATTTACCAAGCTTACTTCAGTCTGCTTGTCAATAGCACGCAAAAAAAATGTTTTGTTTGCCCTCTTGCTTCTACTTTTTTTCAGGGAAGCTGCTAAAGAATGTCGACGTCGAAAGAAAGAATATGTAAAATGTCTGGAGAGTCGAGTTGCAGTGCTGGAAGTTCAGAACAAGAAGCTCATAGAGGAACTCGAAACTTTGAAAGACATTTGCTCTCCTAAAACAGATTAGTAGAAATATTTAACTATGAACTGATTACAACATGTACAGTTGCTTCTGAAGGCAATACAATATTATAGCCAGCAAGAATTATGGCTTTTTTCCTTTGTATCATTCACCGTATTCTCTAACCTCTGACATTCCTAAAATGCCTCACTGTAGTTAACTCTTAGCTATAACTTCGATTTTTTTAAAAGAGACAAGCTGTAAAAAAAAAAAAAAAAAAAAAAAGTATGTAACAAATTCTTAAAATGCAATATTTGTAAGACTTGTTCCAGTGCCACATATTTGCAGTACCCAACCTCTGTGTCATGAATAGTGTCCTATGCAATAAAATTTTTTGCGGGTCTTTAAAAATCATTTTAGGAAAGGATGATCAAAGATAATGCACCCAGCAGTACAATAAAAGCAAACCACAAAAAAATACCTCGGGAAAGAATTGAAAGAAAGAATTGAAAGAATCTAGTGACATGCCTATATGAAAATAAGAGCCTATAAATGAATTTATGGCATTTGCAGATTTTTATATTAGTTGCTTTGTAAAAAAAAAAATATTGTATTGCTGTCCTTGAATGCCATAGTTGAAGAGAGTTTTTAATAGAACCATGCTGGTTACACTTTATAGTGTTTGGTGCTCATTTAACTATCTGAACATTTACTACGGTTTTTACTGTATTGTGTAATATAAAAGATCTTACAGAAGTTCTTAGTGTTGGTCTGAATGAATGAACCTAATGAAAGTTACAAGAAATTTTTAATATCTGGAATGTGTTAAAAGTTAAAATTGTTTAAAAAAAAAAAAGTTAAAATTGTAATCGCATACCTTCAAGGGTATATGAGCCAATTTCTACACTGGGTTATGCTCTCTGTGAATGCTCCTTCCACCATCCCATCAGAGGGATGGCCCCAGAGCTGTTACATAGAAGAGCAGCTACCAGAGATTCAGGTCATGTGATGCTGGAGTAGGCCTTTCTGCAGATGGCCCCCTATTTTGCGTTTCAGCTAATGGCTGCCGTAGGAGTTTTAAAGTAACAACCCAAGATTTTATTTTCCGTTTGAAGACAGCTTGAAGTCTACATGAGATCAAAGATTTTTATGTCAGCACATTCAGATGAAGTCCATTACATTGAGCCAGCAATGTTCTTACTGGCATTTACTTTTTGTTCTGTTTGCATAATAAAAAGCTCTAAAAGTATAAGCCCAAAGCCCTAATCATAAGATGCTCCTGTCATCCTCATTCACTCCAGAGACATTTGTTAAATGCCTGCTGTGTGCTGCACCCCGCCGGGTCCTCTAACTTCTGATTTGTTAAGGGTGCGCCCCAGCTCCTGCTTTGGTCCGTAGAAGCCAGTCAGTGCGTTAAGGAGGTCACCAGTGTGCTGCCTCACTGCAGTGCCTCCCCGTCGTCATTCTTTCCCTAAACTGTAACCCCCAGAAGGCAGGCCAGGCCATTTTGGGCTTCCTTCAGAAAGACTTACCTTCCTTCAGAGTCTGGGCTCTGAATTTCTTTTATCTCAATTATTGCCTTTTCTCCTACAGAGAAGTAAGATGAAGAAAGAGGACAAGAAAAAAAGGAAAATCCCATGTTTCAGGTGAAGGAAGACAATGCTTTCTGCTCAGTGTAAATCAGGCGTGTTCTCGGCGTGGTAGACGCGGAGAGGGGGGACACAAGGATGAGTGGACAAGATGTGTGGCAGAGACAGGAGATGCCATATGTTAGAGCCAGGGACAGATGTAGGCAGGGATGAAATAAGATACTGTTGTTGGAGGGGGCAGATCTAGAACAGGGCCCCAAAGTGACCCAGTACTGGGGAGGAGGGTATTCCCACCGGGAGGAGACAGACTGCGCTCTGCTCGAGGAGCTTGAATTTAGGAGATGAATTTAGGAGAATGTTAGGACTGACTCGAGCCTTTAGTCTGGAGAGTGAGTGGGTGTGCCACGTTAGTGTGTGTGCGTGATTTCAGAGGAAGGGGGCTGCATCCGACGACTTGGGGCTTCAAAAAGCAGAGGTCTCCCCACTCCCCAGTGGTTTAAACAGTAAGGAGGTTTCATTCCCTCACAAAACCAGAAGCCGGGAGGTAGGAAAAACCAGGGTTGCCTTCATTCAGCCACGGAACGAGGGCATCAGGACCAGATTCGGCCTAGGCGGGTGCCCCAGCCCCGACGGCGCAGCGGTGCGGGCCCCAGGCGGGAGCAGCCGGCTGCGGGGAAGGCCTGCACGCAGGCCCGGCAGCAGCTACATGATCACCGCCAGGAGAGAGGAACTGCAGCTCTGGATTGCTCGCGAAGATTCCCCTCCCCCCGCCCCTCCCCTGCCCCGGGCGGGGAGGGTCTCGGGCTCCTGTGCACCATCAGGCATCAGTGTGCGGTGTGGGAGGCTGGCGTGTGGGCGCTGATGGTGTGTGCAGGGAGGGCGCCGACCCGCAACTCGGGGAGCTGGTGGGATGGGGGCTTGAGCTCTCCCAGGGGTGTGGGAGCTTTTCATTCTCGCTCCTCTAATTTGTCCCTGACACCAAAACTAGCTACTAAAGATAGCACGGTTTGCTAGCTGTCCCTTCAGCCTTAGAGGCTGCCTGCACCCCGCTGCCAGCCCGCAGCACCCACCCCCTCCCGGGCACTGCACCACTGGGTCTGCAGGTGTCCTGCAGGACGACGAGCTGTCATTGCATTCGCGGCTTTTCTTTTCTCCTAAAATTTTCAGAATCTGGACTTTGGGATGTAGAAATTACTGATCCTGAATCGTGGGATTATGCCACCTTGTCAGATCTAACTAGGTAGTTCACGCTGTTAAAACATTTGGAATGGGAGAATAAAGGAAATGAACTTCTGCCATGTATTTAAATGTGTTTGAGAGCCAGGCTTGCCCAAAACAGGACCTTTCTCATCAGCAGCCACACTTCTCAGTTTTCTCCAGAGATTCTTTTTTTTTTTTTTTCTCCAGAGATTCTTAATGTCCACTACAGTGGACAGTTTGCTGAGTGCCTAAAGTACACTGTAAAAAAAAAAAAAAAGACTCGTGAAACCAACACACTGTTGTTTTAGTCTGGAACCAATAATAATAAGTAGTTTGGACCTGTATGGGACAAGAAAAGCTGCTGCCAGTTGGCTAGCCATGATGCACTGACTTTCTTCTATCGTGTGTCCCAAGGTCTTCAGGAACTTAGATGTGGCTCATCTTTTCTAGGGTCATCCTAAAGGCACAGGCCTGATTCTGAACTACTCGAGCATGGTATATTTCAATATTTATGCTTTGTGTATAGCTTATTTCTATATATGTCCATCTTACCATAGCTACATTTCATATTTATACATTTTAGAATTACAATGTATTTTTAGGGCAAAGTTTTTTTTTTTAATTTTTATTTATTTATGATAGAGAGAGAGAGAGAGAGAGGCAGAGACACACAGGCAGAGGGAGAAGCAGGCTCCATGCCCCGGGAGCCCAACGTGGGATTCGATCCCGGGTCTCCAGGATCGCGCCCTGGGCCAAAGGCAGGCGCCAAACCGCTGCGCCACCCAGGGATCCCAGGGCAAAGTATTTTTAACACAGTATTGTTTATCTTTAAAGATCCATTTTGCCATGCAGTACTATGTGGTAGCTTACTTATAATGAGATTTACGATTTCTTTTCAGGGGGGTGCCTTAATGGCTCAGTTGGTTAAGCATCTGCCTTTGGCTCAGGTCATGATCCCAGGGTCCAGGGATGGAGCCTCGAGTCTGACTCACTGCTCAGCAGGGGAGTCTGCTTCTCCCTCTCTCTCTCTCTCTCTCTCTGCCCCTCCCCCAGCTTGTGTGCGGTCTCTCTCTCTCTTTCAGGTGGATAAATAAAATCTTTTTTTTTAAACAAGATATTTCTGGGATGCCTTGGTGGCTTAGTGGCTGAGTGTCTGCCTTCAGCTCAGGGCATGATCCCAGGGTCCTGGGATTGAGTCCCGGCATTGGGCTCCTTGTGGGGAGCCTGCTTCTCCCTCTGCCTATGTCTCTGCCTCTTTCTCTTTCTCTCTGTCTCTCATGAATAAATAAAATCTTTTTTAAAAAATTTCTTTTCAGGACCATCTTCTTTACAGACTCACACATAATTCCATCAGGGATGGGAAGTGATAAGTAAAAGGAGAAAATTAACTTTGTTATATCTTTGTTATACTAAATTGTACTTGCTCAAATAAAATGCCCTCATTATTTCGAAGCCAGTCTTAATTTCCTTTTTTTTAAAAAATTTTATTTATTTGTTCATGAGACACACACACAGAGAGAGAGAGAGAGAGAGAGAGAAAGGCAGAGGGAGAAGCAGGCTCCGCGCAGGGAGCCCGACGTGGGACTTGATCCCGGGTCTCCAGGACCACACCCTGGGCTGAAGGTGGCGCTAAACCGCTGAGCCACGTAGGCTGCCCGAAGCCAGTCTTAATTTTCAAAAGGATGCTAAGTTCTTTCAAATTTCTTTATTAGAAAAATATTTTGGGGGCACCGGGGTGGCTCAGCAGTTGAGTGTCTGCCTTTGACTCAAGTCGTGATCCTGGGGTCCTGGGATTGAGTCCTGCGTCAGGCTCCCTCTGACCATGTCTCTGCTTCTCTCTCTGTGTCTTATAAATAAATAAATAAAATCCTTAAAAAAAAAAGAATAGAAAAACATTTGGGAAAACAGCATGAAAAAAGCTGAGCTAGCATGGGTTATTTGGACTACACACATACACAAAACACTTTATTTGGTCTCTCTCAATTCCTGTCTTTGCCTTACTTGGACAGTAGAATCAGAGAGTCAGAAACCCCTGCTCTAAATCTACAGTAGTAATTCCTTTGGTTCTTTTGTGCAGAAGCCAGTCAAAACCTGAATAATCCTAAACCTTTCTCTCTCAGCTCCCAGGGCTTCTGCATGTACCCTTCGTGCGAGGGCATGACAGAGCCATGGGCACTCAGACATTCCAACCGGCACGTGAGGCTGGACTTCCAGTTCCCCAGCTCTCATGAGGGGGAGGTATAAACTTTTTTTATGTTACAAACTGTCTTTTTACTTTTCAAAAATTAGCATGTTAGAAATATTTTTTTAAAAGAAAAAAATTTTTTTGATATAGGTAACACATACTTGATGTTCAAAATTCAAAAGATACAAAGACATATAGTGAAAAGTCAGTTTTCTGTCCCTGACTCAAAGCCACATCCTGGGAAGGCAGCCACTGCTACCAGTTTCGTTTTGTGAAAGAGATACCTTTAATTCACTGATCATGCCACTGGTTTCTTTACATTATTGTCCCATTTTCAGAGTTGTGTGATCTGGACTTTCTGGAAAGAGTTATAGGGAATCAGCATATATCCTTCAAGTCAACAAGTGAAGTTGCATTAGTAAGTATAAGTCTGGAAGGAGACTTCATGGACTTTCTCCAGTTGCTTGCTGAGGTCTATGGATGCTGTAACCATGCAGTTGTCATCAAAACTAATTGCCGCCATTTACTGCGTGCTTAGTCTATGCCAGGCAGCAAACAATGTGCTGTATATAGCTTATCACATTTAATTCTCATAACCCAACAAGTGTTGGTGCTTTTATTATCATTCCCAGTTGGCCGATGAAGAAACAGGCTTGGAGACAAGGTCAAGTAGCTTGCCCAAGATCACATGGCTGGTAGAGCTCAGGACCAAGAGCAGAACCTGGCAAGGGGCACAATGCCTCTGTCTCTGACCTAACCTCAACCAAAGGGGAAGGGACGAGAGAAGTGCATGTTGGTCAAGCAGGTGGTGTGGCCTGCTGAAAGACCATTCTATGGCTCCAAGTAATTAGATCTAGGAATAGCCAAACCTGTCCTCTTCTGATGAGCAGAAGCATGTATTAGTTTCTCTCTGGTTTCTAAAATCTCTGATGCTAATCAGGAGGAAATGACTGGTTTAAGGACTAACTGTTGGCAAAATCAAAGTTATGCTTGTACACATTGAAGTAAATCTTCAAGGTAAAAGAAATCTTGAGGGGATCCCTGGGTGGCGCAGCGGTTTAGCGCCTGCCTTTGGCCCAGGGCGCGATCCTGGAGACCCGGGATCGAATCCCACGTCAGGCTCCCGGTGCATGGAGCCTGCTTCTCCCTCTGCCTGTGTCTCTGCCTCTCCTTCTGCTTGTGTCTCTGCCTCTCTCTCTCTGTGTGTGACTATCATAAATAAATAAAAATTAAAAAAAAAAAAAAGAAATCTTGAAAGTATATAGTTGACCCTTGAACAACATAGGTTTGAACTGCATGGGCCCACTTATAGACAGATTTTTTACAGTATGGTACTGTAAATGTATTCTCTCATGATTTTTTAAATTTTTTTCTCATGATTTTAACTTTTTCTCAGCTTAGTTTAAGAATACAGTATATAATATATAAAATACATATTAATTGACTATTAACATTAAGGCTTCTGGTCAACAGGCTATTAAAGTTTTGGGAGACTGAAGAGGGTTATATATGGATTTTCAACTGGGGAGGGGGTTGTCTGTACCCCAACCCTTGGGTTATTCAAGGATTCACTATAATTTACCCACTGTAATTTGCCCCTGATTATACAAGTACACAGTTACTTGCAAAAAGAATGAGCTATTTGATACAGGAATTTTATAAATTGCTTCAGGTCATATTTTCAGTAAGTAAGTGATTTTTAAAAGGATCAGTTTGCAGTAAAATTGCTTATTTTGCTTTAATTGCTTCTAACTAGTTATATTAGGGGATTAGAACAATGGAAAATGAGACCAAGGTCAAAGAGTCTTGCCCTCTCCCCTCCATCCCCGACCCCTCCCAGCTAGCTGCAGTGTCATTGAGTTGTGGCCATAGATAGCATTTTAATTCTTATCTTAAACCTGTTATCAGGCTGTGGGGCTCAGAAGGATCAGAGAGGCATGATCATATCACTAGAAGTTATTGACAATACTGAGGAAAATCCATCTTTCATTCACTGTGGGAGAGCAACGACATTTTCAAGTTAAAAAATATATATAGTATATCCTGTTGCTTAGTAGATGCCAAGATCAGCATTTGTTATCTGAGGTTGAAAGATAAAAAAAAAAGTAGTTGGAGATTAAGACACTGATGATATTTGGCAATTGCTGAGAGGTTAGGTTAGTGACATTAACAATATGCCTTTGAATGACTTAAATTCAGAGACTTTTGCTGTAATACATGAAATTATGAATAGTAACAGAATGTTAGACATTCCAAATTTTAGAACATTAATCCATTTCAATATGAATTTGTTTTAAGATCAATACACACACAAGAAGTTTTTAAAAATACACATGCATACATGCTACTTTCGTCAGCCAGAATTCTTAATATCCTTTAACTTACCTAACCAGTCAGTATTTTATTACCTAACCAGTATTTTATTTAAAATAAAAATACCTCTGATGCCACAAATGTCTCAGCTTTTAGGCAGTGTAATTTTGTTTTTTCAGGCATGTATAGATCTGTATTATTTGCATGGTTTCATTTATCCTTTTATTCAGATGTCTGAATTGATACTACCCAGCTGGATTTTGTTGGCGCTTAGATCCTGAAGGGTAGACCACAAATCTCTTTTATCAAGGGTACATAACATGCCTGACCCATTAATCTTTCTAGTCAAGAGACATGACTTACGTCATTGAATGCCTAGTTGCTCCTGCTCCAGAAATACTTATAGGATCATGCAGTCTGGGGCAGGGGGTGGGGGTGGGGGTCTCTTGCAGAGCAGTGCTTGTAACCGGAGCTCCTAGTGTAATGGCAGAGAGTAAAGAAGACTGGTTGCCATGGAGCTTTGCAGAGCAGCTAGGAGACCCCTCCATGGCTGGGCTGTTGTAGGCATCATTCACCAAAGCACAGTAGGAGTCCGTGTGTCGTTTTCAGTCCTAACGCATTTTCACCAGAACTAATTACTTGAATATTTCTCCCAAAGCATTTATCATCCCAAACATCATTGTCTCATGACTTATTTTATAGCGCTTGAATCAAGCAGTCATTATCTGTTTGTTTGTTTGTTTGTTTTTTCAAATCCATCCTGATTAAAAAGAACTACAGAAACAACAAAACAACAGAAAACCCTCGATGTTACAGATAATATAAAGTGCAGAATGAATAATGGATGTGGGTTTTAATCAAGGGCCTAGGGCTTCTAGCCACAAAATCTGTTTCTAGACCCAACTCTTCCATTCACTTCCTTAATCACTTTGGCCACATCACGTAACCTCAGTTTCCTCTACTTAGACCTTGACATTTGGTGATGCTGTGAAGAAAACAGATCTTCAAATTTCTGAGAAAAGTTAATGTAAGTAACATTTCCTCAGGCTCTATTTTTTTCTTATCCCTGTGAGCAGTTACTGGATTCCTGGTTCTCAAATCATTAATCCAAAAAATTGTCATTTGGATTGCTTTAAATATTAACCAGAATTCAAAAGCAAAAATCCCTTAGACTGAAAAATTGATCTCATAATGAAGACAGGTCACCCATTTGATTTGGGAAACCTAACCTAATTTGCGTTAAAATTTTGACACATGAAAACTTTATTTGGACAAATGTTATTTTACTTGTAAATATGCTCCAAATATGACTGAGAGGAAATTTCTAGCTCACAAGTTCCCTCCACCCTTCTTAATCATAACAGGGCTGTACTGCATAAGAGGAAGCATCACCAGTGCAGACATGGTTGTGGTTTTCATTGTGTATTACAAGGTTTGCCTTCCTATAATCCAATGCATTTTATGTTTCCAAAAGAACAAAAGAGGAAATGAGAGAGACTATATTCCTTTCAAAAGATATTTTCATGTTACCCAGTTACTTGAAAAGTTCACTGGTTAATTTGTCTAACTTTCAGGGACTTAGATCAAAATTTTTTTCTATTTATTTGAGACAGGGAGGGAGAGAGCTCAGGCAACTGGGGTGTGGGGCAAAGGGAGAGAGAAAAAATCTCAAGCAGACCCTCCTGAGCATGGAGCTCAACGAGGGTAGGGTTCCATCTCACCACCCTGAGATCATAACCTAAGCCAAAATCAAGAGTCTGACATTTCAGTCTACTGAGCCACCCAGGTGCTCCATAGATCAAAAATTTTAAAATCAGGGGCTCCTGGGTGGCTCAGACAGCTGAGTGTCTGCCTTCAGCTCAGGTCATGATCCCGGGGTCTTGGGATCGAGTCCTAGCTGGGCTCCCTGCTCAGCAGGCAGTCTACTTTCCCTCTCGTCTGCCCCTGCTCCCCCACTCATGCTCTATATCTCTCCTTCAAAATAAGTAAACAAAATATTTTAAAAACAAATTTTTAAAGATCGTACTTTAAAATGTAGTTTTAAAAATGTAAAATAAAATAGTCATAAAGATAAAAGTTTATATAATACTTTTACTAGAATGTATAAGTAATCCAAAACTAGTTTTAAATGATTTTAATATTTTCAGTAAGAAAGAATTTCTAGTTGCTTATTAAAAACCATGGTGGTGTGAGATTAGTGTTATTTATTGTCTATACCATGGATAAAATGATTGGATAACTTCAATCATTGTAGATCTGCTTAAATCAATATTTGAAAATGTTTCCTTATTCTTGAAGGCTAACTCTGGTGTTTCATAACTTCAGGCACCTGAGAGCCAGAACAAAGGTATTTCTGTAGTGAAAGACAGCTACATCTGGCAGTTGCTGGCATCCTCCTTGGAAAATTAAGTTTATGGAAAAACCATTCATTGCTGACTTTGCTGACATTCTGTGGCCATAGGAAGCATTGCAACTAACTTGTGTGTAACTTTACCGAGGTGTAATTTACATGCCATAAAACTCACTTTTTTTTTTTTTTTTTTTTTTTTTTAGATTTTTTATTTATTTATTCATGAGAAACAGAGAGAGGCAGAGACACAGGCAGAGGGCGAAGCAGGCTCCATGCAGGGAGCCCGATGTGGGGACTCGATCCGGGTCTCCAGGATCAGGTCCTGGGCTGAAGGCGGCGCTGAACAGCTGAGCCACCCGGGCTGCCCACAACCTGGTTAATTAGCTAAAAATCATTGAACTGTATACTTAAAATACGTGAATTTGGGCAGCCCGGGTGGCTCAGCGGTGTAGCGCCGCCTTCAGTCCAGGGCGTGATCCCGGGGACCCGGAATCGAGTCCCACGTCGCGGTCTCTGTGTGGAGCCTGCTTCTCCCTCTGCCTGTGTCTCTGCCTCTCTGTGTCTCTATGAATAAATAAATAAAATCTTTAAAAAATAATAATTAATCAGGTTGTGCAATCATCACCATTATCCGATTTGGAACATTTCTGCACTCCAATAAAATTGTGTCCATTTATAGTCAACTAATCTGGTTTTATTGGGTTGCTGTGATACAAAAATGGTTAAGTATGTTTTGTAACTTGAAATGTCTTGAAATTTCATAACTATAAAAGAATTCTATTCTTGAAGTTTTTGACTTTTATATTTCTTTAGAAAGCATGTAGGTTTATAAGACACACTGAGAAACAAAGTCAACTATTACATCTTTGACCCCCAGGTAACATCATTCTCAATGGGGACAAACGGAGCTTTCCCCTAAAGTCAGGAACAGGGCACAGATGTCCACGCTCACCACTGTTGTTCAACATGGTACTGGAAATCCTAGCCTCAGCAGACAACAAAAAGAAAGAAAAGGCAGCCAATTGGGCAATGAAGAAGTCAAACTTTCACTATTCACAAACATGATCCTCTATGTAGAAAACCTGAAGGACTCCACCAAAAAACTACTAGAACTGATACACGAATTCAGCAAAGTTGCAGGATATAAAATCAATGTACAGAAATTTGCTGCATTTCTATACACTAATAATGAAGGAGTAGAAAGAGAAATTAAGAGGTCCATCCCATTTCAACTGCACCAAAAACTGTAAGATACCTAGGAATAAACCTAACCAAAGTGGTAAAAGACCTGTACTCTGAAAACTATAGAACCCTTATGAAAGAAATTGAAGAGGACACAAAGAAATGGAAAAACATTCCACGCTCATGGAAGATCAAACGTTGTTAAAATGTCTATACTGCCCAAAGCAATCTACACATTCAGTGCAATCTCTATCAAAATAACACCAGCATTTTTCACAGAGCTAGAACAGCAATTCTAAAATTTGTATGGAACCACAAAAGACCCTGAATAGCCAAAGTAATGTTGACAAAGAAAAGCAAACTGGAGGCATCACAATTCTGGACTTTAAGCTCTATTACAAAACTGATCATCAAGGCAATGTGGTACTGGCACAGAAATAGACAAGGGAATAGAATAGAAAACCCAGAAATGGGCCCTCAACTCTATGGTCAACTAACCTTTGACAAAGCAGGAAAGAATATCCAATGAAAAATAGACAGTCTTGGGACACAGGCTCAGTGGTTGACCTGACCTGAAAGTCAGGGCGTGATCTTGGGGTCTTGGGATCAAGTCCCACATCGGCTCCTTGTGGGGAGCCTGCTTCTCCCTCTGCCTATGTAGGTCTCTCATGAATAAATAAAATCTTTAAAAAAATAGTCTCTTCAACAAATGGTGTTGGAAAAACTGGACAGTGACATGCAGAAGAATGAAACTGGACCACTTTCCTACACCATACACACACAAAAAAATTCCAAATGGATGAAACACCTAAATGTAAGACAGGCAACCATCAAAATCCTAGAGGAGAACACAGGCAGCAACCTCTTTGACCTCGGCTGCAGCCACTTCTTACTAGACATGTCTCTGGAGGCAAGGGAAACAAGCAAAAAGGAACTATTGCAATTTCATCAAGCTAAAAACTTCTGCAGAGGGAAGGAAACAATCAACAAAACTAAAAGACAACCTACAGAATAGGAGGAGATATTTGCGAATGACACATCTGATAAAGGGTTAGTATTCAAAATATATAAAGAACTTATAGGGCAGCCCCGGTGGCGCAGCGGTTTAGCGCCGCCTGCAGCCTGGGGTGTGATCCTGGAGACCTGGAATCGAGTCCCACATTGGGCTCCCTGCAGGGAGCCTGCTTCTACCTCTGCCTGTGTCTCTGCCTCCCTGCCTGCCTCTCTCTCTCTCTGCCTCTGAATAAATAAAAAATAAAAATAAATAAAAAAAGAACTTATAAAGCAACACCCAAGAATCAAATAATGCAATTTAAAAATGGCAGAAGACACGAATAGACATTTTTTGAAAGAAGACATACAGATGGCTAAGAGACACATGAAAAGATGCTCAAAATCACTCATCCTCAGGGAAATATAAATAAAAACCATGATGAAATATCACCTCACAATTCAAGAAACAACAGATGTGTTGGTGAGGATGCAGAGAAAGGGGAACCCTCTTACACTGTTGGTGGGAATGCAAACTGGTACAGCCACTCTGGAAAACAGTGTGGAGGTTCCTCAAGAAGTTGAAAATAGAGCTACCCTACGACCCAGCAATTGCACCACATGGGACTTATCCAAAGGATACGAAAATGCTGACTTGAAGGGGCACATGCACACCAATGTTTACAGCAGCGTTATCAACAATAGCCAAATTATGGAAAGAGCCCAAATATCTATCAACTGGTGAATGGATGGTGGTATAAAAAAAAAAAGAAGAGGTGGTATATATATGTATGTATACACACATACATACACACATACACACAATGGAATATTACTCAGCCATCAAAAAGAATGAAATCTTGCCATTTACAAAAATGTATATGGAACTAGAGGGTATTATGCTAAGTGAAATAAGTCAGAGAAAGACAAATACCATAGGATTTTACTCATATGTGGAATTTAAGAAACAAAACAGATGAATATAGGCGAAGGGAAGGAAAAATAAGATAAAAACAGGGAGCAAATAATAAAAGACTCCTAATCTAGAGAACAACAGAGTTGCTGGAGGGGAAGGGAGTGGGGGAATGGGCTAGATGGGTGATGGGCATTAAGGAAGGCACTTGTTGGGATGAGCACTGGGTTTATAAGTAAATGATGAATTACTAAATATTACTCCTGCAACTAATATGTTAACTTGAATTTAAATAATAATTTAAAAACTATTACATCTTTGTTTGAGTACATTTCACAGAATCAGGTACTTAGGAATGAAGGCTATAAGGCTATACTCCAGAAATGAAAGGATCCATCATTATTAAGCCTATTAGGGGATTAAAGATACATTTTTTAAAAGTGTTATGATTTTACTGATATCATAGTTGCCACTCAAGGATTTGCTTATAATTGAAGGCTTATCTAAATCAAAGGACCTTATACCTATATGGGGATCAAAGGGGGAAACATCACCTCTGTTTCTGCAAAGCTTATTTGTTACTTCTGTTGAGCTGGTTCTGAGAAGCTTGGTTTCTATCAATAGAACATTAAACTAAAAATCCATCAACAACCATTGTTCCTTCATCCTCTCACCCCACAATGGACTCTGAAGTACCTTAACAAATTTAAAGTTTAAAAAAAGGAGATGAAACAGAATAGGTATTGGTACTTAAGGCAAAACCTTCACTGCTGAAATTATATAAATATTTTTATGGAGCTATGTTGTCCCTTATTTGAATAATTGCTAATCCGGTGCTTAATTCATATTTTTGATGATGACAATTTAGAATAAAGGGGGAAAGAATATAAGGCAGCATATGGTTGTATTGAGTTTCATTCTATAAGTTCCTTGTACACTAGAAATTATGTGTGTGTTAATAGCAGTAATACTATGTAAATTTGAGACTCTCGGAACTGGCAGTGACTCCTCTGGACATAGGACAAGTACCTAAAGAGGTACCTACATTACTTATGCCCAGCTGTAGTAGTCTAAGAGGAAACTTCCAAACTCACCTGACAGGGGCAGTAGCCAAGACACATTGTGTGTTTGCCAACCAAGGTATTGTCACTGGGCCTGTGTTTTATCAGTGGTTACAAGGAGAATCACCACATTCCAGTTACAACACTGACAGGTTATTGTGTGAGCTTCAAGACATATTTATAGATGGCCTGATTAACCATCTGTGGATACACTGTTTTATGTACTTCTGATGTCTTCTGTAAAGGGTGTAGAATGGGCAGCCTAGACCTTTGTGCACCTGGAAATCCCTCTAGGTTTCCAGGATGGTTTCTGAGCAGTTGCCCTGCCCTATTTGGAAAAGGATCTTCCAAAAGGAATACTGTGAGTGTGTTTGCATTCCTGACTAAGCATGCCTGAATTTAAAGATCCCCTTAACTCAACCCCTGACCTGCAGACTGGAGACTGAGGAGCTGTCTTTGATGTGAAATATCTGGAAGAGCAGAAAAAAACCGATGTGTGGCCCTTCCTTAGCCCCCTAGACATTTGCTAACTGCCTGAGATGACACAGAGATCACTTCTAGTGATAGCACATCATTTAGATCTGATTGTTAAAGCATAAGGAAATTATTTTTCTATTTAATTTTCTTTCTAAATTTAAAATCACACCTTACCTGTTTCTCCTAGAAACTTATAAAGTGCTGCAGGCCCTCTAGTCATCGAACACAGTACCCAAATGGTTAAATAATGTATGGTGCAATTGAGGGTATTAAATACTATCACAATGTTAAAAATACATAAGAATTATGCCTACCAACAAGGAATGCTTTCTAAGACATCAGAAAAGCAAGGATTATAGCACAGTACAAAAGTATGATCTCAGTAGTTTTACAAAAGTCACACACACACACACACACACTTACACACACAATGTATATAAATTTATAGAGTGGTGTGGACTTGACTTCTTTTAGGTGCTCTGAAAGGCCCTCCACTGCAAAGCAACTAGGTCCCCCCACACTCTCCAAGGGCCACCCCCTGAAAAAAAAAAGCAAGCTAGCTTGGAGCAGGTGGCATCCTGAAGGGGTGAGCTTGCCTTGGGTTGGTGGAGGCCCACAGCAGTGTTGCTGCTGGGAATTTCTCCTTGGCTGGGAAGGGTAGGGGAGCTGGGCTTGGGTTCTGGAGCCAGACAGGCAGTAAGTAGAGTTCAATTAGGAAAGCAAAGCATCTCTAGAGGAAAGTTTCCTAATTTAGACCTGGAGGACTCAAGGATCAATGATCCCACAAAGCTGACCAAAACACAGGAAAAGACAAGCCACTGCAAGGGCAGCAGCAACTTTCACACCTCCAGGGCTGCAGGGATGGGTTTTACATCAGTGAGGAAAGGAGGCACACTTCACAAAGGGTGCTGGGTAGTTGGTTATTCACATGGGGAGAAACACAATGTCTACATATCTGTAGGACTAATACTTGAATGTGAGGAGAACAATCAGAAGAACATTTAAGAGCATAGCTCCTTGACTTGGAGTAGTGAATGCTTCCTTAAACAAGACACAAATAGACTAACCAGAAAAGAGAAGATTGATACATTTGACATTAAAATTAAGAATTTTTTTAAAAGTAGGCTCCACCCTGGGTGTGGAGCCCAATGTGGGGCTTGAACTCACAACACTGAGATCAAGACCTAAGCTAAGATCAGGAGTTAGACACTTGACTCACTGAGCCATGCAGGTACTCCAAGAATATCTATTTTAAGTGAAATCAAAAATACAAATGGGAGGGACACCTGGGTGGCTTAGTGGTTAAGCATCTGCCTTTGACTCAGGGCCTGATCCCAGGGTTGGAGATCAAATCCCACATCAGGCTCAGCCTGCTTCTTCCTCTGCCTGTGTCTCTGCCTCTCTCTCCATCTCTCATGAATAAATAAATAAAATCTTTAAAAAAAATACAAATGGGGTTTGTAATATATGCAATTTAGAGTAATATCCAAATATATAAATAATTCCTATATATCAAAGTTAATCAAAGAAAAATGAATAAGATGGAAGTATTTTATAGAAGAAACAAATATAGGCCATTAAATACATGAAAAGCTGTTTTACCTTAATAGTGATAAAGAAAATATAACATCATGAAATGTCATTTTGTAAATATTAGATTGGTAAATTAAGAAGTATGGCCACACAGGATGTTAAAGATGATACAAGAGACTACCCTCTCTGATGATAACAGAGTAACAGGAACCAGATTTACCCTCCCAACTTTACATAACTGGAAAAAAAAAAGGATATGACAAAACTTTGGTTTTCAGCAGCACAGGATAAGACCCCTGAAGGAGGGGAAATAATTGAGGTGAGCTCTGCAATGCCCAGGTATACTGTCTGGAAAGTGCTTCCAAGGCCACTGTGCAGGGAGGAGAAGCAAACAGAGCCCAGCTATCTCCCCAGGTTGACACAGACTGTGTCAAGGTGAGGCCAAGGTCACCAACGTTCACAGAGGACAGGTGCACAGAGAGATGCCCCCAGGCCTGAAGAGTTTCCATCTCAAGTCTTCACACTGACACCAGGCCTGAGGAAAGAACCATAGAAAAGCCAGGCAGAGTAGTTAAAGGAGTTCACACAGAGCCAGCCAGGCATGGTCTGTGTTTCCAATGGCCAAAGTGGAAAACACTCGTTTTCATGGCACAGCAGGGAGAGTTACTCAGAAAAATACTGCCTTAGTGAGTGAGATTGGAAGCAATCTTCCCCAGTCAGGTCACTCAGCTTGGTCAAGATCCTGATTGCAGCTTTGTAAGAGACTAAGTTAGAGAACCTAGCTAAACCAGGGCTGAATCTTGATCCAAAGAAACTGTGACATTACAAATGTTATTTTAAACCACTAAGTTTTGGGACTATTTGTTATGCAGCAATAGGTAACTAATATACCCACTTGCCAGAACTGCTCCAGCAAGCTGTGCAACTGAATATCCAATTTTCCAACAACAGAGACCAATACTGTGTCCTAGTTGGCACCATCCCCTGGGAAGATCAACCAGCTACTAGGAGACAATTTGACTACATGGGATCCCCTTGCATGTTGGAAGGGATACAGATACATTCTGATAGGAATAGACACAGTCCACATGTTCATTTACCTTCCCTATTTGGAGAGCCCCAGCCCCACTAGCCCAGGCCTTATAGAATATTTCACTGTCCTGAAATGCCTCATAACATCACTGCAGCTCCAGAGACCCATTTTATAGCAAGATAAGAGAAAGAATATACCCCATGACCATAAGATCCCCTGGTCGAATAATAATACCTAAAAGCAGCTGACCTGTAGGTTATCAGAACAGGCTGTTAAGGGCACCGCTGAAGCACTTGCTTCAGGGCAATACTTAAAAAGAATGAGGTGCCACCCTCCAGGACGCAGTCCACAGTTTAAATATAAAGACCTTTACACAGTTCTGTGTACTCAATAGGAACAATACACCAGCCTGGGGATTAAGAGGCCCACCTGCATCATTCCCAGGGACCCACTCAAGAAGGAATTAATGTTTTTCACCTCAAGTATGGGCTCTGCAGTTCTAAAAGTCCTGGATCCCAGGAGTATACTTTTATTAGGAGAAGTACCAGCTGGTACTCAGGCTCCCTGTGTCAAGGGACCTAATAACAGGAAGAGGGGTCACCCTCCCAGCAACACAGGCTGACAGTGATCACCAGGAAAAGAAACACACACTTCTGATCCATGCTGGAGATAGAGAAGAATATGTTTGGCACCCAGGTGGTTGATTTGGGTACCTCTTAAGAATAAATGAACAAATGCAACAATCTCAGCCTAGAAGGAGATAATGATCAAGGCTCAGTCACCATCCCATGAGGCCAGTAGGCATGCTAGCTGAGGAATGGAGGGATCTAGGATGGACAGTGGAGGAAAGAGATGAGGAATATTGATTATAGCCCCAAGACCAGCTATTGTGGTAGAGGCTATGGTTTGTCTCACTAACTGCCCCCAGGAAGAAGCCCTTCAGAATCTCAAAGCAGTTGCTCCTATAATGTATGTGAATCTGACCAGCTCCAGGGGTAAACTGTGGTGAATACTACGGCACACCACTCACCTCCCCCTTCAATGAAGGGTTTGAATCCTTAGAGGCAGGGAGTTTCATCACTAGACAACCTTCATCTCAGCCCCTTCTGGGACTGCTACAGCTGAAAGAGCTCTTTGACTCAAAGTCATGGTAGTCCACACACAGCGACTAACCAGTGTGGTCCAATCAGGACAATAATGCATCATCAGTCTAGCTCCAGAGCTCCCCATGGGGTCAAATAGGACTATCATTTGACCAGCACAGCAACTCAATTTCTCTTTCTGCCCAATTTGTTTTTTCCCCACCTTTCCATGGGTGTTGGTCCCCAGAGCATCCTCACCAAGCCTTCTGGATGTTAAGGCCATCTGAGAGTCAGCTTCCCAGGGAGCCCAATCTCTGGCAGCAAATTTGTGCCAATAAATGTCAAAGCTTAGACAAGTCAGGCCATTCTGAGAAAGTTTTAAGCTTCCAAACTACTCAAAAGAGAAAACTTTAGAGGCACCTGGGTGGCTCAGTGGTTGAGCATCTGCCTTCGGCTCAGGTCGTGATCCTGGGGTCTTGGGATGGAGTCCCACATCAGACTCCCCACAGGGGGCCTGCTTCTCCCTCTGCCTATGTCTCTGCCTCTTTCTGTGTGTCTCTCATGAATGAATAAATAAAATATTTAAAAAGAGAGTAAAAACATTAATTATATAACCATTAAAAATAATTTTAAAAATAACACCAGATTCATTCAGCTTTATAGGGAAGTGGTATCCAATTTCAAGGTACAGACTCCTAGCTTAGAAAATTTTTTAGGAGGACGCCTGGATGGCTCAGCAGTTGAGCGTCTGCCTTTGGTTCAGGGCCTGATCCTATGGTCCCCGGATTGAGCTCCATATTGGGCTCCCCGTGGGGAGTCTGCTTCTCCCTCTGCCTGTGTCTCTGCCTCTCTCTCTGTGTGTGTCTCTTATGAATAAGTAGGTAAAATCTTAAAAGAAAAAAATTTTTTTTACAGAAAATAGAAAAAGACACCGCTGCAATGTATTTTAAAATAGTTAAACTAACGAGATTAGTCTAACATTGGTATTAAAATGAGGAAAGTCCAGTAAATGAAGAAAATGTATAAGCTAATTCTTTTTTTTTTTTTTTTTTAAGATTTTATTTATTCATGAGAGACACACAGAGAGAGGCAGAGACACAGAGGGAGAAGCAGGCTCCACGCAGGGAGCCCAATGCAGGACTCGATCCCAGGACTCCAGGATCACACCCTGGGCTGAAGGTGGCGCTAAACCACTGAGCCACCAGGGCTGCCCTCAATGCCCTTTCTTAATTTAAAAAGAAAATAGGGGCACCTGGCTGGCTCAGTCAGTAGAGCTCTTGATCTTGTGGTTCTGAGTTCAAGGCCCACAGTGTGTGTGGGGCATACTTAAAAAAATAAATAAAAAACTTAAAAAAAATAAGAATAAGGAACTACTAAAACTTGACAAAGTACTAAGAGGAACCAGCATGTAAGTAAAAAGGTAGAAGCATTATTCAGCTTTGTATTGTAATGAAGTACCCTGCTAATGCAAGAAGACAAGGAAAAAAAAGGTATAAAAAGAAAAAGAACAGGAATAACCATTATTTACAGAGAAGAATGTCTATGTATGAAATTCAAGAGAATCTACAGATAAAATTTTAGAAATGAAAGAAATTCAGTAAGGTGCTAAGTACAAGGTAAATAAATTAAAATTCAATAAATCCTACATACCTACAAAAAAGCAAGTAGAAACTGTGATAATAAAAAAATCCTATTTACAATAGCAAAAATGTATATATAGTACCTAGAAATAAATATAACAAAAAGTTGTACAATTTTGCAGCAAAATTATATGTCTTTACTAAAGAGTACAAAAGAATATTTATGAATGGGAAATCTCAGTATTCTAAAAGATGTTAATTCTCATATCGATCTATAAATTCAATGCTATTCCAGTCCACATCCTAGCAGAGTGTCTTCTTTCACAAAAATTGGCAAATTGATCTAAAACTAAGAGTAAGTTACAAAATTTCAATGTGGTTGATGAATAATCGCTTCTCCCCAAATGCCAGATCTCAATGCCTGGTAGCTGTGAATATGTTACCTTATACAGCAAAAAAACTTTGCAGATGTGATTAAGGATCTTGAGATGGAGAAATTATCCTGGATTATCTGGGTAGGCCCAAACACAAGAGTCCTTATGAGAAGAAAGTGGGAGAGTCAGAGAGAGAAAAAGTCATATGACCACAGAAGCAGAGAGAGAAGAGGGTGGGCAGAGAGAAAGAGAGAGAGAGAGAGAGAGAGATTGAAAGATGTTTCTGTGCTGACCTTGAATTCAGAGAAAGGAGTCAAGGAATGCAGATGACTTCTAGAAGCTGAAAAAGTCAAGGAAAGGGATTCTTCCCTAGAGACTTCAAAAGGAACATAGCCTGGTGACACTTTGATTTTATACTTCTGATTTCCAGAACTGTAAGAGAATAAATGTGTGTTGTTTTTAGCCACTAAATTTGTGGCAATTTGTTATAAGAGCATCAGGAAAATAATACAGAAAAACAGTCCAAATAATTTTGAAGAAGAATAAAGAGGGAGCCTTTTAAGTATCAAGACTTTATATACAGCTATTGGGGTTGAAAATCATGTGAAACTTACATAGAGATGGACTGATATAGCAGTGAAACAGCTATAAACCATCCTTGAGTACTTGGTACACCTGGAGGTGGTATTACAAACCAGTGAGGAAAAGAATGGGCTAAGTAAGTGGTGCTAGATTTTGCATGAATGATATCTACATGTACCAAAAGGATCCATGTTGACAACATGTCTCCCAAAAAGGAAAACTGGAAATTATTTTAAGCATTATGACACTATTTGTATAAATTTACACACATAAAACCACCCTAAATAGTTAAAAGTGCAATTACAAGATGACAAGGACAAGGACAACACAGGCATGGGAGGATAGGCCTGAACATGAACATAGTGGCTACATCTGGGGAATGGTGAGCCTAGGGTGTGCCTATAATGATCTATGTCTTATACATTTTTTAAACAAATGTTTTTTCTGAGAATTAGGTACACAGATATGATATTTTCTCTTTGAAATATTTCATCAGTTTAGAACTTTTTTACATACCTCATCAACTATGATTGAATTATTGTAGCAGAAATGGCCACCCATTTACCAAATACCATACCTCTTTGTTCTTAGTAATAGATGCCTCCACCCCTCTTTTTAGCTAGCCATATTGCATCTTGAAAAGAAAACTACATTTCTTCATTTCCCATATGTTCAGAGACATGGCTGAGTGACTAAGTTCCAGGTAAGGAAATATGTGGAAATACGTGTGGGACTTCATGGAAGCTCTTTAACAGAAGCCAGTTCAGTAAAAAGGAACCTCCTTTTAGCCCCCTTGCTGCTCCCTGGCTTGCTGACACCCTGCCAGGATCCAAAGAAGACTTGGACCTTGAGGTGACCTTGTTGATGGGTCATATCCTGAGGATGGAGGATAGAAACATAGTCAAGGACTTGAGATTGGCTTCTTCTATGTGGAGCCATCATACTGGCCCTGAAGGGTCTACCTGTGTCGGGATTTTTTATATGAGAGAATAAGCTCTCGTGCTTAGGCCACTTTCTTGAGGTTTCTGTTATACCCAGAAGGCAACTCAACTGATAGAGCCACCATGTTGCTCTATTGCTGTGGTCTAAGCAGACCATTACTGTGATGTTAATGATTCAATTTAAATTTGATCCCATTAATTTTAATTGTATGTATGTATGTATTTTTTAAGTAAAGTCTACATGCAAGGTGGGGCTTGAACTCATGACCCCAAGATCAAGAGTTTTATACCCTACCAACTGAGCTAGCCAGGTACTCTATAATTAATTTGAATTTTAGGTGGTAATGTTTATTCACAAGATTAAAGATTACAGATTCCATCAGCACCCATGAAATAATAAAGTAAGCATTTTGTATTTTATCTATGGTTTTTAATTGCTAAGTAAAAAAACCCCACAGAATATAATAACTTCTATAGACAAAATACCCCAAAATAATATTTCTTGCTTGAAAGATTGTTAAAAACACATAATTTTGTAGCTTCTATTTTAAGGCAGAACATTTGTCTTTCATTTATAGCTGGCACCATAATTCTTTTGAGAGAAAATAACGATTTCTCCTGGGAAAATACATGTATGTGTTTTGGGTAAAAGCTGATTCTGAGAGCCAGCTCTGGGTTTGAAGAAGGTGCAAACTATCATGCATTAAAAAGGGGAGAATTTTGCAGGTCCAGGGTTCAGTTTTTGCAGGGCATGGGGGTTGGAGAATAGGAAGCATTCATGTGTGATAAAGCGCCCCCCACACCCCAGGATCCCGTATTTTCCCAACTTACAAACATTTGCTCACTCTCCTCTGTGTGTGTGTGTGTAACTCTATGGTAGTATACATTCAAGGCAGCGATAGCATGAACAGTTGCAGAAACAAGGGACTGCAGCTGATATCTTGCTCACTTTTGGGGGTTCTTCATGTTATCCTCTGACAGTGAGTGCAGCTGGGAATAAACTACCCTCGAATGTAGTCATAAGTTCCTCATTGGTGGCTGTCAAACCAACCTGCTTTGGTGCCAGAGATTGGGAAAGAACTATAGACCAATCTTGGTTTTTAATATGGAAACCAAAATCTTGAATAAACTATTTGCAAATATAATTTAACAATACTTTCACATGATATTTATTTATTTGAGAGAGAGAGAAAGCAGGAGGGAGAGGGAGAGAGAGAATCCTGAACCCACTCCCTGCTGAGCATAGAGCTGGATACTGGGCTCCATGCCATAACCCTGAGATCATGACCTGAGCTGAAATCAATAGTCAGATGCTTAACTGACTGAGCCACCCAGGAGCTCCTAATTTAACAGCACTTTTAAAGAATAATATGGATCAGCTAGGTGGAGTTCATTTCAGGAATGCAAAAAATGATTCAATATTAAGAAATATATGGATATAATTCATATATGTATTAAAGAGAAAAAACATTATTTCCATGAATGCCAAAAAATATTACTACTTTCAGCATCCTTTTCTTTTTTTTTTTTTTTTTTTTTTGAGGTCAGCATCCTTTTCTGATTTTAAAAACTATAGAAGGGTTAATTTGCTCTTTTACATGTGATTTTGAATATGTGTATGTCAAACAAAGTACCAGTTAACATCATATTTGATACTGAAACTACAGATCATTTATTGAAAACAAACAACAGATGAAACTGACCAGGCATGCACTGTGATTCTTCCTTTAACCCTTCTTCCCTCATTAGATCTTGTGTTATTTCACTTTGTCTTCTATTTTCCCCAATCCCTGTTCATTGCTGCACTCGCCGTGGGCGAGTTTGCTCAGCAAACAAGATGGTGATTGGAAGGCAGAGTAGATAACTTATACCTGGGATCCTCCTATGTATCTTTTTCACCTGCCTCTTTTTTGTTGGGAATATTAGGGTTATTTTTATGGGATTTTCCCCCTCACCTTCTTTCTTCCTATACTGCTTCTGAAAGTACCAGTATAAATTAGAAACATCTAAACCCTGCTCAATCAATAGGATAGTGGGAATCTTCTGCCTTTCTCTCTCTCTTTTTTTAAAAGATTTAACTTATTTATTCATGAGACACACACACAAACACACACACAGAGAGAGAAAGAGAGAGAGAGAGGCAGAGACACAGATCAGAGGGAGAAGCAGGCTTCCTGCAAGGAGCCCAATGTGGGACTCAATCCCGGACTCCGGGATCACACCCTGAGACAAATGCAGATGCTCAAGAACTGAGCCACCCAGGCATCCCTGTCTTTCTCTCTCTTTTTTTTTTTTTTATGGGAATTGGTTATTTCTTCATTAAAATTTTATTTTAATAGGTCTCAAAATTCTGTGACATATTTTTGGTCAAGTTGTTTCCATGAAAAAGTACTGATTTTAAAAACTAATTACTTAAACCTGCCACATACACACAAACAACAAATGGTCCACAAAACATTCTCTTTCCTTCTGAAGGTTTTATCATTCATTGTTGTCATTAACCAGTGCTTTTTACTATCAAACATAAATGGCCAATTAACAAAACCATTCTGAGAGTGTTTACCATGGATTAAGCCTGGGGTGGCAGGTATTGGGTATAATATTCATTTAACCTTCTGAGCTTTCTGGGCAGACTTGGTGACCTTGCCAGCTCTAGTTGCCTTCTTGTCTACTGCTTTGATGACACCCACAACAGCCATCTGTCTCATGTCATGAATGGCAAAATGGCCCAAAGAAGGATAGTCAGAGAAACTCTCAACACATGTAGGCTTGTCAGGACCATATCAATGATGGCAATATCACCAGATTTCAAGAAATTGTGATCGTCTTCCAGCTTTTTTCCAAAACAATAGTCAATTTTCTCCTTCAGCTCAGCAAACTTGCAAGCAATGTGAGTTGTGTGACAATCCAGCACAGGTGCATATTCAGCACCGATTTGGCCTGGATGGTTTCATTTGATCCATGAAGCCAGCTGTTTCCATTGGTGAGTCACATTTGCTGTGATGTGACCCATATTGCCACAACAAATATCTTTAACAGATACGTTCTTGACATTGAAGCCCACATTGTCCCCAGGAAGAATCTCACTCAAAGCTTGATGGGGCATTTCAACAGACTTTACTTCAGTTGTAACATTGACTGGAGCAAAGATGACCACCATGCTAGGTTTAAGAACACCAGTCTCCGCTTAGCCCACAGGGACAGTACCAATATCACCAATTTTATAGACACTCTGGAGAGGCAGACACAAGAGCTTGTTAGTTGGATGAGTTAGTGGCAGAATGTAATTCAGGATTTCAGGCAGTGTAGTTTCACTGGAGTTGCATCGTTATGGGTGACTTTCTATCCCTAGAACCAAGGCATAGAACCCTTGGCTCAAGCATGTTGTCACCATTCCAACCAGAAATTGGCACAAACGCTACTGTTGGAGTTGTAGCCAATTTTCTTAATGTAGGTGCTGACATCCTTAATGATGTTTTTTGTATCTCTTCTGGCTGTAGGGTGGCTCAGTAGAATCCATTTTGTTAACAACAATAATTAGTTTTTTTACACCCAGTGTGTAAGCCAGAAGGGCATGCTCACAGGTCTGCCCATTTTTGGAGATATCTGCTTCAAATTCACCAACACCAGCGGCAACAACCAGGACAGCAGAGAAAGCCTGAGATGTGCCTATAATCATATTTTTGATGAAGTGTTTGTGTCCTGGAATCAACGATGGTCACATAATACTTGCTGGACCCAAGTGCTCCATACATAATTTAAAAAGAGAAATTGGTAACTTTCATAGGAGAGTGATGTCATATTTGGATTAAGATCCTATTCTAGGGATGCCTGGGTGGCTCAGTGGTTGAGCATCTGCCTTTGGCTCAGGGTGTGATCCCAGGGTCCTAGGATCGAGTCCCACATTGGGCTCCTCAAGGGGAGCCTGCTTCTCCCTCTGCCTATGCCTCAGCCTCTCTCTGTGTGTCTCTCATGAATAAATAAATAAAATATTTTTTAAAAAGACCCTATTCTATCTATAAAATGGGGATACCCAGAGCTTGCAGTATCAGGTTGGCTATGAGCCTGGCTATCAGCATGTGTGGAAGCTCTTATTTAGGTCAGAAGATACCAGAAACTGGGTATGTTACTGGGGAATGGAGGACAGGAACGAGACAGAGGCTTATTTGTCCATCTTTGGAACTTGCCACAAAATGTTGCAACAACGGGAGCCTCAGAGGCAGAGAAGCAAAAGAAATTTGAGAATGAATTTATGGAGTCACATCTTCAGTGGTGGATTGAGTAAGATTTAGAGCTGTCAACCCACTGGCTCCTGTATCAGAATGCCTGGAAACATTCATATGGAGACTCAAGGGTAAAGAGTGTTGTCAGGATTCATATGTCAGATTTCTAAACACACACTGACAAAAGGAGAAAGATCTCTGCATATGTGCTAAACCAAAGAGACTTGTGCCATAAACACAGGGCAGATGGGCAGCTACTGGAAGCAGTCTGTGAAATTGGGCTCTGTTGAACAAGTTCCCAGGAAAGCAGAGCACTACTGAGGAAATAGAGGCCTTGATTCTGTTAGGAAAGCTAAAATCAAGAGGAGGAGAGGGAAGAAACAGCCTTAAGAGTCTTGTGGGACCAAGATCTGGTAGTAGAATGGTCAGATATGGGCAGTGTGGAATGGAAGCAGGCATAACCCAGGATGCTAAATTCTTGACCACAAACTTCTAAAGAGTAAGGACAGGCCTGTCTCACTGCTGAGCAGAAGAGCCCTTAGAGCAAGTCCAAGGCCATGATCAAGACTATGCCCCACTTTTTCTCTAGTGTGGGGCCTTAAGTCATGGTTAGGGTTGTGATGACTAACAGGCCTTAGTAGGTCACAGTTGTTAGGAAAATTCATGGCTTTGGGGAATCATTGAATAAATGTCTATCCTTGCATTGGCTGGAAAGAGGATATATATATATATATATAAAATCTATCTATATATATGCTGAAAGTGCATATATACATATACATATGTAATATATATATGATACTGTCCTTGTGGTAAAGTCCTTACTTTAGTCATGCAGATATTGAGGAGGTAAAAGGTATTTGAACCAAAAAAGATCTCTTTGGCACCTTAGTCTTCTCCACCCCCCCCAACCCCCCGACCCCCGTCTTCTCTCTCTCTCTTTACCCTCCTCACCTGCCATGACCAGGGACTCAGGCCTCAGGGAATGTGGTTAGGGGGGAGGGATTTATGCTGAACCAGGAACACAATCCCTATGTGAAGTAGAGAACATAATTTCAAGATACTGTAAGGGAACAAAAATTCTTTTTCCTACACTCTCCTAGGTTCTTTGGGGCCCTATAAACTGGGCTGACAAAAGACAAGTCAGCAAAAGAAAACCAAGCAGAAGTTTATTAGCATGTGCACCATCCTTACCCCTGGAACACTCAGAGATGAGTCACTCACAGGGGTGGTTAGAACCTGGCCTTAGGTAGCATCATAGCATCACAGCAAGGGAACACTAACGTGTTAGAGAAGCAACAAGACAAAGGAAAAGAACCTTGAGTCACTAGGGATCCCAATTGTGGGAAGGCACAATATGGAAAACCTAAAGGTAAATAAAAGTTTGTTAGTCAAGAGTGTTATGTAGATTTCTCTAGTGCTGTCTCCAGGCTGATTAAGGTCTAAAGTTGTCTCTAGTGATTAATTTTGGTCCTTACTAGTATAGAGGGGAGGAGGATAGAGAGCTTCTTTGTAAATGTATGTCCTGCTTTTAGGCAAAGAGGGAGAGGGCAGAGAGCTTCTCTTGTATTTTTCTTCTCAGTTGTCTTCCCTTCAAAATTATCATTATGTGAAAGTGGCATATTTTGGGGTGGCATGTTCTGACACCCTATAATACCTAATACCTTGACCATTTCCCATAATCCAGTATGACTGCTCCATTTCTTTTGAATGCCAAGAAGACAATAAAAATCTAAATTTTAACAATTTCAAATTCACCTTTTGTCTCACATACTATGAATTTTGTGTTGGGCTTAAGATTTAATCTATTTTAGGAGAAAAAAAATGTTACTACTTGAAAGGAAAAGATATAACATGTGAATAATAGGTATTAGAAAAAAACAAAAATCCCAAGCAGATGTCTCTGTTTTTCCTTTGCACACCTCCCTGTAGGCACAGCACAGGTGAGAATACTCAGTGAGGTGCCACCAAGATTTCAATGTCTCCCACAGTTATTTCTCCCTCCACAAGGGATGAGCACAGATGTAATTTCAAAGAAAAATTCAAGTGTGTTTTCCTGATGAATTTTCATAAAAAGTAAGCAGATTTCTTTCTATAGTTATTGTGCCTAGATTAGTGCCCAACTAAGAAGACGCTTAATGGACTATCTGATTAAAGAACAATTTCATGAAAATGATCACTAGTTTTATGCCAATTCATAGATACAATGTAATGTTATCAATTTTTTTTTAAATAGCTCCAGAAAAATATAGCAAATTACTTAAGTAAAAGCCTGATATTGCCCCATGGAATGATAGAACATTAGACCTGATTAATTACAACATCCGTTGTATGAATTAATCTACCATGAAGAATTAACGAGAATGCTCTTCCAGAAGAACATCAAGGAAAGAAAAGATGAATAACCTGATTTACAAAAACAGGCAGTGGGCATGATTTGACCTACAGGCTCATTTTGCCAATCCCTGCACTAGAGCTAAGATGTTGTTTACATTTTTAAATGACTCAAAAAAGTTAAAGGAGTAATAAGTCACAATATGTGAAGGTCATATGAAATTCAAATTTCAGTGTCCATAAACAAAGTTTTTTGGAGCTTGGTCATGCCTGTTCATCTGTGTGCTGTCCGTGGCTGCTTTTGCTGTACAAAAAGCAGTGTTGAGTAGCTGTGACAGAGACTGCATGGCCTACAAGGCCTGGAACATCTACTATCTGGTTCTAGCTGAGTATGTGAGTTAAAACTCAGGTCCCTACTTAGGAGTAATGTCACCTTGGACAAGTCACTCTAGGCCTCAATTGCTTGTCTGTAAATATGAAGGCCAACACTGGGGTCCAATTGGGGAGGATTCAGTAAGAGGGGGAGATCTGGGAACTCTCACATAGATGAATACCCATTGGATCATTCCCCCTTGTCATGTTAAAATAAAGATATCTTGGGATCCTTGGAGCTTAAAATCAAGTGTCCTCCAATGAGACCTCTGACCTGATTCCTTTTGGGAACCTAGGAAGCCCAAGAATGAGAAAGTGAGAATAAGCCATGGGAAAATGGAAAAATTAAGAGTTTGGAGTGGGAAGTTTTGATTCTAAGAATCCTTGTTTGTCTAATGAGATGTGAAACATTATACAAATATACAGAGTTGCCAGACTAATGTATTTGGAGCATACTTATACTAAAAACTCATTTGTTATTTATCTAAAATCTAAATTTTACTGGGTACACTGAATTTTTATTTGCTAAATCTGTCAACTCTATATACAAACCTTAGTAATTTTTCAAAAAAATGACTAAATATAATGTTTGCTAAGAAATACATTCTATTAGTCTATCATTTTCCCCAAAACCTTTCTATGAAAAAATTACTCTGCTTTGTGTTAATAAAAAGGGGCCAAGAATGTGTGATTTTAGAACCTACTAAAATGTGCAAACCGACAGCTAGAGGGAGCCAAATGGATAAAGAAACAGAAATGACACCCCATATCCTAGACTGATGAGTCCTCCTGCACAGATTCAGAAGGAGCTCTATGTGAGAATTAGTCACTTTTCTGAAAGGTATATATTTTTTATTTTTGTGAACTAACATAATTAACACATTCAATGTCGAAAAAGGTAACAATAAACAGGTTTCAACAAAAAGATCCTTTTTCCATTTGTTCCTGGGTGGAAATGGGGGAGCAGTGGGAAGTAGAGCACAGACTGACATGAAATATATGAATTCCAAAGCCTAAGACTGATTCTGTAATGCAGTTAACATTATAAACTAGAATCTGGGACACCTGGGTGACTCAGTGGTTGAGCATCTGCCATTGGCTCAGGGTGTGATCCTGGGATTCTGGGATCGAGTCCCACATCAGGCTCCTTGCAAGGAGCCTCCCTCTGCCTATGTCTCTGCCTCTTTCTGTGTTTCTCATGAATAAATAAATAAAATATTAAAAAATAAATAAACCAGAATCTAATCTGAGAGATGATTTAGTGAGCCTGAAACAGCACAAAATCTCTCCTTTCAGCCCAGGAGATGTCATCTTCCCCAATAGTTCTCTCACTAGAGGGGAAATCTTAGCACACATTTGTCTTGTCAGACCTAAAAAAGAAGGGATTTTTCTGTTTTCTCTTTCCTTTTCAAGGGATCCCCTTATGCTCTGGTTTAAAATAAAATCGTTATACTTTTAAATTTTTCAAATGATCATCCATTGTTAAAAATTATGAGCTTGTAACAATTTATGAGTCAGCCAGATTTGCCTCTTGAGACACAAAGAGTATTTAGAATTTATAAAATGTTTTCTCTTTGAAAACTTGCTTTGCGAGCCTGTGATCTTCAAAATTCTTAAAAGCAAAGACTAGACTGCAAAAAGTATGTAATATTTCCCTTTGCCTTTCTGCCATAAGAACAATAGTCCTACCTGAGGCAAATGAATGCTGCCAACAGAATAGAGAGAGGTCATTCATCTGGAGGTACAAGGAGAAAAGCACATCAGGTATTTTAAAGGTAATATTACAGTGATTATTCAGCACCAAAGTCAACTCAGCTTTATCAAGAATTTTCTTACACCTGATGTTTACCCAATAGTTACTCAGATACAAGCAAACAGAAATAGTTCCTAAGTTCTTGCACATATATTCTCAAGTAGGATGTACAAATGTCCCTATTATTTGGAGGTCATCCAACTGTCCACAAACATTAGAACAAATGGAAAATATTTCTCAATGCCTGAAGTAAGTACAGTAGAAGATTAACTAGGAATCTAAATGGAAAAATTTTTCTAAAAGAATTTTTCAAATGATCATTGAATGTTAAAAATTATGCCACTGAAATAATGAAAGAACTCTTGATCTGGGGCAGGTGTATGGCAATCATGCCATCTGTGGGATGACTGGTTAATGTCAGGCAACCCGGGGGAGAGCTGGGAACCAGGTGATGGTCAGTACAGCCATCTTCCTAGTTACCTAGGAGCTGGAAAAATTATGTCTTGGGAGTCATTAACTGTTTTAAAAGATTGACTAAGAATTTGCAGGTATATAGTAAACACCTGTGGAAATAAACAAAGACCAACAAAATGAGAAAAGCAAAAGCTATTTATTGTGAGCTTGCTATGTAGTAAGGGAGACAGCCACAGTCCCTTGTGTTTTGGCGGGAACTCAAAAGGCAGGCAGAGGAGTGGGAAAGCTTTATAAAGTGCACTAAGAGGAGGCTTCAAGAATGCTCCATTGGAGGCATTGGCAGGCGCAGCTGCAGGGAGGCTAACTAGAAGCAGGGCATCCTCAGTGACTAGTTATGTGTGCACATTTGGCTTTCTCTGGTGGGTCCTGAATTGGAAGCAGGGACAAAATTTAGGGAAGCTGTCAGTTATTAATCAAGTTCTGGCCACTTTAGGCTGATTGTTATAGAAGTTATTGTTTAGCTTCCTGCATTGCCACTAGTGATAGCAATCTTGTTCCTTGTAAGTCTGATTTATGGCAGGCTGGCTTCCTGTGTTGTTTATTGTAGATAAGAGGTTGGTTTCCTGGGCAGGTTGCTGCAGGTTGTGAGTCAAAGTTTTATTTTCATACGTGGTCTCACCACTGCCCATTTGTATATTCAGTCTCTCATATCCCATTCCTTAATCTATATAATGGAAAGAAAAACTAAGCAAACACACCCAGAAGGTGTTGATGATAGGTCAGTTTTACCATTTTAATCATTATGCTCTTTTAGAATTAAGATATTTAAACTTCAGATATACTCTTCATCCAAATAGGTCAGGGTGCAGATCTTACAGAGAAACAATTTATGTTTTAAAAAACCAATGTCCTAAAATTATGCACTTTATTAGGTAGACTGCAAAGGCATACATACTATTAGGTACCATACAATAGAATATAAGCTCCACAAAGGACAAAACTCTGTTTTGTTCAGCACTTTTTCCCTGGCACCAAGAACAGGGTCTGATACATAATAAGCACAAAAGAAACATATATTGAATGAATTGATGCATGTTTCTAAGTCTTTTATAAATTTTATTTTTAATTGTGGTAAAATACACATAAATTTGCCATTTTAACCATTTTCAAGTATACAGTTGAATAATGTTGAGTATACTCCAACTGCTGTGCAACCAATCTCTAGAACTCTTTTCATCTTGCAAAACTAAAACTCTGATCCATTAAACAACGTTGTGCTTCTGCTCAACTCCTCCTGTCTCTATGAATTTGACCACTCTAGGTACCTCACATAAGTGGAGTTACACAGTGTTCGTCTTTCGAGATTGGCTTATTTTGCTTAGCATAGTGTCCCCAAGGTTCATCCATACTGTACATGTGACAGGAGTTCCTTCCTTTTTTAAAAACCTCTTTCTTACCCTCCACACACCCCCCCCAAAGTAGGAAGAATATAAGCTGAAAACAATGAACTCATAACAGTGTCCTTGCTTCTCTTATTTCATTCATTTCCAGCATTTGGAAAGGGGTACTCACCATAAGCTTCATTTTTTCTCATCTGTAAAATGAAATAATAATATATGCACATGGGCACTGATCTAGCTCTCATGCTTGATGCAAAGCAGTCCTCTCCCCTGATCCTCCTCTTGAGCTGGTTTTCTCCTCACTCCTTCTCTCCCTACTCAATTCCTTTCTCTCCTTTTTGACCCTTCTGGGACCTAAAAGAAGGGGGAACAGAGAAAAGCCATGACATGGGATTACAGAGGACTTTACTGCAGGGCAGTATAGAGGGTGGGTGAGGGGTGGGTCTTCACATGCACAGGTCAAGGCCTAGGTGAAAATGATCACTGTGCCCAGGACAATGGAGTATTCTGGGGGTGGGGGAGTTCTGATTTTTAAAGGTTTAATAATATTCCATCATATAGGATATACTACATTTTGCTATCCATTCGCTTGTCAGTGGACCCTCCTACCTTTTGGCTATCCTGAATTGTCCTGCTATGAGTGTGGGTATACAAATATCTGAGAGCCTCTTTTCAATTCTTTTGGGTATATATTGAGAAGTGGAATTGCTGAAATATATGGTAAGTCTATTTCTATTTGAGAGGGGAAAGCACAATAGTACTTTCTATAGCAACTGCACCATTTTACATTCCCACCAATGGTGCACAAGCATGTTTCTAACTCAAGTTTGGATATCTAGTTTGTTGCTCTGGAGCAGATTAGAAGAAATAAATTAGAAGGAATCAGCAGGTAAATAATCACATGAAGTATCATTTGGCAATCTAATGTTGAGTGACAAGAATTCTAAGAAACAAACTTAGTACTGGATAATTACAATATTCAGTAACGGGTACTCTTAATGATGCTCTCGAGCTATAATTAAAAAGTCAAATTATGTTTGATTTCCATTATATAAGCAGCGACATATATTTTAGAAATATAGCCATCGATAATCTAATTATGTAGGTATTGAAGAGTTTAATTTTATTATTTCAAAAACTAGGAGTTCCATCAAAAATGGTGAAATGTTTTGAAAGATTGGTCGTTAAGGAGGTAATTTTCATTTATCCAGAAATTTCACTTACATGGAATGGAGCCCTTCCCTGTCATGCCACATTAATAGGGTGTTACTATTTCCATATATAATAATCATACAGATGCCTTTCCAAATATGAATCATGATGTATTAAGTACAAATAGTAAGCTAAAACAACATTTTCAGTTAATGGTGACTGTGTGATTGCAAAATGTTTATTGATTAAGAAAAGAGGGAATCCATTTAGCTGGGAACAATCTTGGGGAGATGAATATTAAGATATGTAGAACACTTGAGGGCTGATAGTAGAGTTTTCAGGATACTCTAGGATTCCTGAAGTTCTATCCTTTCTCCTCTTATCTCATCTTTCTCCAATCCAAATTTACAAACCAAACTATTGAAGGATGACAAGCCTAACAATTTTTTAAATTTATTTTTTATTGGTGTTCAATTTACTAACATACAGAATAACCCCCAGTGCCCGTCACCCATTCACTCCCACCCCCCGCCCTCCTCCCCTTCTACCACCCCTAGTTCGTTTCCCAGAGTTAGCAGTCTTTACGTTCTGTCTCCCTTTCTGATATTTCCCACACATTTCTTCTCCCTTCCCTTATATTCCCTTTCACTATTATTTATATTCCCCAAATGAATGAGAACATATAATGTTTGTCCTTCTCCGACTGACTTACTTCACTCAGCATAATACCCTCCAGTTCCATCCACGTTGAAGTAAATGGTGGGTATTTGTCATTTCTAATAGCTGAGGAATATTCCATTGTATACATAAACCACATCTTCTTTATCCATTCATCTTTCGTTGGACACCGAGGCTCCTTCCACAGTTTGGCTATCGTGGCCATTGCTGCTATAAACATCGGGGTGCAGGTGTCCCGGCGTTTCATTGCATCTGTATCTTTGGGGTAAATCCCCAACAGTGCAATTGCTGGGTCGTAGGGCAGGTCTATTTTTAACTGTTTGAGGAACCTCCACACAGTTTTCCAGAGTGGCTGTACCAGTTCACATTCCCACCAACAGTGTAAGAGGCTTCCCTTTTCTCCGCATCCTCTCCAACATTTGTTGTTTCCTGCCTTGTTAATTTGCCCCATTCTCACTGGTGTGAGGTGGGATCTCATTGTGGTTTTGATTTGTATTTCCCTGATGGCAAGTGATGCAGAGCATTTTCTCATGTGCGTGTTGGCCATGTCTATGTCTTCCTCTGTGTGATTTCTCTTCATGTCTTTTGCCCATTTCATGATTGGATTGTTTGTTTCTTTGGTGTTGAGTTTAAGAAGTTCTTTATAGATCTTGGAAACTAGCCCTTTATCTGATACGTCATTTGCAAATATCTTCTCCCATTCTGTAGGTTGTCTTTTAGTTTTGTTGACTGTATCCTTTGCTGTGCAAAAGCTTCTTATCTTGATGAAGTCCCAATAGTTCATTTTTGCTTTTGTTTCTTTTGCCTTCGTGGATGTATCTTGCAAGAAGTTACTATGGCCGAGTTCAAAAAGGGTGTTGCCTGTGTTCTTCTCTAGGATTTTGATGGAATCTTGTCTCACATTTAGATCTTTCATCCATTTTGAGTTTATCTTTGTGTATGGTGCAAGAGAGTGGTCTAGTTTCATTCTTCTGCATGTGGATGTCCAATTTTCCCAGCACCATTTATTGAAGAGACTGTCTTTCTTCCAATGGATAGTCTTTCCTCCTTAATCGAATATTAGTTGAACAATTTTTTTAAAGATTTATTTATTCATTCATGAGAGACACAGACTGAGAGAGAGAGAGAGAGAGGCAGAGACACAGGCAGAGGGAGAAGCAGGCTCCCTGCAGGGAGCCGGATGTGGGACTCGATCCTAGATCCTGGGATCACGACCTAAGCCAAAGGCAGGTGCCCAACCGCTGAGCCATCGAGGCGTCCCACGTCTAACATTTAATTACCACTTTGGGGTGCATATAATGAATTGTCTCCTGTACAGAATGCCAGGAATCTGAAAGAAACTAGGAGGTGACATATGCCCTGAGGGGGGTCATGACATAGTTATGACACACAAGGGGCATTATTACAATGTGTGAGGGGCCGCACATGGGAGGAATGGGTCAGGGAGACATGTGCTCCATCCCAATCAAGAGCCACTGCCACCACCCAATTGATAGCTGACTGGCTGACAGGCTTGTCCAGAGGCAGCGGGACAGAGGCATGGCGGTGAGCACTGTGTGGAGACAGGCCAGAGGTTGCTAGGAAGGATGGGTGATCTAGGAGTCAAGCGTAATGTTTGTCAGAAAGGTTGCTGGTGGTTCACCAACAGAAACTGGAGCCAGGGAGATAAGCAAGATTAAGGAGCCCAAAGAGATCTGAATAGAAGGTATTGAAACTGAGAATAACCAAGTAACTAACAGGTAAAATGTCAGGGAGTTGTTGCAGTATGTGTGGGGAATCTCACAAACACTGAGGCTAGAATTTCATCTATTGAATTGGGAGAAAGCTGCTGTCGTTCTGTTTCCTACACAACGTGGTTCCTGTGTAAAGTAGGGTGCATTGTTATTCCAGGTTCACGGGTGAGGAAACTGGGTGGTGAACCCAAGCCCCTCCATTATATTAACATCAGAAGCTGAGCTAGCCCTGGAATTCACTGCTCTGGAGCTTTGTGCTACCAGGTGAGCCTTGATCCTGTAATTTTCCAGGGCTAAGAATCTCTTCTTTCCTAGAAAAAGCTTTTGTTTCCAATAAATATGCTATGTTTTAATGGCAGTGGGTGTGGGGACAGGGTAACTTGCACAAGCATATCCAGTAAAATTCCTCAGCAGTGTTGGCTTAGGAAGTGGCCTGAATTTAGGTAACATGGTTGTTTAAAGTCTTATTTAGAGACGCTAGGTTTCTGATGCCTTACATTGAGACTTCTATTCAGTAGTACAGATTCTGTATTAACCAGTAAGTATGTGCTGGACTAATGATTTTTATCCAAAATGAAGGTATTTGTCTTTTTTAAGGCAGTGAAGCAAGGGCTTTTTCATGTATGTTTGAACCTTTAGTGCCGATTTCAGAAGATCACTAAAATTTAAGACTATTAAGATTGTTGTTTAAAGCTTTTTAAAAAATAACTAGATGGGTAAAATACAAATCTTGGTCACATTTTATTTTTTACTTGTAAGTTCCTTTATTTGGTAGTTGAATCTTAAAACCTGAGTTACTTCTAATTAGTTACAAACAAAATAGCTCAAGGCACCTGCTGTATCCTAGAACGTTCTACAATCAGGTATAGTTTAGGATTTGTACTAATGATTAATAAGATGCCAAGCTGGAATGGGCTAATCCCTTTTCTTATCTCACCTCTTAAGGTAGAGAGTTCTAGTAGAAAAAAATAAAATATATCTGGGAGGATTATATGGGTTTTCACCTATGTTCATATCTACAACCTGACAGAAAGTTGCTCTGGCATCAGGGAAGTTTAAGACAGAGTTTCTCAAAATCAAGTATTTAACTGAATCCTTTTATTTTTTATTTTAATAAATTTATTTTTTATTGGTGTTCAATTTGTCAACATACAGAATAACACCCAATGCTCATCCCATCAAGTGCCCACCTCAGTGCCCATCACCCAGTCACCCCCACCCCCCCGCCCACCTCCCCTTCCACCACCCCTAGTTCGTTTCCCAGAGTTAGGAAAGTCTTAAGTTAGTTAAGTCTTCATGTTCTGTCTCCCTTTCTGATATTTCCCACTTATTTTTTCTCCTTTCCCCTTTATTCCCTTTCACTATTTTTATATTCCCCAAATGAATGAGACCATATAATTTTTGTCCTTCTCCGACTGACTTACTTCACTCAGCATAATACCCTCCAGTTCCATCCACGTCGAAGCAAATGGTGGGTATTTGTCGTTTCTAATGGCTGAGGAATATTCCATTGTATACATAAGCCACATCTTCTTTATCCATTCATCTTTCGATGGACACCGAGGCTCATTCCACAGTTTGGCTATCGTGGCCATTGCTGCTATAAACATCGGGGTGCAGGTGTCCCGGCGTTTCATTGCATCTGTATCTTTGGGGTAAATCCCCAGCAGTGCAATTGCTGGGTGTAGGGCAGGTCTATTTTTAACTGTTTGAGGAACCTCCACACAGTTTTCCAGAGTGGCTGCACCTGTTCATAACTGGATCATTTAAAAAAAAAAAAAAGTGAATCTCAGAATTGTGACTTAAGCTTATTTTTTATAATGTTACATATAAGAACAAATATGATATTAGATATAAACTATTTATGAGGGGATGCCTGGGTGGCTTAGTGGTCAAGCATCTGTCTTTGGCTCAGGGTGTGATCCTTGGGTCCCGGGATCAAATTCCACATCAGGCTCCCTGCATGGTGCCTGCTTCGCCCTCTTCCTGTGTCTCTGCCTCTCTCTCTTTGTGTCTCTTATGAATAAATAAATAAAATCTTAAAAAAATAAACTATTTATGAGGATAAATTTTATTGGCATCTGAAGCCAAAGCAAGATATACAAATGAAATACAAACAAAACTATAAAACTAATAAAAATTCAAATTAGCAACACTGATGCAAGACAGCTGCTGTTGTTTACTGAAACTAAATTGTACGTGTTAAGTTTATAGCAGAAAGATGTTGCTTCAGGTCCAATTCTATTTTTAATTAAAGTAACATGACTACAAATAAGGCTTTGTTTGCTAACTCAGAATAATTACACTTCATACTTAACAAAACTTTCTAGCAAGTGATCCTAACGTGGTCTCCCTCCGTCTTTCACATATCCACAGCCCTCTAGATCAGGGGCTTTCTTTCTTTCATAAAAGGCCAGATATTAAATCCTTTAGGCTTTATAGACCAAGAGGCAAAATTGAGAAATACTTAAATATTGAGAAATTTCTTACATATTAAGAAAATGTCTCATCACACGAATGGGTACTGCTGAATAGTGATGTCAATCATAAGCATGTGATTTTAATAGAGAATATTAATTACTCGTGCCATTTATAGAATTCTATTATATTCTTTCCTTGATACGTGTCTCTCAGCATGTTGTTGTAGATTAATTAGGTCAATTAACAGTTAAGTGGAAGCTCCTCAATTGCACAATTAGATGGATTTTGAAATATGGGACTTTTCCTTTACATGTGGAGTGAGGTCCCCAAAATACTGCTGGAACTGTAGGTTGAGCTTGGAAAATATATTTTCTGCAAATTTGTTTGGGATGGAGATTTCACTTCTCATTTTAATTTTTGACAACATAGGAAGTAAGTACAGCAGCTTGATATTAATTAAGTCATTTTGATGATATTAACCTGTCATCAAAATGACTACTGCAATGTAAGTTTTGTATATCAGCTCAGCTTTGCCTTGTAGCTTTAGGCTCAATTTGTTAAGAAACATCAAAAACTAATTTCCAAAGTCATTCAGAGTTAAAGAACAGTGATTGAAGAGAGGTCTTTGTTCAGAGAAATTTCAATCTTGACTCTGCACTGAAAATAATCTCAATAAAATTTCCTCACTGCTAAACCGTCAGACTGCTAGGTGATAGAGCAAGTAGAGGTTTGCTTCTACTTATGACAAATTTATGGGACTGAAGATTATTAAGTCCATGAGAGTGGAAGTTTACTGTTGACACTACCAATTCAAAAACACATGATATCAAATATGTTCCTCAGAAGTACCTGCTGATAAATAGTACAATGAATACAATGAAGTCTTTAAACATCTTACATTTTCAAAAGCAGTAAGTTCATCCAACTAAGCCCTTTTCTTTTCCATGTACATTTTTATCACCATCAGTAGTAGCACATCTTAGCAGATTCCACTTCAGGTTGTACTGGATTTTGTGTTTTCTCACTGTTTTTGAAAATATTCTCAATTATAATTGTTTCATGTGGACCATTTATAGAGATGAAGCTCAGTGACTTAAGATCTGGCATTGACTCTTTGAATAAACAACAATTGAACAGTATGTTGGTTTATCAAAGACAAGAAAGACCACTTGAAATCATTTGGCTTCTTTTTAAATTGACTATTGATATTGCTTCCAGTGTCCTCAACTCTTTGAGTAACTTTTTACTCAAAGACTACTTAAGACTATTAACTTCTTACTCATAAGTTAATAGTTAATAGTCTTAAACCAGTTTATTTTCTCTGGACATATTTGTTTGCCTTGGAATCATATGACTTAATTAACACCATTGGTAAATGCTTGCTTTATCTAACAAATGAGCTATTTGGAAACTTCTTTGGTTTGCAGCTTCATTTCAAAAAATTTTGTGAAAAAAAATATAATGAAGTATTCTTCTTATACTTCCTACTTTTTCTGACGTGCTTTCCTGTGAGTTGGGAAAATTGTTATGATTGCTTAGTCCAGTAATATTGACAGAGACTGTATTTTTAGCACAGATATAGTACCACTTCATAATAAACACAGCTCCTTGCTACCCAATTTGATGATAAAATAATCCACACTGCACTGTCTTAAAAGTGTAATATTTGAGGTTAACTTTTCTCTCCATTTTTTGTCTTGACATTCACTGGTCATAAAAAAAATTATAAAATGTTATATTACAGCAATATGCATGGCACTCAAAATACTGTTGAATTAAAGCTGTGTCAGTGTGTTTTGAGGTGGGCTGAGCAGTCTGCAAGCAGTAGAGTACTACATACAGTTTCTGTCACAACTACTGTCATAGAAGTATACAATGTGTAAAAAAATGAGTATGGCCATGTTTTAATAAAGCTTTATTTATGGACACTGAAAAGAATTTCATCATGTTCACATGACAAGATATTATTCTTCTGATTTTTTTTTTTTTTTTTTTGCGAACATTTAGAAATGTGAAAACCACTCTTTGCTTGAGGACCACACAAAAACTGGCAACATGTGGGATTTGGCCCACAGACTATAGTTTACCCACTACTGCCCTAGATTTAAACTCAGGCCTATTTATTTATAAAGATTTTATTTATTTATTCATGAGAGACACAGAGAGAGAGGCAGAGACAGGCAGAGGGAGAATCAGGCTTCATGTAGGAAGCCCGATGTGGGACTCAATACCAGAACTCTGGGATCATGCCCTGAGCCTAAGGCAGACACTGAGCCAACCAGGCCTCCCAAACACAGTCCTTTTTAAAAATTATGACTTTAACTTCTGTTATCCCTCCCTGGATGGAGTTGTATTTTCAGCCTAATTCTTCAAAGTAGGAAAAAATGTGGTCTTCTAGGCATTTCAAGCATTACCAACCAGCGTGGTTTTGAAAAGGAGATCCTGAGATATCACATTGCTATGGAAAGTCACTTGCTCTTCTCACCCTGAGGACTGTCTTCCACTAATGTCTCAGAAAGAAACCAAAGCCAGAGAGGGGGCAGGCATCAGAGAAAGCACAATCTCTATGTCAGAACCGAGAATTTGATTCAGTTTGTCCTTCGTCTATTTCCACTTCCAATGCCTTTTTCTGTTCTTTTCTAGAGCCACCTGTCCCCAAAGCACCTCTCACCCCCTAGCAGTATCATGTTACTTGATTATTCTTATCACAACCAAAGCAAATGAATAACTAATTTGTGCTATCTCTTCTCAGAATCTGTTTAAGACAAGACTTCAGAGGAAAGAGAATCTTGAATCATGGGTTTCATTTTAGGTCAAAGCACAGAGCAAGTCTTACATGTAAGAGTCTACCTCCTGCAACACTGACCCTTCTGCCATAGCCCCATTCCAGGGTGGACTGAAACCATTCCATCATTTCCACTGGACCCTCCTCTCTTGGAATTGTAGTAATATGTCAAGTGGAGGACCCAGTCAGGGACTGGGTTGAGAAAGCATCCAGTTGACAAACCCTAAGATGGATGTTTTTCCTAAGATAAAGGTTCTGAACACTGGCTATGCATGAGGACTACCTACAAAACTTTAGAAAAATGTGCCTGAGCCCCACCTGAGCATGATCAGATGGTTTTCCAGGGTTTAGAATCACTGCCCAGTTCTCATTTCCCCGCAGGGCCTATCACCAGGACATAATTTCCCTCTACTACATTCAAATCCTGACTAAAGGCTAATTGAAGGAATCCCTTTTAGGATCCCTGAATTACCTTAGAATCTACCAGTTATATTTAAATTTGGGGGGAATTTCTGAAAGGCTTGGTGTGTTACATAATGAATAGTATGAGCATCACACCAAGCATGCATCACCAAAAAAGCATTTTTACTTTCTTAAAGTGGTTGTTGACAGAAGACTTAGGTCTCTAAATGTAAGAAAGCTGACGATATGCTTGAGAACCGTCCACAATGAAAATCTTAACAATTCAAGGACTAGATATATATTGCGAGTATTAGTAGACTGGAGATATGTGGTAATGAAGAAAATAGTGTGAAGAAATAATTTGGGGCTTATTATGTACTAACCTATTCGTTTTCTTGACAAAAGGGGAAAAGTTAGATAAATGAAGAATAAAGTTGGTCGATTAGGGTTTCTACAATACTTTTGTTTGGAGATCCTTGGGTTATTTCTATTGTCATTTATTGAACTTAAGTTTACAGTTTTTACGTTTAAATTATTTATTTCTTTGGAGGCATTTTGCCTCTAGTGACTCCCATGTGTACTGGATCTTCATCTTGTACAGCCAAAGTTGAGAACCAATGGAATAGAAAGGACAATGGCAGAGGACTCAAGGTATTTCTCCCACACCTGGCTTTAAATGAGGGTTTTAAGATGTACAAAGGTATCATGTTACTAAAGTGGGACCAGTGGTTGTGTTGTTACCTTATTTTCCTAGTGGTTAAGGAAAATGTGGGGCTTTTCGGGATGTGGTGCCCTAAAGCATACAGTTTACAAGAATTAGGAGTACAGAATAAGTCTTGATAGAGGAGGATAATGCAACTCAGTAGCATGTCGTTGGTATGATGACTTCTTCCCTTCACTGTGAGGAACATACCTGCAAGCCACCTGCAGGAAAGGCTATGAGTCATACTGCTGAAGGCAGCCCTCTTCACATTCTACAAGTGCAATTATTTTTTAAAAATCTAAATGACATAAGCCATCCTTGGGTAAATATGGAGAAGAAAAGATGACAGAAGAGGATTTACATTACCTTCAGATAATTTCTTAAGTGAGAAATTTAGCATACTTTTCTTGGTTACTTTGTGGAAGGACTCTATGTATTAAGTTGATTTGAAACTCTCATGCATGGACACAAGCACACATATTTCTCCTATTTGTAACCCATATAAAAAGGATCCTCTTGTGTAGAACTAATGATATTTTTTAGTGACAAATAGAACAAAATGGAACAAGAGCCCTAATAGATACTTACTCATAGATATTCCCTACAGCAGGTAGTGGGTGGGAAATTACTGGCAGCAGGATAGGTTTCATTTGGGATTCTTGTTTTCTACTTTTGGTTTAGCAAGTATTTGTTGATTTGATTTGAATGGAATTTATTCTAATTTCTAAGGCTTACCTTGAAAGATGACATACTGTGAGTAACAACAGCATATAAAACAGCCTTTTCCAGAAGAAGCTGACTCCAGCCTCACTCTAGAACTTTCGTGTCAAACATTGGAAAGCTTTTCCTTGTGTGGGTTCTGCTTACATATTCAAAGTCTCCCAGTTTAGCTAGTTCTACAGCTGCCAAATGAGGAATGGACTAGATAGCCCATGTGGAAGGCAGCTATTACCTTGTGCATAGCAGACAGCACTCACTTCTGTTGGAGTAAACAGCCCATGGTCCAGTTTCTCCAGGCAGTGGAAGACAAGAGTGGGTTTGGTCTGAGTTCAGTGGGAAGCCATGGGAGAGGCTCCTTTGAAGATGAAAGGAAGATGATGGGATTCCTGCTCTCATTTGTGAGAGAAAAAGAGTCAAAGTATTGATTCCCAGAATTAAGACCTAAGAAACTCATGAAAAAAAGCCAATTCAGGCATGACTATTGCCTTTTGTCTACCTTGTAAGTTCCTGATTGAGCTGAACAATGTCAGGTAAATACCTGGGTGGCAGAATAAAGTAATTGATTTACAAACGAGAATGTGATAGGTTAACACATAGCTGAAAAAGTGAGAGAACCTGAGAATGTAACTGAGTAACAATATTTGGCATATAAAAGAAGTCAGGCCTGGTTTATATGAGGTCAGGCCCATGGTCCTCAGTAGGCTACTCATTACATTTGATTCAGTTAAGTCTGGAAAGATGTGAGGTGTGTCTGAACTCTCTGTTTGAACATCCAGAAGGGAGTACTAAAGGCGAAAACACAGTTTGAAGAGATTGTACAAGCATGAGAATCAGAATCAGATATGATGGAAATGTTGGAAGTTATCAGACCAAGAATTCTTTTAAACTTTGATTAATATGCTAAGGCAAAGGTAGACAACAGGCAAGATCAGATAGATAATGTAAGCAGAGATATGGAAATTCTTTTTGTTTTCTTTAAGATTTTATTTTTGAGTGATCTCCACATCCAACGTGGGGTTTGAACTCACAACCCCAAGATCAAGGGTCACATGCTCCACCCACTGAGCCAGCCAGGCATTCTGAGAGATGGAAATTCTGAGAAAGATAAAAAATGCTAGACATGAAAAATACTGTAACAGCAAATTTAAAAATGCCCTTGATGGACTCATTAGTAGACTGGGAATAGCTATAGAAAGAATTTCTAAGGATATAACAATAGAAACTCCCCAAATTGAAAAGTAAAGAGAAAACAGACTGAAAAAAATTCAGAGCAGAACATCCAAGAACTGTGGCACAATTACAAAAGATGTAGCATACTTACAACAAGATCATCAGAAGGAAGAGGAAAAGACAAAGGAAGAGTAGCAATATCTGATGCAATAATGACAGAAATTTCCCCCCAAATTAATGTCAGACAATGCACCACCAACCCAGGAGCTCACGGAACCAAGCGAGATAAATGCTAAGGAAACACAACAACAACAAAAAATCCCAACAGGCATATCATAGTCAAAGTACAGAAAATCAAAGATAAAGAATCTTGAAAAAAGTCACAGGAAAAATACACCTTACTTAAAAAGGAGTGAAGATGAGCATTATATATGACTTCTCCCTAGAAACCATGCAAGCAAGAAGGGAGCTGAGTGAGATTATTAAATTGTAGAGGGGAAAAAATCATCAACCAAGAATTCTGTACTCTGTGAAAATATCTTTCAAAAGTGAAAGAGAAATAAAGATTTCTCAGGTGAAAAAAAATTGAAGAAATTTGTTGCCAGTAGACCTGAATTGCTAGAATTGTTAAAAGAGGTTTTTCAGAGAGAAAGGAAGTGAAATAGATTGGAATCTTAGATCTGCATAAAGGAGTACTGGAAAATGTTTAAATGAAGGTAATATAAAAGTTTGTTTTCCTTTCTTTTAAAAAAAAAATATATTTATTTAAGTAATCTCTGTACCCAGTATGGGGCTTGAACTCAAAACTCCAAGATTTAGAGTCACCTGTTCTTTCGACTGAACCAGCCAGGCACCCCTAAGAAATATTTTTCTTATTCTTAATGGATCTAACAGTTAACAATTTGTTTATAATAATAAGAGCAACAGTGTATACCTATACAGCTAGGCATATATGTATATATATATATTTTTTTTTTAAATTTTTGAGTGATCTCCACATCCAACATGGGGTTTGAACTCACAACCCCAAGATCAAGGGTCACATGCTCCACCCATGTATATTTATTTATACATATATATTTATACAGTTTATATAAATAAAGTTATGTGTATATATATGTATGCTCTTGAATAAGTGAAATAAATGACAGCAATAACATGAGCAATGAGAGGGAAGAGTTAGGAATATTTTGTTATTCCTAATATATACCTAATAATACCTAATACCTAAAATATTTGTTATTATTAGGTATTGGTTCCACCTGTCAGTTGGTATAGTGTTATATGAAAGTAAATTTAGATTAGTTTTAATGTGTATTGCAAAGTCTATGGTAATCACTTTAAAAAAGTTTGTGGTAGTCACTTTAGAAAGTATAATTTAAAAAAAGAAAGTATAATTGACACCATCAAAATAAGCTCTTGCATAGCAAAGGAAACCATCAACAAAATGAAGAGGGAACTTAATGGGAGATATTTGCAAATGATGTATCTGATAAGGGATTACTATTCAAAATATACGAAGAACTTAGACAATTCAACACACACACAATCAATTAAAATTGGGCAGAGGACTTGAATAGACATTTTTCCAAAGAAGACATACAGATGGCCAACAGATACATAAAAAGATGCTCAGCATCACTCATCATCAGGGAAATGCATATCAAAACCACAGTGAGCTATCACCTCACACCAGTCAGAATGGCTAGCCTCAAAAAGACAAGAAATAACAAGTATTGGTGAGGATGTGGGATAAAGGGAACCTACCTGTAATGTTAATGGGAATGTAAATTGGAGCAAACGCTGTGGAAAACATTATGGAAGTTCCTCAAGAAAATTAAAAAGAGAAATGCCATGCAATCTAGCAATTCCACTACTGGGTAAATGAAAACACTAGTTTAGAAAGACACGCACCATAGGTTCCTTGCAGCATTCTTTACAATATCTACTATGGAAGCAACCTGTGTCCATTGATAGAGGGATAGATAAAGAAGATGTGGTATGTGCGTATATATGTGTGTGTGTTTGTATGTATAGTGGAATATTATTCAGCCATAAAAAAGACCTCTTTACATCATGGATGGGCCTAGGGGCAGACAGAGAAAGACAAGTACCATATGGTTTTATTTATACGGTGAATCCAAAAACACCAAGCAAACAGAGAGCAGAAGCAGACCTATAAATATAAAGAACAAACTGACGGTTGGCAGAGGAGTGGGGAGTAGGGAAATGGACAAAATGGGTTAGAGGGAGTGGGAATCACAGGCTTCCCGTTATGGCAGGAAGGAGTCCTGGGGGTGGAAGCTGCAGCATCGGGTGTGGAGTCAACGGCATTGTAATAGCCTTGTAGGCGACAAACGCAGCTGTATTCATGAGAAGCGTAGCATAACGTAGAGTCGTGAGATCACTGTTTCACGTGTGAAACCAATGTCACGTTGTCAATTAGACTTCGATTTTAAAAGAGCATAACTGATACGCTAAGAAGAGACAATGGGGTCATATACTCCGTTAAAGCCACGACAGGGAGAGCCGAGACCGGGACGCGAACCCCGCCCCGCCCCGCCCCGCGCCTGGGGCGATTTCTTCCCGGCTCCGACCGCTTTGCCCGCCGCACGTGAGCAACCTGGTCTGTTACAGACCAACCAGCCGGTGGTGGCTGCCGTGACGACCTCCGTGGTGGCGTTCCTGCCCCTTCCAGATCCTTGGGGCACTGTCGCGGTGCTCGGGTGCGCAGCGCCAGGCCCGCGGCGCGGGCGGAGCAGCCGCATCCCACGGCGCTCGTCCTCGGCGCGCGTCCTCGTCCCGGGGCGTGTTGGCTATAGCTGCCGCCTCATATCCGTGTTTGCGGGAGTCGCGGTCTTTGTGTTTGGCATCACTCTTCCTTTGTTGCTGATGCTCATCCACGGGTCGTTGAGACTTCGGAATCTCCAGAACGAACTGGAGAATAAAATGGAGGGGATAGGCTCGAAGAGGACCCCCATGGGCATTGTCCTAGATGCCCCAGAACAGCAGGAAGAAACTGTCAGCAAATTCGCTGACTATATCAGCAAAGTGAAGAAATAAATACAGCTGACCTGCTGAGAGGACTGCGGCACACATCAGGGTGCAGTCTGCCCCTATCCAGACCTACTTCCCATACGTGTTCTTGAAATAGGAGGTGCCTGTACCATCCACCTATCTGTGGCAGCATGCATATGTAGGTCAACTGTTAACATGACCGATGCTCCAGAGAGAGGCCCTCAGAGACTGCAAGAAACTACCCTCCTCTTACGCCTGAAGTTTCAAGTGTGTTTATGCAAACTGATAAGAAGTGGATCACACTTATTTCTTTAGAGAAATAAAGAGAAAGAATTTTGCATTGTACAGCAACAGTACTGTTAACTTGTGGGCAAAAACTAATTGTAAAGTATCAAGGCAATATGAGTAAATGAAAAAAAAAACTGTTAAAGTGGATGTCATGCATTAGCCTGTTTTAATCCCCCCAAGCCTCCAGCACCCTCCAAAAATATTTCCTGGGACCCAAGGAAATATTTTAGTGTTTAAACTAAACACTAAACTAAACTATTTTAAACTATTTTAGTGTTTTTATTATTCTTTTAAAATCGAAGACGATCTGTCTCACTTTGCTGCCTGTTGGACATGCAGTGGAAACTGGATAAACCGGTTTTTATTTTGTTTACAAATATAAAGATAGCTGTTGAGGAGAATATTTTGTCAAATTTTGGTGAAATTTTGAAATGCTAGTAATGCCTTTTCACTAGCAGGTATTTGTTGCAACCTAACTATCATCCTTTATGGAGGTTATAGATACATGCCCTATAGTATTCTTGACGGTCTTGTTTTAAAAAAAGCAACAACAAAAAAATAAAACATGAGTTCTGTTTATATTGCTTATTTTTTGTTGTTATGACAGAAAGGTGTCCAAGATAATTATGTTTCCTATATTGTTTTTCAGTTTAGTTTTTAACTGGAACATTTAGAAAGAAGAAAATCAATGTACATTGTCTTGATTCCTTAGGGGCACAAAAAGCACAATAATGGCTGATCCTTTGAAACCTGAATGGCACCTGCAGATGACCAAGCAAAAAGACTTATGAAAATGCGAATCATCAAAGGCTTCTGCGCTTCATAAAAATTTTAGATAGCAGTTGTTACAACTGTATGTTTTTATAGATAGGCATTAGAATCAAGATAGCATGGGTTTATATATCCTGTTACTTTCTTCCTTTTATTTCTCATGTATTTAGAAATAGATCATACAAAAATGTTTTGCTTGCCAATTGAGTGATTTCATAGCTGAACAGAAAACATTTGGGTTTCCCTAACACTGAATTATGAAGACAACTGGAGCAGTACTTACTGAAGAGACTGCGTGCGTCCTAAAAGAAGCAGCAACAGCATATGCTGCTCCTGGTTTTTCTTGCATTTTCACTTTTCAGCCAACCTGCAGCCTCCATCTCTAGCACAGTGATATCACCACGACTTGATAGACATGGTCTAGAGTTTGTACCCTTACCCAAATATGGAGAATAAAATTTATGGAAGATTAAAAAATAATAATAATAAATGAATAAATAAATAAAACCACAAAAGGCAAAAAAATGTCAAAAACAGAAATAAGAGCAAAGAACAACAATAGAAAACAGTAGCAAATATGGTAAATATTAATATAACCAAATCAGCAATCACTTTAAACATCAATGGTTTAAATAGACCAATTAAAAGACAGACTGTTAGAGTGGATCAAAAGCAAGAAATGAGAAGTGGATAGATCCAGCTGGCATAAAATCAATAAAGACATAGTTGAATTCAATAATACCATTAACTGCATATAACTGACATCTATAGACTCCTTCATTCCACAATATCATATTGCACATTCTTCTCAAGATCATATGGAACATTCGTCAAGATAGACTGCATTCTGGGCTGTAAACCACATCTCAACAGGTTTAAAAGAATGGAAATCACGGGTAGCCTGGGTGGCTCAGCAGTTTAGCACTGCCTTTGGCCCAGGGCCTGATCCTGGAGACCCGGGATCGAGTCCTGCGTCAGGCTCCCTGCATGGAGCCCACTTCTCCCTCTGCCTGTGTCTCTGCCTCTCTCTCTCTATGTGTCTCTCATGAATAAATAAATAAAATCTTAAAAAAAAAAAAAAAAAGAATAGAAATCGTACAATGTGTGCTCTCAGACCACAATGGGATTAAATTAGAAATCCATAACAGAAAGATAGCTGGAAAATCCCAAAAATACTCAGCAATTTTTAAACAACACATTTCTAAGCCCATGCCATTAGGGAATTGCAAATTAAAACAACAATGACATCACACACACCTATTACAATGTCCAAATTCCAAAAGACTAGCAATCCCAAATACTGTGAGGATGTGGGACAACAGTTGCAGCCACTTTGAAAGATAGTTTGGTAAAACTAAACATACTTTTGGGGATCCCTGGGTGGCGCAGCGGTTTGGCGCCTGCCTTTGGCCCAGGGCGCGATCCTGGAGACCCGGGATCGAATCACACGTCAGGCTCCCGGTGCATGGAGCCTGCTTCTCCCTCTGCCTGTGTCTCTGCCTCTCCCTCTCTCTCTGTGACTATCCTAAATAAAAAAAAAAAAAAAAAAAAAAAAAACATACTTTTACCATTTGATCTAGCAACCATGCCCTTTGGTATTTACTCAGAGGAATTGAAAACTTGTTCACACAAAAACCTGCATGCAGATATTTATAGCACCTTTATTTATAAACCACCCAAACCTGGAAGCCACCAAGATGTCCTGCAGTAGGTAAATTGATAAATAAACTGTGGTACATCCAGACCATGGAGTATTATTTGGTGCTAAAAAAGAAATGAGCTATCAAACCATGAAAAGACATGGAGGAAACTTAAGTGCATATTACTAAGTGAAAGAAGCCAATTTGAAAAGATTACATACATTAGTCAAGACATTCTGGAAAAGGCAAAGCTATAGATATGATAAACACATCAGTAGTTGCCAGAGGTTGGGTGGGGAGGAAGGAAGAATTCCCAGAGCACAGGGCAGTGAAACCATTCTGTATATTACAGAAGTGGATTCCTATAATTATATAATTGTCAAAATCCATAGAGTGCAGAAAACCAAGAATGAACCCTAATATAATCTATGGATTGGGGTAATGATGTGTTAATGTAGGCTCACCGATTGTAACACTGTAGCACTGTGTTGCAGGATGTTGATGGGAGGGAGGTTGTATATGTATGGGGGTACAGAATATCTGGGAGCTGTATACTTGCTGTTCAATCTTGCTGCAAAACAAAGATTGCTCTAAAAATAGTTTATTAAGTAAAAATGTTTATATACTATTAAATGTACAGATCTTAAGTGTACAATTCAATTAGCTCTGATTAATGTCTACACCTATGTAGTCACTAAGCCAAATCACAATATATAGAACACTTCCATCACCCCAGGAAGTTTTCCTGTACCCATTCCCTTAGGCAATTATTGTTCTGATTTCGATCAACTTATATTGGCTTAACTCAGTCTTGAAGTCCTTTTGAAAGGAATCATACAGTATGTACTCTTTTCTGTCTGCCTTCTTCCACTTAGCATAAGATTTTTGGGATTCATCCATAGTTTTAAAAGTATCCATAGTTCATTTTTTAAATTATTGAGTAGTATTGCATTATGTGACTATATTAATTTGTCTATTCATACTTCTTTTGATGGAAATTTGGGTTGTGTCAAGTTTCTGCTTTATATATGATGCAATTATGATATTCTTGTCTAAGACTTTGTGTAGACACATAATTTCATTTCCCTTGGGTCATGGGATAGTTTCATAAAAACTGCCAAACTGTTTTCCAAAGTGGTTTCATTTTTTTAAAGATTTTATTTATTTATTCATGAGAGACACAGAGAGAGAGAGAGAGAGAGAGAGAGACAGAGAGAGAGACAGAGACACAGGCAGAGGGAGAAGCAGGTTCCATGCAGGGAACCTGATGCAGAACTTGATCCCAAGACTCAATCCCGGGACTCCAGGATCATACCCCAGGCCAAAGGCAGGAGCTAAACTGCTGAGTCACCCAGGGATACCCCCACCGTTTTTTGTTTTTTTTTTTTTTTTTTAATCCAAAGTGGTTTCCATCTTACACTTCAACCAGAAAGTATGAGATCTCCAGTTGCTCCATATTCTCATTGACATTAGTGTTGTCAGTGTTTTCAGTTTTAGCAATTGAAGTGGGCGTAAAATGGTATCTTAGTGTGGTTTTACTTTACATTTCCCTGGTCACTTTCTTATTACTCAGTCATATATCTCCCTTTGTGAAATACCTGTACTTTTTCTGACCATTTAAAAAAGTTTTTGGTTGTTTACCCCTTATCACTGATTTGTAGAAGTTATTTATATTTACTTATCCTTTCTGTCTTTCTCTATGCCTATCCTCTAACAGAGGGACTTTTAACGTAATTTTGAGGATTGGCAAGTTCAAAACTTGTAGAGCAGGTTAGCAAGCTATAAACTCAAGCAGGATTTCTATGTTATAGTCTTGAAGCAGAGTTTGTTCTTTTCCTGGAATCTTCCTTTCTTTTTTGCTCTTAAAGTTTTTAACTGATTAGGTATGGCCCACCCACATCCTTTAGAGAAATCTGCTTTACTTAAAATCAACTGATTATAAACATTAATGATATCTACAAAATTTTCACAGCAACGTGTAGTCTTAGTGTTTGGCCAAACAACTGGGCACCATAACCTACCCAAGCTCACAGATAAACTCCACAGTGCCTTTGTAAAGTCAATTGACCATATATGTGTAGATCTATTTCTGGACTCTATTCTGTTTCATTGAATTATTTTTCTGTTATTTTGCTTAATCATGCTATCTTGATTTTTGCAGCTTCATAGTAAATGAAGGTAGTATAATGAGGTAGTTCAATGAGGTAGTATAATCCTTCAATTTTGTTCTTTTTTCAAGATTTTTGGCCATTTTAGAGCTTTTGCTTTTGCACAGAAATTTTAGAATCAAATTTCAATTACTACAAAAACCCTACTGGGATTTTGATTTGCATTGGGTTGCAATACAAAAATAAAGTTTTTCTCCCTTATTCTGTTATATAGAGATTACATTGATTTTCAAATGCTAAGCCAATCTTGCATTCCTGGAATAAACCCTTAGTCATGATATGTTACTAATTTTCACTTCAATTAGTAATTACTGGTAAGGATTATTGCCTCTATCTCTGTATAATCTATAATTTTCTTTTCTTGTCATATCTTATAAGATTTTCTGGACTGAGTCTATTCTGACAGAATTTGTGTATGATTGTCATTTTTTCCCCCTTAACTATTTAATAGAATTCACCAAGACTATTTGGTCTAGAGTTTTCTTTATGGGAAAATTACTGACTACCAAATTCCATTTACTTAGTATATACAAATGTTCAGGTTGTCTTCTTTTTGGTAAATTGTGTTTTTCTGCTTCACCTAAATCATTGAATTTATATTTTTCCCTATTTTTCATGATCAGTTCTTGCTAGAGGTTTGTCAATCTGTTTAAACGTGTTAAAGGAATCAACTTTTAGCCACATTAATTTTCCCTATTTATTTGCTTTTCATTTCATTGATTTCTGATTTTTATTTCCTTCCTTCTATCTACGTTGGGTGTAATTTGCTCTTCTTTTCCTAAGAAGCCTCTTATGTTGCAACCTTAGATCACTGATTTTTTAAACATTCTTTTCTTTTTCTATTTCATTGTACTTAAGTATTTTAAAGTATTGGCTTCCCTCCAGGGAAGTACTGTTTCAGTTGAATCCCATAAAATTTAATACATTATATTTTCATTAGCAATATTTTCTAACTTCCTTGGTTTTATTCTTTTACTTGTGAGTTATTTAAAAGTGTATTGTTTCCTTTTCAAATATTTGGAGCTTTATATCTTAGTTTTACTGAATTCTAATTTGATTTTCTTGTTATAGAATATATGCTGTAATATTTCCCTCTTTTGAAACTTAGTAAGACTCACTCTATGGCTCATTATGTGTCTACTTTTGTGAATGCTCTATTGTACTTAGAAAGAATTATACCCTTGTAGTTGTTGTATACAGTGTTCTATATGTCTTATTTGGTTGAAAGTTTGTCCAAATCTTCTTTCTCCTGTATTAATTTTTCCCTTCCTTTTGAAAAGCCTAAATTTAGATCTGTAGATACGATGATTTATTAATTTATAGTCACATACACATATACACTTCATAGCTGCCCATCCCACAAAGACCTTTATGCTAGGGAAACTCATCTAAGAATCACACCCCTGTGAAGCCATGAAGGCAACGCAACATCAACTGGTTTTTTTTTTTTTTTTAATTTTTATTTATTTATGATAGTGACAGAGAGAGAGAGAGAGGCAGAGGGAGAAGCAGGCTCCATGCACTGGGAGCCCGACGTGGGATTTGATCCCGGGTCTCCAGGATCACGCCCTGGGCCAAAGGCAGGCGCCAAACCGCTGCGCCACCCAGGGATCCCCGACATTAACTGGTTTTGAAGATCACTCCTCAGTTCATAGTTCCTCACAACTCCCTTCAACCTACTTTCCATTACAGCCTAGAACTTTTGCTTTTGAAATCCAGAAAAATTATTTTAATAATCCAATAAATTATTAATGAAGCTATGCCTTCTCTAACTGATAACAAACTGTTAAAGTGGAGTATCAATATCAATACAGACATTACAGCTGAAGCTGTCATGCATAGAACAACAGATCTGGTCTGAAGGAAGGCTGAGAAAATTCAAGCTGAATGTCAAGAGGAAGCAGTTTTCTAGCATAAAGTCACACATGAATGCGTAGGCAATAGCTAAGCATTCCTTTGATTTTTTATTAGATTGGTTGGCTCTACCCTACCAAAAACAGGACCTTAAATAAGTGAGACCCCAGAAATTGGGTTTAATGGAATTGGTCCAAGGTAGGGGTCTCTTCTTAGTATAGGTCTCATACATACCAAAAAATAAGAAGGAAGCTTAAGGAAGACAAGGTGGTGCTAAAGATGTTTCCTTTCTCATGAGTCTGACTAGGTAGCTTTTCTATGAGCAGTGTCAACATCTCATGGGAACTTTCTAGAAATGAACATTTTAACTCCATGCCAGATTTCTTGATTCCAATTCTAGAGAAAGACAGCAATCTGCAGTTTTGCCAAGCCCTACGGGTGACCATGATGTGCACTGAAGTTCGAGAACCACAGGGATAAGGCCAGTCCTATGGGGATGCTGAGAGGTCATTGCACGGGTGATTTGTACAACTGCCACCACCGAAACCTGTACAATTCCCTTATGCTTCTTCTGTAATTACTTGTGGATCTGGTCTCCTCCATTGCATATCTACACACTAAAGAAACTATAAAAAGTTAAATTTACTTCTTCATAAGATAATTTTCCACTTATATTAGAGCAATATTCCACTTCTAATAATAGAAGGAGCTCAATAAATAGTTGTTTAATGAATGAATGATGAGTGCCTTAAGGCACCTACAGTCAAGCATGCTGAACCAAGAAAAAAGCATAAAATAAGCAGATATTTCTAAGAAAAGTGTTAGTTTTTATTTTTTTCTCTGTATCAGTTTATATTTTCCCCTGGTAGTGCCAAATGAATAAAATTAGCATTTTCACTCCCCTAGAAGTGCATGGTTATCTTGCTCTATGTGAGTAGAAAACAGGCTGGTAATAAAGCCAACATAGAATGAGCCACTGAAGAAAATATTTCCTCCCAGAAATGCATTTATGCAATTAAAATGCATTCAAATAAACACCTCCTAGCCACCTAGCATGTACAGTCATTTATACTGTTACTTTTTATTTCTCAGGATTCTCAGATGTGTGGTTCTGTGATTGGCATGGTGAAAATGACCCACAGGCTATTACCAAGCTAATAAAGAATAATTTCCTAGAAGAGTAATGAAGATAAGCATGGTTTTCAGTATCAACACTCTCAATGGAGCTTTATCTGGGATAACTTTCATTATTGCTTCTTTAAAGAAACAGCTTTTTTTTTTTTTTTTAAGAAACAGCTTTTTGAGCTATAATTCATATACCACAAAACCCACCCTTTTAAAATATACAATTCAATGGGGTTTTTTTTTTGTATATTTACTAATTTGTGCCACCATCACCACAATCTAATTTTACATTAATTTTCACATTCTATCTCCCATAACATACAAAAATGTTATACCGATTAGCACTTATTCTCCATTGCTCTTTCCAACCCCTAACCCTTGGCAACTAATTATCTATTTTCTATTCTATAGATTTGCTTGGTGTGAATGTGTGTGTGTGTATATACAATTGTTTTTTAATTTGTTCTCTAGGTAGTGATGGTTAGTTAATACCTACTGGGAGTTAGTTGTATGTCAGTCATTATTTTGAGCACTTAATACATATTAGTTCATTTAAATCTCAAACAAATCCTATGAGATGGGTGCACAGGCTAGCAATCCTGGATCTGCCAATGTGGTAGAAAGATGACAAATGGCCCACACCGCAACTCCCCATGTCAGTGTCCAGGAAATCCACAGGCAGTCTTCCCGGGCTGGGTTAAAGGCTTAATGCCTCAAGGCTTCTTAGACCCTGTGGTAGGAGCAGATTAGTATCACAACTTGTGTGTCCCTTGACATGGTGAGATTCCTATCAGTTGACCTGCTGGATGCTCTCCCATCTCCACAGCCTGTGTTTACAGAGCCTCTGCTGCATCTGGCCAGTCCCCTGTCCTCTCACAGTCTCCGGAGTTGAAGCTTCCCACTCAGCCACCTTTGTCTGGCTCTCCAGCTCACTCCCGACCTCCTGAGAGGAGGGGACTTCCAATCCACTTGCCCCGGACGCCTGCGTGTCGTGTCTCTGAGTCTCTCGGTGACGCTCTGCTCCCCGGCCTGTCCCATCTTACTCCCTGGCCTGCACCTTCACCTCCCTGCCCCTTTCACCTTCTGTGGCACTTAGAGGCACGATCCCAGCCCCGGTGGGAAACACACCCCACCTGCATCCAGGCAACTGAATGTGGATGCAGAAAAATACAAACCTAAGCTGACCTACAATTGCGACATTGTCCCAGCGGCGCGCGTTTCGGGCAGCTCCCAGGGCCACGGGGAGCAGCTGTTGGCCTGCGCGTTCTGGCCCGCGCTCCCCTAAGCGCACCTTCCGCTCTGCTCCGGCCCAGGTCCCCAAGGCCGCCTCACCGCCTCCTCAGCAGCCCAGCTATCTTGCGGGCTCGCTCTGGCCTGGCCTGGGCCCCGCCCCACCTGAGTGCACCCGGGTCCTCCAGGGAAGCTCACCTTGTCCCCCTGGTCCCCTCCCCGCAGCCGTGTGACCAGGGCGTTTGTCAGACAGCGCTCACAGGAGCGGCTCTGACTCAGTGCTATGGATGTCCTACGTTAGATGGATCAGCTCTCACAGGACCAGGTGCCTGAGGGGCTTCCTTATTTGAAGTGGTAAAAGCTTTGCTTTGGGACTTCAGAGGCCTACCTCGGGCTTCTCCTGCCAGGCTTGCCATAAACTCCCACAGCATCTTCTCCCAGCACAGACCCCTCTAGTAGATGTGCTCTGCGGGTTCAGAGCTCACCCCATAGCCGGCTCTCACTGCGGGGCCCTTTCTTGCCCTGGGCTCCATCCGGCAGCCTTCCGTGTCATCGGCTAAATGGGATACGGCAATATTCCCAAGGGTGGAATATGCCATCTCCAGGCCCTCAAGAGGCTTGCCAGGCTCTGCACTTTGTCTCAGCATTGGGATATTCCAGCGTGTGCCAACTCTCTGGACCCCTGAACAGGTGTCTGATGGAGCAGGTTCCTAAACCTCCACAGACTTACCTCCCACCCTCTTGTCTGCAGGTGTCTTACCAAGGCCTCCAAGTTACTTGCTATCCTTCTTCCTCTGGTCTGATTAGCACCGTGCCATCCATATGATGGAGCAATGTCTTACTCTGTAGAATGCCCAAATCCCTTTCTGCTATAATGTGATGGCTGGCAGGGAAGCTAACATTGTACCGGGCAAAGACTGAGATGTATATGGTTTCCTGTTCATGTGAATGTTTACTGCTTATAATCCTTCTTTTTGATAGGGTTGGAAAAGAACCCATTTGCCAGACAGGTGGTCATATATGTGTGTGCCAGAAGTTGGGTTAATGTGCTCTAGCAGAGATGCCCCATCCAACACAGCAGCTGCCATTGAGGCTACTACTTGGTTAAGGCTGCCACAGTCCCTTGTCATCTGCCATGATTCACCTGACTTTTGGTAGGGGTCAGGTAGATGAATTAAATGGGGATATGACAGAGACCACTAGCCCTTCATTCTTTAAGCTTTGAGAGTGGCCTTGATTTCAAGGTATTATTTTTGACTTGGTGTCTTTCCTGAGGAAGGAAGGAGTTGCAGAGATTTCCATCTGGCCTACCCACTGCAATAACTTTTATCTCATGTTTGAGGAATCTGCCAACTGAAAAAGTATGCTCAGTTTTATTACTAATTTGGAATTGCAGAAATGACTGATGCGTAGGTCAACTCACTGTGAGCTGGACCTGGACCCACTTACTCTGTGATCCCATCCACTCCAAGTTTTGCAGAGAAGGTATGGTGGTGTTTTGGATAGACCCTGTCCTATCTTTCTTTTCAAAATCCCCCAATGGCTTCTCATCTCACTCGAAGAAAAATCCAAATTCTTATCATGGCTCACAAGGTGTTCCATGATCTGGCTCCTGACTAGCCCTCTTATCTTGTACTACTTTCTATCCAATCACACTGGCTTCCCTGCACCTAGAAATGTCTATCAAAGAGTAGAGGCACTTCAAATGGTTGTAGAAAAATGAGGGCAGCCCCGGTGGCTCAGCAGTTTAGCGCTGCCTTCTGTCCGGGGTGGGATCCTGGAGTCCCGGGATCGAGTCCCATGTTGGGTTCCCTGCATGGAGCCTGCTTCTCCCTCTGCCTGTGTCTCTGCCTCTCTCTCTCATAATGAATAAATAAAATCTTTTAAAAAATGATTAGATGGTTTGGGCAGAAGCTAGGTTATGGTGATTGAGTAAATGTGAGGTGAGAAATGGAAAAACATTTTATAGACTTTGGCTATGAAGAAGAGGCAAGAGACTTGGCATTTGGAGGTGGAGGGGGAGAGGGCTAGAGATAGGAGTGTTGTTTTTTTTAAAGATAGAATCCCTGTGTGTTTAAATAATGACAGTAGCAGGAAAGGTGTAGCCTAAATATCTAGAATATTCCAAATAAATGACCAATTATTAAGTGGTGGTTTGAAGCAAAGGGAAGAAGGAGCTGGACCACCTGAGTAAGTTTCCTACCTGAGCCAGTTGAATTGCTATAGACTGGATGGGTATGCTCAAGAGAAATCATTTTGAACAAAACCCATATTCTGAGAAAAGAAATAGGCATTTGCCATGACTTCTCTCCATTTCACCATCTTTTCCTGCACATTTTTTCTTTACTCTGGCTGCTGCTACTTTGGTATTACAGAAATGAGAGTGAAAGTAAAGTGAATCCACATTTTTTTGAACACCTATTATATTCCAGGGCACTGTGTTTAAGGAAATAAAGGTATGGGAAAGAATGCTGTAAACTACTCTGTGACAGAGAGGATAAGACAGGAGAGAGGAAAGTAGGAGATGGAGGGCGGGAGAAGGAAAATCCAGAGTAGGTTGTACCAACACAGAAATGCATGAATTAAAGCAATCACCAAAAAGGAGGCTCACTCTGTGCACATTTTCTATCCTTTGGCCTCCTGACATCAAGTGTTTGCTGCATATTGAAAATGGGGATGTGATAGTGTGTGTCACTGCATGTTGTGAACTCTCAATGAAGAAGAGGCTATTGGCGTGTTGTTAGGATCCATAAATTGTAAACTGCTGCTTAACAGAAAATGAAAGCAAGAGATAAATCTACTGGTGCTCAAGCATAGTACACCTGAGAGAGTTCTAGCTTGTAATTACATGCTATAATGCATTCCCTTGTTGTACTTCTTTAAGTGTCAAAATGTACTGTACACTAAGTGAACTTCACCTGGGTTTTGCTGTCTGACTGGGATCATTTAGGTAAAGTTCTGTAGTCTGAAGCCTTAATGAAGGCAATGGATTCTCTTGAAGCCCAAACTGGCTTTTGATTCATGTAATTTTAGGAACTCTGCTGGTGAACATACTTCTGAATAATACTAGTTTACTCTAATTGATGATACTAGATGATAAAATCTATTCTCTACTTAAGTGAATAAAGCAGCAGTAGACCCTAACATCTTTCAGGTTTATAATTCAGTGCATAGAGGATGAGATAGAAGTAGGTAGAAAAACTAATAATTTATTGTACACACTAGAAAAAGTATTAGTTAAGGACAGTTATTTTGACTTGAGAAAGCCAATGGTGGAGAAACTATGTGCAGGGCTGAGGACAGCACTGACAGCAGGTTATGGATGCAAAGAAGGCTCCATCTTCAAGGGAAGATGTTCTGTTCCATAAAGGATTTTTTTAAATAGTTTTTTTCTTTTTAGATTAATTATTTTAGAGAGCTCGTGTGCACATATGTGCACATGCAATGGGGGAGGGAGCAAAGGAAGGGGGAGAAATATCCTCAGGCAGACTCCCTACTGAGTGCAGAGCCCCAGGAAGGCCTCACGCCCCTGAGATCATGACCTAAGCTGAAAGCAAGAGGTGGATGCTTAGGCGACTGAGCCACCCAGGCACCTCTTAAAAAAAATAGCTTTATTAAAAAAATAAATAAATAAAAATAAAAAAAATAAAAAAAATAAAAAAATAGCTTTATTGAAATATGCTTTACATACAATAAACTACATATTTAAAGTCTATAATCTGGTAACTTTTGATATATATATTCATCTGTAAAACCATCAATGTAATCATGAAAATAAATATATCCACTATCCCCAAAGTTTCCTTATGCCCCTTCCTCCTGCTCTCCTCCAGTTTATGTTCATAGAATTGTTTATAGTGTTTCCTTATTACCTTATTAATGGCTGCAGAATCTTTAATCATATCTCCTCTTTCAGTTCTGATATTGGTAATTTGTGTCTTGTCTCTTGCCAGTCTTTCTAGAGGTTTATCAGTTTCATTGATCTTTTCGGATCCCTCTTTTCCCGTTTTCAATTTTGATTATTTTTTTTTTCTCCCATCTTTGTTTCCTTCTTTCTACTGGTGGTAGGTTTATTTTGCTCTTCTTTTCTAGTTTCTTGAAGTGGAAGCTTAGGCTATGATTTGAGACTTTTATTCTTTTCTAATATAAGTGTTTAATGCTATAAATTTCCCTCCAATCACTGCTTTAGGTGCATCCCCCAAATTTTACTGTGTTCTAGTTTCAACTTTAATGTTGCTGGGGACTTCCACTTTGACTTATGAGTGACCTAGAAGTGTGTTAATTTCCAAGCATCTGGAGATTTTCCTCTTTCTCTTATTTAGTTCTAGCTTAATTTGATTAAGTTTAGAGAACATAGCTTATATGATTTTAATTCTTTCAAATTTGTTCAAGTTTGTCTATGGTTCAACTGGTCTATCTTGGTGAATATTATCCATGTACTGGAAAAGAATGCATATTCTGCTGTTATTTCTGAAATGTCCTGTAAATATCAGGTCAATTTTTTTGATAGTGTTGCTCAGTTCTTCTAGATCCTTGTCCCAACTACGAGTTCCATTACAGAGAGAAGTGTTGAAGTCTTCTACTATAACTGTGGATTCATCTCTGTCTCACTTTGTTGCAGTCAGCTCTTGCTTCATGTATATTGCAGTTCTGTTGTCAGGTGCACACACATGTAGGATCGTCATGTCTTCTTGGTGAATTGAACATTTTATTTTGTGCAATGTCCCTCCTTATCCCTGACACCTAGGTGGCTCAGTGGTTGAGCATGTGCCTTCAGCTCAGGGCACGATCCTGGGTTTCTGGGATCAAGTGCCGCACGGCTCCCCACAGGGAGCCTGCTTCTCCCTCTGCCTATGTGTCTCTCATGAATAAATAGTTTTTTAAATTTTTAAAAAGATATTATTTATTTATTCATGAGAGACACAGAGAGAGAGAGACAGAGAGAGATGCGGAGACACAGGCAGAGGGAGAAACAGGCTCCATGCAGGGAGCCGGATGTGGGACTCCATCCTGGGTCTCCAGGATCATGCCCTGGGCTGAAGGCAGCACCAAACCGCTGAGCCACCTGGGCTGCCCAATAATTTTTTTTTTAAAAGAAAGTCTACTTTGATGTTAATCTAACCATTCCAGGTTTCCTTTAATGTTTTTATCCTCTTACTTTTAATTTATCTATATCATTATGTTTGCAATGAGCTTCTAATGAGCTCAAAAGGCTACTCATAGTACCATGTTCTGACTTTGTGGTTCTAAATGAAACTTTCTTGTTGATTTTTATTTTAAAGCTTTTGTGTACTAAATTCCAACAAAATTTATCCAGCTTTAAGTCAATATGTCAATTATCATAGTGTCATTCAGAAGTTCCCATTTCCAGGCAAATACACATAAAAGAAGTAATTTCTGTATTGTTTATAGAAATGTTAATATCTTAGACATAACAAACTTAATTTCTTATATGTAAGTGCTTAATTACACCTTTCTCTTTAGATCTAAATGACTTCATGAGACATTGAAGGTGAAGGTAGGACCCGTTCCTCTGTTATGTTTTTTTTCAGACCACAGGAGAAAAAGCAGGGAGATTTTGAAAGTTGTCCTTTTTCCATCAAATAAGGTAACCTCTCAGCCACGTCTGGCAGTTAAAAAATTTTGGAAGTGGACAGAATATCTTTTTTTAAAGAAATTTAAGACAATGTTTTCTATTTAGAATTTGAAAGGATTTACTCTTAGCCAAGGCTGAAACTCAAAGGTTAGAATCACTTCAAAGGATCAAAGCATTCATGATTATAAAAATGGTTTTACAAAAAAAAAAAAAAAAAAAGGTTTTACTATAAGTTGTCAAAAGAGATGCATGCCTTTTCAAAAAGAGAGTAGCTTTAAAATTATTTGGGGATCTATTATTACTCTATTTTAATAATTAAAACATTTTAATGTTCTTTAAGTAGTACACACATTTATTTTTTAAAAGAAACATTTTGAGGTTAATTTACATATAACAAAGTGCACTCATTTAAAGTATATTGTATGATAAATTTTGACAAGTAAACACATACGTGTAATGTCCACCTAAATCAAGATATAAAACATTTCCATCACTCCAAAAAGTTAATACATCATTGGCAATCAGTCCCCACCATGTGTGTACCCAAGCAAACACTGATCTGTTTTCCGACAGTATCAGATTAACTTTGCCAGTTCTAAAACTGCATACAAATGTGGCAGCCCTGGTAGCTCAGTGGTTTAGCGCCGCCTTCAGCCCAGGGTGTGATCCTGGAGACCCAGGATCAAGTCCCATGTTGGGCTCCCTGCATGGAGCCTGCTTCTCCCTCTGCCTGTGTCTCTGCCTCATTATTCTCATCAATAAATAAATAAAATCTTTTAAAAAATAAAAAAAAATAAAACTTCATGCAAATGGAACCATTTAGTGTGTACTCTTTTTTGAATAGTTTCTTTCATTTGGCATAATATTTGAGGGATTTGCCCATATTGCTGAGTGTTCCAGTAGTTCATTCTTTTTTGTTGCTGACATATATTCTATTTTGTGAATATACCACAATTTGATCATATTTTTCATTTTTTGATGAACTTTTGGGTTGTTTCTAGGTGTTAAATATTATGAGTAAAATTGATATGAATATTCATGTGAAAGTGTGTGGATGTGTTTTCACTTCTCTTGGGTAAATACCTACAATTGGTATTTGATTGCTGGGCCTTATGGTAAACACATTTTTTACTCTATAAGAAATATTAAACTATTTCCAAAATGAATGTATTATTTACATGCCACCATCAATATTATAAGGATTGCACTTGCTACATATAAGTTACTGAGAGTTGGTATTGGTAGTCTTTTTAAAAATTTAGCTATTCTAGTGAGTGGGTAGTGAATCTTCTTATGGTTTTGATTTCAATTTTCCTGATGACTGGACATTGAGCATCCTTTCATGTGCTTATGATTCATTTCTAGATTTTCTATTAGATTTCTTTTAGATTTTTTTATTTGGGTTGTTTTGAGTTAAAAAAAGTTTTTCTATATATTCAGGTAATGAATCATCTGTCAGATATATGTATTATGAATATTTTTTTGTAGTCTGTGGCTTGCCTTTTTATTTCTTTAATACTATCTTTTGATGGGGGAGAAGTTTTAAATTCTGGTAAAGTCCATATAGAATTTCTTTATGGTTTGTGCTTTTTGTGTCCTTTAAGAAGTCTTCGCTTATCTGAAGATTGCAAAGATTTTCTCCAAAGTTGCTCCTAGAAGTTTTATAGTTTTAGTTCTTACATTTAGGTATATAAGCCATTCTGAGTTAAATTTTGTGTGTGGAGTGAGAAGTTCAAGGGTTTTGTTTTGTTTTCATAAGAATATCCAGTTGTGTCAGCTACTTTGCAAACTTTGTGAAAAATTAAATAACTTTGCAAACTTTATGGAAAATCAATTGACAAAATCAAATATCCACCAATGCATAAATATATTTCTGGATTTTTCCTCATTTTCTTGATTTTTTAAATTTTTATTTTTTAAGGATTTTATTTATATATTTGATAGAGAGAGAGCACACACACAAGAGAGCACAAGCAAGGGGAATGGCAGAAGCAGACTCCTCACTGAGTAGGGAGCCCCAATGCATGGCTCTCTCCCAGGACCCCAGGCAGGATCATGACCTGAACTGAAGGCAGACGCTTAACCAACTGAGCCACCCAGGAGGTCCTTCACTTTCCTGATTATTGTAGCTTTATAGTAAGTCTTTTTTTTTTTTTAATTTTTATTTATTTATGATAGTCACAGAGAGAGAGAGGCAGAGTGTACACAGGCAGAGGGAGAAGCAGGCTCCATGCACCGGGAGCCTGACATGGGATTCGATCCCGGGTCTCCAGGATCGCGCCCTGGGCCAAAGGCAGGCGCCATACCGCTGCACCACCCAGGGATCCCTATAGTAAGTATTAAAATCAGGCAGTGTAAGACCTCCAACTTTGTCCTTCTTCCAAACTATTTTAACTACTTTAGGTCCTTTGGATTTCAATATAAATTTTAGAATCAGCTTTTCAATTTCAAAAATCCTTCTGGAACTGTGATAGAGATTGCACGAAATCTATGGATTAAGGTGCTATTTTCCAACCCATGAACATAGATACCTCTTCATTACTGAGGTCTTTTAAATTTTTGCTCAGAAATGTTTGAGTTTTCAAAGGAAAAAAATGTTTTCACTGTATAGATCTTGCACATATGATGTTAAATTTATCCCTATTTCATTTTGCATATTATTATAAATGATGTTAATATTAATTTTCTAATTATTTGTTGCTTGTATGTAAAAATATAATAGGCTTTTTCTATATTGACCTTGTATCAGGTGATCTTGTTTATATAACTTATTAGCCCTATAAGCCTTTTTGTACATTCCTTAGGATTGCCTTCATACACAAATATGTCCCTGTAAATAAAGATAGTTTTACTTCTTTCTTTTTAACTTTTGAGCCTTTCTTTTTCTTACTTTTACACTAGAGAGGCCCTCTAGAAAAATGGAGAAGTGGTGAAGGTAAATGTCCACTTTATTGTCAGTCTTAGGGTGAAAGCATTTGGTAGCTTCACCATTAGGTAGGTTTTATTTTAGGCTTTTTTGGGTTTTAGTTGTTGCTGGTTTTTTGTTTGTTGTAGATGTCTTTTATCAGGTCAAAAAAAAATTCTTTGAATTACTTGTTGATTAAGAACGTGGCTTTGTTTTTTTATACCATAAAATCGTGTTAAATTTGCTTTGCTTTTCATGTATTGAGAAAATCATATTTTTCTCTTCTATTATGCTAATGTGGTGAATTTCATTGACTCTTTAATAGATTTTTTTTGCATAATGTCTCTATTGAGATATATTTCACATACCATATAATTTATTCATTTAAAGTGAATGATTCAATGGTCTTTAGTATGTTCTCAGAGTTGTACACATATCACCACAATCAATTTTAGAACATTTCAACACTTCAAAAAGAAACCCTCATCTATAATTAGTCACTTCACATTTACTCTCTACTCTTCCAGCCAGGGACACACAATAATCCACTTTTTTTTCTGTATAGATTTGGCAATTCTGGACATTTCATGTAAATGTGTGGTCTTTTGAAACTGGCTTCTTTTACTTATACTAAAGTTTTTAAGATTTACCCAAGAAGGTGCATTAGTACTTCATTTATTTGTATGGCCCAGTAATATTCCATTATATAGCTAGACCACATTTTATTTAATCATTTATCAGTTGTTGGTGTTGTTGCCACTTTCGTCTCTTAGGAACAATGCTACTATAGTATTTGTGCACAAATTATTGTATATGTAGGTTTTCATTTCTCTTAGGTGTATATTAGGAGTAAACTGCTGGGCCATGCAGTTTGATCTTGAAGACTACTTGGCTGCTTCTCAAAGAGGCTGTACCGTTTTACATTCTCAATGGTAGTGTGGGGAAGGGTCCAATTTCTCTACATTTACACCATCTTTGTTATTATCTTTAGCGTTGTAGCTATCTTACTGGGTGTGAGGTGGCATCTCATTGTGGTTTTGATTTGCATTTCCCTAATAGCTGATATAAGTGCTTTATCAGATATATAACTTGCAAATTTTCTTCATTTTGTGAATTGTCTTTTCAGTTTCTTGATGATATCCTTTGAAACACAAGAGTTTTAGTTTATTTTTAATTTTTTGAAGGATGAGAGTTTTTAATTTTTATAATGTTCAATTTATTTTTTCTTTTGTTGTCCATACTTACAGTGTCGTATCTTCCAGAACCCATTGCCTAATTTAAAATTATGAAGACTTACTCCTGTTTTTTCCTTTAAGAGTTTTATACTTACAGCTCTTACACTTACGTCTTTGATTTATTCGTGGTTAGTTTTTGTACATGGTATGAGATAGGGGATCCAATGTATATTCTTTTGCATGTGACTTTTGGTTGTCCCAGCACACTTTGTTAAAAAGACTATACTTTTCCTCACTGAATTGTTGTGGACCCATAGTCAAAAATCAATTCCTTGTAAATGTGAAGGTTTATTTATGGACTTTCAATGTGGGTCATTATGTCAGAACCACACGGTCTTGACTACTTAGCTTTCTAATAAGTTTTGAGTTGGGAAGTGTGTGCTCTTTAAATTTGTTCTTGTTTTTCAAGATTGTTTCAGCTATCTGGGTCCTTTAAATTTCCATATGAATTTTAGCATCACCTTGCCAATTTCTGCAAAGAAATCAGCTGGAATTATAGTAAATACATTGAATCTATAGATTAATTTGTGAGTAATGCCATCTTAACAATATTAAGTCTTTTAATCCATGTATGTGGGTTATTTTCCATCTATTTAGATCATCTTTAATTTTTCAACAATGTTTTATGATTTTTAAAGTATAAGTTTTACATTTCTCTTATTAAAATTTATTCCTCAGTATTTTGTTTCTTTGCATGCTACTGTAAATGGAATTACTTTCTTAGTTTCATTTTCAGATTAGTCATCAGAAATGTATATACATACAGTTGAGTTTTGCATATTGATCTTGTATCCTGCCATCTTGCTGAACTCATTTACTAGTTTTAATTTTTTTTAGTGAGTTTTTTTAGAATTTCTACATAAAAATAATTTCATCCGCTAACAGAGATCATTTTACTGTCTTCCCAATCTGGATGCCTTTTTTAAAAATTTATTTATGATAGTCACACAGAGAGAGAGAGAGAGAGGCAAAGACGTAGGCAGAGGGAGAAGCAGGGTCCATGCTGCTTCGACGTGGGATTCGATCCCGAGTCTCCAGGATTGCGCCCTGGGCCAAAGGCAGGCGCCAAACCGCTGCGCCACCCAGGGATCCCCTGGATGCCTTTTATATCTTTATTTTGGGTAATTGCCATGACTAGAACCTCCAGTACAATATTGAGTAGAAGTGGTAAAAGGAGATATTTTTGTCTTATTCCTGATCTTAAAGTGAAAGTATTTAATCTCTTACCATTAAATATGAAGCTAGCTGTGCATTTTTTGGAGATGCTATTTATTAGGTTAAAGAAGTTCCCTTTGGGTAACCCGGGTGGCTCAGCGATTAAGCACTGCCTTCGACCCAGGGCATGATCCTGGAGACCTGGGATTGAGTCCTACGTCCGGCTCCCTGAATGGAGCCTGCTTCTCCCTCTGCCTGTGTCTCTGCCTCTCTCTCTCTCTCTCTCTCTCTCTCTGTGTGTCTTGTGGGACCCAGGAAATTTAACAAAATCTCCTACCCCTGGACAAGCAGAGCAGGACTGACTCTATTTTGGGCTACACCCGCCTTGTGCTGACCTGCTTATTACTTAGGGCACTGCCCCGCCCTAGTCAAAGACCAGGACATCCAGCTTCCAAAAACAAACAAACAAACAAACAAAACAAAACAAAACAAAAGACCAGGGCACACCCTAATGGAAATCCGGCTCAGTGGACCAGCATGACTGTGCAACTTTCTGCGTATCCCATTGGCCACCGGCCCCTATAAAGTTGCTAAGGCTCTTAGTCTCGGCGTCCAAGTCCCTGCTCCGCTGTGTCGGGTACACTTGGACCCAGGCTCGAGCTTGTACATAAACCCTCGCGTGTTTGCATCGGTGTCGGCTCCTTGGTGGTTTCTCGGATTCGCGATCTTGGGCACAACAGTCTCTCATGAATAAATAAATAAAATCTTAAAAAAAAAAAAAAAAAGAAGTTCCCTTCTATTTCTTGTTTAAGTGTTTTGTTTTTTTTTTAATTTTTAAATTTTCCCAAATGCTTTTTCTACATCTATTGAGATGATTATGTGGTTTTTGCCCTTAATTGTATGATATGTATTACATTAAGTGATTTTAAGATGTGAAGCCACCTTTGCATTTCTGGGATAAATTCCACTTGATGATGGTGCTTAATTCTTTTAAAATGTTTGTTTCAATTTGCTAGTGTTTTGTTGTAGAATTTTGCATCTATTTTCAGAAAAGATATTGGTCTTCAGTTTTCTTTTCTCATGAGGTCTTTTTCCGGTTTTGGCCTCAGTGTAATGCCGTGATAAAATGATTTGGAAAGTGTTTTATCCTCTTTTATTTTTTTGGAAAAGCCTGGGAAGAATTGGTATTTTTTTAGATTTTATTTCAATTCAAGCTAGTTAACATATAGCATATTATTAGCTCCAGGGGTAGAATTTAGTGATTCATCACTTGCATATAACACCCTGTGCCCATGGCAACAAGCGCCCTCCTCAATGCCCATCACCCATTTACCCCAGCCCCTCACCCACCTCCCTTCCAGCGACCCTCAGTTTGTTTCCTATGTTCAAGAGTCTCTTATGGTTTATCTCCCTCTCTGTTTTTACCTTATTTTATCCCCCCCCCTTCCCCTATGTTCATCAGTTTTGTTTCTTCAATTCCACATACGAGTGAAGTCATATGGTATTTGTCTTTCTCTGACTTATTTCACTTAGCATGATATCCTCTAGTTCCATCCATGTCGTTGCAAATGGCAAAATTTATTTCTTTTTTTGGATGGCTAAATAATATTCCACTGTGTATAAATAAAAAAAATATATATATGTATATAAAGAGAATTAGTACTAATCCTTATTTAAATGTTTGATAGAATTCATCAGTGAAGATATCTATGTCTGGTATATTTATTGTGGTAGTTTTCTAATTATATTCAATTTCTTTATTACAGGTCTATTCAAGTTTTCTATTTCTTCTTGATTCAATTTCAGTATCTCTTTTAAGCATTTGTCTATTTCTTCTACATTATTTATTGGCATACAGTTATTCATAGTATTCCTTATAATCTTTTAAAATTTCTGTCTGCAGTATTGCTCCTCCTTTCATTTTTTATTATGTAAATCTGAGCCTTTTTCCTTCTTTTTGCTTTTTGTGTGGTCAGACTAGCTAAACATTTGTCAATTTTGTTTTCTTTTCTTTTTTTTTTTCAATTTTGTTTTCTTTTCAAAGAACCAAATCAGTCTTTTAAATTTTTCTGTGTTGTCTTTCTATTTTCCATTTTGCTTATCCATGCTTTAATCTTTATTATTTCCTTCCTTTTGTTTGCTTTAGGTTTAGTTTGCTTTTGTTCCCACTGTCTTCAAGCGGAAGTTAGCGATTTAAGATATTTTTCTTTTTAAATTTGTTGTTTATTTCCCTCCAAATACCGTTTTAGTTGCATTACATAAGTTTTGGTAAATTTTCTTCATTTTGACTCATCTCAAAGTGTTTTATTATCTTCCTTGTGATTTCTATTTTGATTCATTAGTTATTTGGGAATATATTGTTTTATTTCTACATGTTTGTGAGTCCCCAATTTCTTTTTGTTATTGATTTCCCTTTTTCACTCTATTATGGTTGTAGAACGTCCTTTATATAATTTAAAATAAAAAATCATTGATACTTGTTTATATTCTGGCAATGATCTATCTTGGTGAATGGACTTGAGAGATTCTGCTATTGTTTGGTCTATAAAGGTCTTTTAAGTATAGTTGGTTCATAAATATTGAAATCTCTATTTCCTTGTTTATCTTCTTTCTAGTTCTGTTATTGAAAGGAGAGTATTAAAGTCTCTATTATTGTCAAATTGTCTATATTCCCCTTCAATTCTGTCAGCTTTTGCATTTTGGTGGCTCTGTTGTTAAGTACATATATGTTTATAATTGTTGTATATTCCTGATAGGTTGAGTCTTTTATCATTACAAAATGTTCCTCTTAATTTCTAATCTATTTTAGCCTCTCCTGCTTTCTTATGATTGCTGTTTTATAATATATCTTTCTTCCACCCTTTTACTTCAATCTATTTGTATCTTTGAATATACGATGTATCTCTGGGAGCACCTGGGCAGTTCAGTTGGTTAAGTGTCCAACTTTTGATTTAGGTTCAGATCACAATATCAGGGTTGTGAGATAGAGTCCTGCATCAGGCTCTACACTGGCTGTGGAGCCTGCTAAAGATCCTCTCTCTCTCTACCTCTGCCCCTCCAACCCCATGTGCTTTCTCTCTCTCAAAAATAAATAAAATCAATCAATCAATCAATCAATCAATCAATCTCTGGTGACAATATATAGTTGAATTTTCCCCCCAGTCTGACAGTTTTGGCTATTTTATTGATTGATGATATACTCACGTTTAATTTATATGGATACAATTGAAATTACATATACTACTTTATATTTTGTTTTTTATGTCTCATCATTTTTGTTCCTCTGTTCTTCCTTTACTATCTCTTTGTTTGTTTCTCTAGGGTTTACCAAATACATCTTAACTTATTAGAACCTACTTTAGACTTATATTCACTTAATTCCAGTGAGATATAGATATGACTATAGCTCTATTCCCTTTTTCCTTTTTGGTGCTGTTATTGTATATATCAAATCTATATATGTTACACATCCAATAATATAATGCTACAATTATTACTTTGTGTACTTTTAGGTCTATTAAAGGAGCTGAGAAAAGAAAAAAGCAAGTATGTATTTATAGACTTTGATATATTAACTTTAATATTTACAATTTCTGGTTCACTTCATTGCTCCTACAGATTTGAGTTGCCATCTGATATCATTTCCTTACTCCAATACAGCTTTTATCCCATATACCTTCTTTTTTTTTTGCTATTATGGGCAAATATATTTCTATATGTTATGGGTTTAATAATATGTTATATACGTATTATTCATATAATAGCTATTTAATCAGTTAAGAGAAGAAAAGCACAGAAATATATATATTTATACTGTCTTTCATAATTACATAATTACCTTTTTTAGTACTCTTGTCTTGTTATGTGGATATGAAGTGCTGTCTTGTGTCACTTGCATTTAGCCTGAAGAAGTTTCCTTACTAACTTAGTATTTATTATAAGGCAGCTCTGCAAGCAGTTTTTCATTTACCTGTAAATGTCTTTATTTCACCTTCATTTTAAAAATTGTTTTTCTGGGTAGAAGATTTTTGATTGGGGGCACCTGGGTGGTTCAGTGGTTGAGTCTCTGCCTTTGGCTCAGATCATGATCCTGGGGGTCCTGGGATCAAGTCTCACATTTGACTCCACACAGGGAGCCTGCTTCTCCCTCTGCCTATGTCTCTCATGAATAAATAAATAAAATCTTAAAAAAAAAAAAGATTTTTGGTTGGATTTGTTTTTCTTTCAATACTTGTAATGTGTTATCCCACTACCTTCTGGTCTCCATTATTTCTGAAAAAAAAAATTGTTAATCTTATTAGAGTACCCTTGTAAGTGACGAGTCATTTAACTCTTGCTGCTTTAGAAATTTTCTCCTTGTCTTTGGCTTTCAGCATTTTTCCTATGATGTTTCCAGATGTGAAACATCCTGCGTTTATTTGAGTTCTTTGAGCTTCTTAGGTGTGCAAGTTTTTTAAAAATCAAATTTGGGGTGTTTTCACGTCATCATTTTGTCTAGTTTTTTCCCTGCTCCTTTCCCCTCTCCTTCTGGTACTTCCCTTACTTAATGGTATCCCACAAGAAAGGGCAACCCTCTTGCCCTGTTGGTGGGGTTGAATCTGGTGAAGCCACTTCCGAAAAGAGTATGGAGTTTCCTCAAAAAGCTAAAAATAGAATTACCCTATGATCCAGCAATCACACTATTAAGTATTTACCCAAAGAATGCAAAAACACAAATTTAAAGAGATACATGCACTTCTATGTTTATAGCAGCATTATCTACAATAGCCAAATTATGGAAACAGTCCAAGTATCCACCAATTGATGGATGAATAAAGAAGATGTGGTCTATATACGGTAGAATATTAGCCATAAAAAGAATGAAATCTTGCCATTTGCAATGACATGGAAGAGCTAGAGAGTATTATGCTAAGTGAAATAAGTCTGTTGGGGGAAGACAAATACCACATCTTCTTTATCTACTTATATGTGTAATTTAAGAAACAAAACAAATGAGCAAAGGGTGGGGAGAGAAAGTGTCAAACTGAGAAACAGATTCTTAAGTATAGAGAAAAAGCTAATAGTTCCCAGAAGGGAGATGGCTGGGAAGATGGCGGAAATAGGTGATGGGGGATTAAGGAATGCACTTATGATAAACAGCAGGTGCTGTATGGAAGTGTTGAATCACTGTATTGTACACCTGAAACTAATATTATACTATATGGTAACTAACTGGAATTTAAACTAAAACTTAAAAAAAAGGGGGTATCCTACATTTCTCTGTTCATTATTCTTCATTCTATTTTCTTTCTATTCCTTGGACCTCATAATATATCTTCCTATCTTCAAGTTCATTAATTATTTCTTCTGCCACTTTAAATCTACTATTGAGTTCCTCTAGTCATTTTTCATTTGATTATTGTAATTTTCAACTCTAAAATTTCCATTTGTTTTTAAAAATAATTTCCTTATCTTTATAGACATTTTCTATTTGGTGTGACATTGTCATCATAGCTTCCTTGTTAAGCTGTCTACTTCATTTGATATTACACACAACTGTTAGTCTTCACTAACTGCTAGCTGATGATGCTCTGTTGTTCTACACAATGTCCAAAGGAGGTAGAAGGCCATAGCTCAAGTGCCACAGAGTCATGCTGTTCTTACAGAGATTTAATAGATTTTTAAAGAAGAGTGTTTCTTTATTTGATATTTTCCCTTAGGACAATTACAATTTTTGCCAGTTACGGTGTTTCACTGGGAACAGGTGCATGGAGCTCTTCATGTCACCATTCCAGAAGCATTTTTTGCTTTTTTTTTTTTCTTTTGAGAGAGAGAGAGGAAGAGTGAGCATGACCCAAGGGGAGAGGGGCAGAGGGAGAGACTCTCAAACAGGCTGCATGCTCAGGCAGATCCAGATGCAGGGCTCTATCTCAGGATCCTGAGATTATGACCTGAGCAGAAATCAAGAGTCAGATGCTTAATTAACTGAGCTACCTTAGGTGCCCCTTTGCTTTGTTTTTTAATTCTAGAGAGGATACTTTTATTTTTATAATATATAAAAAGTATATAAGTAGATCTAAATTTTAACACATAACATTAATGGTAATAATCCTGGGTATGGAATTGAGTGGTTTATTTTATTTTATTTTTTTAAATTTTTAAAATTTATTTATGATAGTCACACAGAGAGAGAGAGGCAGAGACATAGGCAGAGGGAGAAGCAGACTCCATGCACCGGGAGCCGGACGTGGGACTCGATTCCGGGTCTCCAGGATCGCGCCCTGGGCCAAAGGCAGGCGCTAAACCGCTGCGCCACCCAGGGATCCCCTGAGTGGTTTATTTTAATGAGATTTACTGAAGTGTAATTAAACTAAAATATGTGCATCCATTTTAGGTGAACCTTTCAATGAGCTTGACAAATACAACCACAGCATATTTAAGATATAGAACATTTCTATCATCACCATATTTAAGATAAAGATCATTTCTCTAATCTGTCCTTTTTCAATAATCTCAACCCCAACTATGTCTTCTAGAATTTTACTGAAATATACTTTTATGTTTGGCCTCTTTCATTCAGGATGTTTCTGAGATTTATCAATGTTGCTGCATGTAGTAAAGTTTATTTCTTTTTATTGTTGAGTAGTATTACACTGTTTCCTCATAGCATAATTTGTTTATCCAGTTGTCTGTTGATGAACATTTGGGTTATTTCCAGTTTTTGAAAATTATCAAGAAAGTTGCTAAGAATATTTATGTACAAGTTCTATATAGACATATATTTACATTTTTCTTGAATAAATAAGTAGAATTGCTTATATTTTGGCTTTATACTTTTGACATTTGTTTTCAAAGTGATTGTAACATTTTACATTCCTACCAGCAATGTATGGAGGAGTTCTAGTTGTTCTACAACTCACCAGCATTTGTTACTGTCAGTCTTTCAAATTTTAGCCATTCAAGTTGCTGCAGTGATATTGTATTTTCAATTCTTGTTTCTCTGACGACTAATAAAGCTTGGTACCTTTTCATGCGCTTGACTGATTTTTAAAAATTGTGATAAAATACACAAAGCATAAAATTTACCATCTTAACCATTTTTATGTGTACAGTTCAGTTGGCATTTTAGTACAACCATATTGTTGTACAATCATCTACATCCATCTACAGAAAGCTTCTCATTTTGCAAAATTGAAACTCTGTACCTATTAAATAACAATTTCTGATCTTCCTCTCCCCCAAGATCCTGGCAATTATTGTTCCACTTTCCATCTCTGAATTTTATGACTCTAGGTTACTCATATAAGTGGACTCATACAGTATTTGTCCTTTTGTGACTGGCTAATGTCATGTAATACAATGTCCTCAAGGTTCATCCATGTTGAAGCATGTGTTAGAACTCTTTTTTTTTAAATTTATTTTTATTTATTTACTTGTGAGAGAAGAGAGAAAAATAACATTAGTGGGGAGTGGGGAGAAGCAGACTCCCTGCAGAGCAGCAGGCCTGATGTGGGGCTCATTCCCAGGACCCTGAGATCATGATCTGAGCTGAAGGCAGATTTTTAACTGATGGAGCCCCCCAGGTGCCCCCAGAATCCCTTTTCCTTTTTATACCTGAATAATATTTCATAGTATTTATACACTACCATATTTTGTACCACATTTTGTTTATCCATTCATTTGTTGATGGATCTTTAGGTTGTTTCCACATTTGGCTCATGTGAATAATGCAGAATAACAAGGGTGCAAAATATGTGTTTTGGTCTCTGCTTTCAATTCTTTGGGGATATAAACCCTGAAGTGGAATTGGTGGATTATATGGTTATTGTGTCATTTATTTTTTAAAGAACTGTTTACATAGTGGCTGTACAAAATAGTACATACTTATATTTTAATATAAAATAATATTCTCATCAATAGTGCACAAGGGTTCTAATTTTTCCACATCCTCATCAACACTTGGTTGGGTATTTTTTGTTTGTTTGTAATAATAGCCATCATAATGGATGTGAGATGACATCTTATTGTGGTTTTGATTTGCATTTCCCTAATGATTAGTGATGTTGAGCATCTTTTCATGTGTTTTTGGGTATTTGCAAATCTTTTTTGAGAGTAACACCTTCTCATGTGGTATATGTATACAAAGGAATATTACTCAGCCATTAGAAACGACAAATACCCACCATTTGCTTCGACATGGATGGAACTGGAGTGTATTATGCTGAGTGAAATAAGTCAATCGGAGAAGGACAAACATTATATGGTCTTACTCATTTGGGTAATATAAAAAATAGTGAAAGGGAATAAAGGGGAAAGGAGAAAAATTGAGTGGGAAATATCAGAAAGGGAGACAGAACATGAGAGACTCCTAATTCTGGGAAAAGAACAAGGGGTGGTAGAAAGGGAGGTGGGGTGGGGTGGGGTGACTGGGTGATGGGCACTGAGGGGGGCACTTGATGGGATGAGCACTGGGTGTTTTTCTATATGTTGGCAAATTGAACACCAATAAAAAATAAAATAAAATAAATGAATAAATAAATAAATAAATAAATAAAATTTAAAAAGAGAGTAACATCTTCTCAAGTCCTTTGCCCATTTTCAAAATCATTCCTTTTTTTTCAACTGTTGGAATTCTTTATATATATATATATATATATATATATATATATATATATATATATATATCTTTATATATATATAAAATATTAACCCCTTACTAGATGTATTATTTACATATATTTTCTCCTATTCTGTGGGTTGCATTTTCACTCTGTTGATCATGTTCTTTGTTGTCTGCGCTTTTTAGTGTCATATCCAAGAAATTACTGCCCTTGATTCACTTTGAATTAAATTTTGTATATGGTATAAGGTAAGCATCCAACTTCATTCTTTTGCATGTAAAAGTGTTTGGGTTAAATTGGTGTTTCTTCCTCAAATGTTTGATTGAATTTTATAATAAAGCCACCTGAACCTGAATTCTTTGTGGAAATTTGAAATTAAGGATTTTATTTCTTCAGAAGATAGGAACGTTCAGATTTTTATTTCTTTCTGTGTTAATTTGGTAATCTCTATCTTTCATGGAATTGTCTAGTCTATCATAAGTACTATCTGAATTGTTAAATATACTAATATATTATTAATATTTCTTATTTTATTTCTGGAGAATCTGTGATGGTGCTGCTTCCTTAATTCTTGGTATTAACAGTTTACTTTCTAATTCATTTTTTTGACTAATCTAGCTAGAGGTTTACCAATTTTTTTTCAATTAGCAATAATCGATAAACCTCATTGGCTATGATATTGCCACTGCACAAAGCTCCACTTTTTTTTTATATATATATATATTTTTTATTTATGATAGTCACAGAGAGAGAGAGAGAGAGAGGCAGAGACATAGGCAGAGGGAGAAGCAGGCTCCATGCACCGGGAGCCCGATGTGGGATTCGATCCCGGGTCTCCAGGATCACGCCCTGGGCCAAAGGCAGGCGCTAAACCGCTGCACCACCCAGGGATCCCCTCCACTTTTTTTTTTTTTAAAGATTTTATTTATTTATTCATGAGAGAAACAGAGAGGCAGAGACATAGGCAGAGGGAGAAGCAGGGTCCCTTTGGGGAGCCCAATGTGGGACTTGATCCCAAGACCCCAGGATCACGACCTGAGCCAAAGGCCAACCTCAATCACTGAGCCACCCAGGTGCCCCAAGGTTTACCAAACTTATTGATCTTTTCAAAGAAGTGGTTCTTTTGATTGATTTTCTCTATTTTTGTCTGGTTTTGGCTTCATTAATTTCCAATATAATCTTTATTGTTTCTTCCTTCTATTTTTCTAAGATGGGATCTAAGGTAATTGATTTTAGGTCTTCTTAATTATTTATGTATTTGTCGTTGAAAAATATTTTTAAAATGTATTTTAGAAAGAGAGAGATTGTGAGTGAACAGGAGGAGGAACAGAGTGGGAGGGAATGAGAATTTGAAGCAGACTCCACATTGAGCAAAGAGCCTGACTTCAGGCTCAAACACAACTGCAAGATCATGACCTGAGCTGAAACTGAGAGTCCAGCACTTACCACCCACTTGCCCCTTGATCTTCTTTTTTAATATAAATACCTAATGCTTTTTTTTCTCTAAAGCATAACTTTAGCTAAGTACATCCCACAGATTTTGTAGAAATATTTTCTCATTGTTCTTACAATTTCTTTTTTGACTATGGTTTATTTAATTTCCAAATATTTTGTGCTTTATAGTTATCTTTAGTTATTGATTTCTAACTAAATTGCATTTTGTAAGGGCTCTATGTGATTTCTATCCTGTTGAGTTTATGGAGACTACTTTTATGGCTCAGCATATGACAAATGTCCCATTGGCACTGATAACACTGCAAAGTCTGCCATTGCTGGGTGAAGTGTTCTTTAAAAGATAATTAGATCCACTTATGTGAAAGGATTATTCAAGTTTTCTATATTCATATCTGTTTTTCGATCTGCTATTTCTATTAATTATGGAGGAGCTGAAATATCCAACTCTAATTGTGGATTTGTCTTTTTCATTTTTGTCAGTTTTTTCCTCAGATATTTTGGGGTGTTTTTTTTTTTTTGTCTGTTTTTTATTTTTCTGTTTATTTCAAGTTTTTATTTAAATTCTAGTTAGTTAGCGTATACAAAATTGATTTCAGGTGTAGACTTTAGTGATTCATCACTTTGCATATAACACACAGTACTCATGACAAGTGTCCTCCTTAATACTCATCACCCATTTAGCCCCTCCCCCAGCCACCACCCTCAACACAATTCTCAGTTTGTTTTCTACAGTTAAGAGTCTCTTAGAAAAAAAAAAAAAAAAAAGAGTCTCTTAGGATTTGTTTCCCTCTCTCTTTTCTTTCTTCTCATATGTTCATCTGTTTTATTCCTTAAATTCCACATATGAGTGAAATCATACAGCGTTTGTCTTCCTTTGATTGACTTATTTTGCTTAGCATAACCCTCTAGCTCCATCTCTGTCATTGTAAATGGCAAGAGTTCATTCTTTTTTTTTTCAAAGATTTTTTATTTATTTATTCATGAGAGACACAGAGAGATAAAGAGGCAGAGGCACAGGCAGAGGGAGAAGCAAGCTCCATGCAAGGAGCCGGATATGGGACTTGATCCCAGGTCTCCAGGATCATGCCCTGGGCTGAAGGCAGTGCTAAACCACTGAGCCACCGGGGCTGCCCAAGTTCATTCTTTTTAATGGCTGAGTAATATATACCACCTCTTCTGTATCCATTCATCAGTCGATGGACATTTGGGCTCTTTTCTATAGACTATTTGGCTATTGTTGATAATGCTGATATAAACATCAAGGTGCATATGCCCCTTCAAAACTGTGTTTTTTGTATCCTGTGCGTAAATACTTAGTGGTTATAATTGCTGAATTGTAGGGTAGTTGTATTTTTAACTTTTTGAAGAAACTCCATACTGTTTTCTAGAGTGGCTACAATAGTTTGCATTCCCACCAACAGTGTAACAGGGCTCCTCTTTCTCTGTATCCTTGCCAACATTTGTTGTTTCCTGTGTTACTTAGTTTTAGCCATTCTGACAGGTGTGAGGTGGTATCTCTGTGGCTTTGATTTGTATTTCCTTGATATGAGTGATGTTGAGCATCTTTTTAAAAAGATTTATTTATTTATTAGAGAGAAAGAGAGCATGGAGAAGAGGGGCAGAGGGAGAGGGAGAGAGAGAGAGAATCTCAAGCAGACTCCCCGTTGAGCACAGAGCCCAATGCAGGGCTTGATCTCACAACCCAGAGCTCATGACCTGAGTTGAAATCAAGAGTCTCATGATTAACCAACTGAGACACCCAGACATCCCAGTGATGTTAGCATCTTTTCTTTTCTTTTTAAAATTTAAATTCAATTAAAATTTAAATTTCATATAGTGTATCATTGGTTTTAGAGGTAGAGTTCAATAATTCATCAGTTGCATATAACACCCAGTGCTCATCACCTCACATACTCTCCTTAATTCCCATCACTCAGTTATCCCATTCCCCCACCCACCTCTGCTCCAGCCACCCTCAGTTTTTTATAGTTAAGAGTTTCTCATGATCTTTTTCTCTCCCTGATTTTTTTCTCTCCCTTTTTCTTTCCATTCAGTTATCCCCCCTTTCCTCTATGATCCTCTGCCCTGTTTTTATATTCCACACATCACATCTACACTCTTTCCATAGTTTGGATATTGTGGACATTTGAGGCATCTTTTCATGTGTCTGTTATGCATTCTGTGTCTTCTTTGGAAAAATGTCTGTTCATGTCTTCTACCCGTTTCTTAACTGGATTATTTATTTTTTGGGTGTTGAGTTTGATAAGTTCTTTATAGATTTTGGATATTAACCCTTTATCAGATAAGTCATTTGCAAATATCTTCTTTCATCCTGTAGGTTGTCTTTAGTTTTGTTGGTTTTTTCCTTCACTGTGCAGAAACTTTTATTTTGACAAAGTCCCAATAATCCATTTTTGCTTTTATTTCTCTTGCCTCCAGTGGCATGTCCAGTAAGAAGGTGCTGCAGCAGAGGTCAAGGAGGTTGCTGTCTGTGTTTCCTCTAGGATTTTGGTTGTTTCTATCTCACATTTAGGTCTTTCATCCATTTTAAATTTATTTTTGTGTATGGTGTAAGAAAGTGGTTGAGTTTCATTCTTCTGCATGTTGTTGTCCAGTTTTCTCAACACCATTTGTTGTCATTTTTCCATTGGATATTATTTCCTGATTTGTCAAAGAAAGATTAGTTGATCATATAGTTGTGGGTCCATTTCTAGGTTCTCTATTCTGTTCCATTGATCTATATGTATGTTTTTGTGCCGATACCATACTGTCCTGGTGACTACAGTTTTGTAACATAGCCTGAAGATGGGAATTGTGATGCCTCTAGTTTTGCTTTTCTTTTTTAAGATCATGTTGGCTATTTGGGATCTTTTGTGGTTCCATACAAATTTTAAGATTGCTTATTCTAGCTCTGTGAAGAGTGCTGGTGGTATTTTGATAGGGATTGCATTGAATGTGTAGATTGCTTTGGGTAGTATAGACATTTTAACAATATTTGATCTTCCAATCCATGAGCATGGGAAGTTTTTCCATTTCTTTGTGCCATCTTCAATTTATTTCATAAGCATTCTATAGTTTTCAGCATGCAGATCTTTTATGCTTTAGGCTTTTTCCTAGGTACCTTATGGTTTTGATGCAACTGTAAATTGGATTGATTCCTTAATTTCTCTTTCAGTTGCTTCATTTTTGGTGTATAGAAATGCTATCTCTGGGTGGCTCAGCGGTTTAGCCCCTGCCTTTGGCCTAGGGTGTGATCCTGGAGTCCTGGGATCGAGTCCCGGCATAGGGCTCCCAGCATGGAGCCTGCTTCTCCCTTTGCCTGTGTCTCTGCCTCTCTCTCTCTTTCTCTATGTCTATAATAAATAAATCTTTTTTTTTTTAAGAAATGCAACGGATTTCTATACATTGATTTTATATCCTGTGACTGCTTAATTTGTGTATCAGTTCTAGCAATTTTTGGGTGGAATCTTTCAGGTTTTCTACGTAGAGTATCATGTCATCCACAAATAGTGAAAGCTGCTTGATTTCTTTCTTACCAGTTTGGATGCCTTTTATTTCTTTCTGTTGTCTGATTGCTGAGGCTAGGACTCCTAGTACTATGTTAAATAACAATGGTGAAAGTGGATATCTCTGTCTTCTTCTTGACTTTAAAGGAAAAGCTCTCAGTTCTTCCTACTGAAGATGGTATTAGCTGTGGTGTTTTCAAGTATAGCCTTTATGATGTGAGGTACGTTCCCCCATCCTTACTTTGTTGAGAGTTTTTATCAAGAATGGACTCTGTAGGGGATCCCCAGGTGGCTCAGTGGTTTAGTGCCTGGCTTCAGCCCAGGACGTGATCTTGGAGTCCCAGGATCGAGTCTCATGTCGGGCTCCCTGCATGGAGCCTGCTTCTCCCTCTGCCTGTGAATCTGCCTCTCTCTCTCTCTCTCTCTCTCTGTCTCTCATGAATAAATAAAGTCTTTTAAACAAATTTTTTTAAATCTTTTTAATCATTTTGTTGGATAACTAGGTTTTTTTAATATTTTATTTATTCATGAGAGACACATGAATGAGTTTGGAAGTTTTCATTTCTATTTTTTGGAAACAGTTTGAGAAGAATAAATATTAACTCTTCTTTAAATGCATGGTAGAATTCCCCTGGGAAGCCATTTGGCCCTAGACTTCTGTTTGTGAAGACATTTTTGATTAATTAAGTTCTCTGCTGGCTAGGGTTTGTTCAAATTTTCTATTTCTTCCTGTTTCAGTTTGGTAGTTTGTGTGTTTCTAGAAGTTTATCCATTTCTTCCAGATTGCCCAGTTTGTTGGCATATAGTTTTTCATAATATTCTCTTATTATTGTATTTCTGTCATGTTGGTTGTGTTCTCTCTTCTTTCCTTCGTGATTTTATTTATTTAGATCCTTATGCTTTTCTTTTTGATAAGTCTGGTGAGGGGTTTATCAATTTTACTAATTCTTTCAAAGAAATAGCTCTTAGTTTCCTTGATCTATTTTACTGCTTTTGTTTGTTTCTATATCATTTATTTCTGCTCTAATCCTTATTTCTCTTCTTCTGCAGGCTTTAGCCTTTATTTGCTTTTCTTTTGCTAGCTCCTTTAGATGTAAGGTTAGGTTGTGTACTTGAGACAGTTCTCACTTCTTGAGGTAGGCCTGTATTGCTATATACTTCCCTTTTATGACCACCTTTGGTGCATCCAAAGGATTTGGGCGGCCATGTTTTCATTTTCATTTGCTTCAATGTATTTTTTCATTCCTTCTTTAATTTCCTGGTTAACTCCTTCCTTCTTTGGTAAGATGTTCTTTAACCCCCATGTATTTGTCATGTTTCCAAATTTTTTCTTATGGTTGATATCAAGTTTCATAGTATTGTGGTCTGAAAACATGCATGGTGTGATCTCAGTCTTCTTGTACTTGTTAAGGCCTGATTTGTGACCCAGTATTATATGATCTATTTTGGAGAATGTTCTATGTATACTTGAAACGAATGTGTATTCTGTTGCTTTAGGATGAAATGTTGTGTATATATCTGCTAAATCCATCTGGTCCAGTGTGTCATTCAAAGCCATTGTTTCCTTACTGATTTCTGCTTAGATGATGTGTCCATTGCTATAAGTGGGGTGATAAGTCCCTACTATTATTGTACTATTATCAATAAGTTATTTTATGTTTGTTATTAATAATTTTATATATTTGGCTGCTCCCAAGTTAGGGGCATAAATATTTATCATTGTTAGATTTTCTTGTTGGATAGACTGCTTTATTTTGATTTAATGTCCTTCTTCATCACATGTTACAGTCTTTGGTTTAAAATCTAATTTGAAAAAAGAAAAAAAAACTAATTTGTCAGGATACCTGGGTGGCTTAGTGGTTGAGCATCTGCCTTTGGCTCAGGTTGTGAACCCAGAGACCTGGGATCGAGTCCCACATCAGGCTTCCTGCATGGACCCTGCTTCTCCCTCTGCCTATGTCTCTGCCTCTCCCTCTCTCTGTATCTCTTATGAATAAATAAATAAAATCTTTTTTAAAAATCTAATTTGCCTGATAAAAGTATAGTTATTGGGCTTTTTTTGATGTCTATTTGCATGTTAAATGGCTTTCCATCACCTTTTTCAATCTGCAGGTGTCTTTAGGTCTAAAATGAGTCTCTTTAGGCAGCATATAGATAGGTCTTTTCTCTTTTTTTTTATCCATTCTGATACCCTATGTCTTTTGATTGGCACATTTAGTCCATTTATATTTAGAGTGATTATTGATAGATATGAATTTAGTGACAGCGGATTATTACCTGTAAAGTTGGTGTTTCTGGAGATTTTCTCTGTTCCTTTCTAGTCTTTGTCACTTTTGGTCTTTCCCACTCAAAGAATGCCATTTAATATTTCTTGCAGAGCTGGTTTAGTGGTCTTGAACTCCTTCAGTTTTTGCTTGTCTGGGAAACTCTTTGCCTATCCTTCTATTCTGAATGACAGCCTGGCTGGACTAAGTATTCTTGACTTCATATTTTTTTCCATTGAGCACATTGAATATATCATGCCACTTTCTTCTGGGATGCTAAGTTTCTGTGGATAGATGTGCTGTGAACCTAATTTGTCTTCCCTTACTGGTTAAGAACTTTTTCTCTCTTGCTGCTTTCAATATTCTTTACTTGTCTGTGTATTTGTAAATCTTGGTATGTCTTGGTGCTGGCCAGTTTTAGTTGATTTTTTTTTAAATTTTTTAAAAATTATTTATTTATGATAGTCACAGAGAGAGAGAGAGAGAGAGAGGCAGAGACACAGGCAGAGGGAGAAGCAGGCTCCATGCACCGGGAGCCCGAACATGGGATTCGATCCCCGGTCTCTAGGATCGCGCCCTGGGCCAAAGGCAGGCACTAAACTGCTGCACCACCCAGGGATCCCCAGTTTTTGTTGATTTTGATGGCAGTTCTCTGTGCTTCCTGGATTTCAATGTCTGTTTCCTTTCCCCATATTAGGGAAGCTTTCAGCTATACTTTGCTTAAATAAACCTTCTCCCCACTTTTTCCTCTCTTCTTTTTCTGGGACTCTTATGATACAAATGTTATTATAATTTATGGAGTCACTGAGTTCCCTAAATCTATATTTGTGATCCAACATTTGTCTTTCCTTCTTCTATTCAGCTTCCTTATTTCCCATAATTTTATCTTCTATATCACTGATTCATTCCTCTGCTTCTTCCATCCTTGTTGTCAATACAGCCAGTCAGTTTTGCACCTTGGCTACAGCATTTTTTATTTCATTATGACTAGTTTTTAGGTATTTTATCTCTGTAGTAAGGGTCTCTCTGGTTTCTTTTATGCTTTTCTCAAGACCAGCTACATCTTTATGGTTGTTGTTTTAAGTTCTGGTTAAAGCATTATTTGTATCTGTTTTGATTAGATCCCTGGCTGTGATCTCTTCTTGTTCTTTCTTTTGGGGTGAATTCCTCCATCTTGGCATTTTTTTCTAGGTTTGTGTTAGGGAAGCCTGTTATGTTTCCTACTCCTGAGCATAATGGCTATATTAAGAATAGGTCACGTACTTTTCAGGGCCTGGTGCTTCAGGAAGTTTTTTTTGGTGTATGCTGTATGCACTCTACTGTTGTGTTTTGGCTACTTTCCCTCAGATCCATCCTCTCAGAGTTTCTCTTTGCCTGCAGTGGGGCAGTGTTTGGACCTAGTCCAGTGTGTGGCAAGTTTTAACTGAGTGTGTTTTGCTCTGCTTGTTAGAAAAGGCTAGATCATATTTGCACTAAAGCTGAAGGTTTGTAGCACTCTATGATCCGACTTGGTGCATATGGAGGGTTTGTGCTGGTCTTCTGGGGGAAGGGCGTGCTGCACTCATTCTCAGGGAAACTTACCCTAGTGGAGATGCATCTGCAGGTCACAGTGGGGGCTTGGTGTAAATGGCACGAGTCTCCACTGAGGGCACTCTTTTGCTCACTGAAGTATGTCTGTGCTGATGGGGGAATGGGGCAGGGTCACCCACTCTCTTGTCTCCAAAGAGGAGAATTCATGCTCACTACTGTTCAGGAGCCCTCACAGAAAACTGAATAATCTCTCTTCTTGTGTCTCTGGCCCTGTCACAACCCTGCTTTCACCCTGTGTCTGAGCCATCACTCTGCCTACCTCAGGCACACCAGCTTGGTTTCAACACTCTGAGTTTTAGGGACCTGGCAGGGCACAGACCCCCACTAATCCTCTCAGGGAGAGTGTCACTGCACTGGGGCTCATGCTGGTTTTTCCCAGAAAAGCAATCCCATGACTCTGCTGGGGCTTGGCGTTTATGGCAAAACATAGCAAAACGTGCTTCCAGGTTAGCTGCCTTCAGCAGGTGCCTCTGGAGCTATGCTAATTAAGGGGCCACTCAATGGTGCCCCATTGTCTCTTTTGTCCTTTTCTCAACTGCATTCCAAGAAGGGAAACTGTCTTTCCCTGTGCACACCACAGTATCTTCAGACCATGTTGCCCATTCTGGGGCCTCTGTCTTCATTCCCCAAAGAAGCATTGTTAAGCTTGCCAGGCTCAAGCCCAGCAATGGAGCAGACTTCTAAAACTTCAGACTATGAGCTCCACGGCTTATAAAAACTTGCAATAATCAGCCCCTTTTCCTAGTCAATGGTTTTGGACAAGAGTTTTTCTTGTGGAATCCTTTATGTGCTGCTCCCCACCTCCCCACCCCAGCATGTCTCTCTTGGTGATCAGGGTTCCCTATCCTCCACAGCACCTGTAATTCTTTTCTCCCCTAAATCAACTCTCTGCAGCTCCTACCTTCCACGATGTGGCGTTTTTTCTTCCTTTAGATGTGCAATTTGTTCCCTCAGTCCTCAGATGGATTTCTTGGGTGTCAGAATGATTTAATATTTCTCTAGCTGTGTATGGGGGGGACAAGGTAAGTATAAGGTCCCCCTACTATTCCCTACTTCATGTATTTTGAAGCAGTTGGGTGTATTCACATTTAGGACTGTCATTTTCTCTTAGTAACTTGCCATTTTATTATTATGAAACATCCCTCTTTATCTCTGGGAGTAGTCCTTGTTCTAAAGTCTACTTTGTCCAATATGAAGATAGTCATTCCACTTTTCTTATGTTTCATGTTTACATGGTATGTATTTTTCTGTACTTTTACATTTATCCTTCCTGTATGTTTATTTATAAAGATTTTATTTATTTATGTGAGAGAGAGAGAGAGAGAGAGTGTGTGTGTGTGCTTCAATGGGGGGAGGGACAGAGGGAGAAGAAAAGGGAGAAGCAGACTCCCTGCTGAGGGGCAGCCCAGCCTGAGGCTGTATCCCAGGACCTGAGCAGAGGTGAGATGCATTTTTATTTTTTAGATTTTATTTATTTATTCATGAGAGATACACAGAGAGGCAGAGACATAGGCAGAGGGAGAAGCAGGATCCACACAGCCCGATGTAGTACTCAGTCCCAGGTCTCCAGGTTCACAACCTGAGCTGAAGGCAGATGCTCTACTGCTGAGCCACCTGAGCATCCCTAGAAGTCAGACACTTAACCAACTGAGCCACCCAGGCACCCCCTGTGTCTATATATTTAAAGTGAATTTCTTGTGGAAAGCCATATAGTAAGACTTGACTTTATTAGCCAATTGGACAATCTCTGACTTTTAATGAGAATATTTAATCCCTATGCATTACATGTAATTATTGACATGGCTAGGTTTAAATCTACTGTTTTGCTCTTTGTTTTCTATTTGTCCCATGTACTTTCTTTTTCCTTCTTTTCCTATCTTTTGGATTATTTTTTCGTACTCCATTTTATGTCCTCCATTGAATAATGTATTATACTATTTCATTTTTTAGTGATATAAAGCTTATGATAGACATCTTTAATTACTAGTGTACCTTCAAATGGTATTATGCCACTTCTACAATAATGTAAAATTTTCACCAGTATGTAGTAGATCCTTGAACAGCATGGTGGTAGGGGCACTGACTCCCCTCACAATGCAGTAAAAAATCTGAATATAACTTTTATTTTAAAAAAGATTTTATTTACTTATGCATGAGACACACACAAAGAAAGGCAGAGACATAGAGGGAGAAGCAAACTCCCTGCAGGAACCCCAATGTGGGACTCGACCCTGGACCCTCAGCATACCCTGAGCTGAAGGCAGACACTCAACCACTGAGCCACCCGTGCATCCCTGAATATAACTTTTAACTCTCAAAACGTAACTACTAATAGCCTACAGTTGACTGGGAGACTTACCAATAACATAAACAGTCGATTAACACATATTTTGTATGTTATATGTGTGATATACTATATTCTTACTATAAAGTAAGCTAGAGAAAAGAAAATATTAATAAAAATATAAGGAAGAGAAAATTCATTTACAGTACTGTATTATATTTATCAAAAATAAATCCATGTGTGTAAGTGCAGCCATGCAGTTCAAACCCATGTTGTTAAAGGGTCAGTTGTATTTCCAAGGTCTCTCTGCTCTGTCTGGCCTGAACTTGAATAACTCACATCTGTGAGCTATGAGGGTTCATTTTATTTTATTTTAATTAATTAATTAATTTTAAAGATTTTATTTATTTATTCATGAGAGACCCACAGAGAGAGGCAGAGACACAGGCAGAAGGAGAAGCAGACTCCCTTCGGGGAGCCTGATGTGGGACTCGATCCAGGACCAGGATCACACCTTGAGCAAAAGGCAGACGCTCAACCCCTGAGCCACCCGGCATCCCAATGGGGGTTCATTTTAGAGCTCCCTTGCTAATGTTTTCTGCCTGGCCTCATGGAGTCTCACTCTATGCATTAACCAAAGACGCAAGGAGGAGCCTCTTCAGATTTCTAGCTCTTGTTCTGCCTAGCTTACTGATTTCTGGTACTATGCCCTGCAAATTCCAGCTGCCTCAGCCTTCATAACTCTGATCACTCTTTCCTCAATTTAGCAAAATGCCATGCTTTCCTAGAATCAGCCTTCCCTGCATCACAATCTGAAAAGTAGTTCCAGAAAGAAAAACTGGGACTTGCTTTCACTTCTCTCAGTGCTTACAGTATGGCTTCCTTTGTTACTCACGGTCTGAAAACAATTGTTTTATGTATCTTCTCTGGTGTCTGTTTATTCTAGAGGATAAATCTAGTACCAGTTACTGCTTCATGGCCAGAAGCTACTGTTGCCCCTTTGGTTATATTTGTATTTCTTGTAACTTTAGTTTTGCATTTGTCTATATAGTCTATTTTTTAGATGATCTATTTTTTATCATCACATATGGTTCTTTGAAATCTGTTTATTTCTTTCTACTACTTAGTAATTACTCAGCGGGTAAAATGTGCTTGCAGATATAGTGCTTGAAAGCATTTTTAGGCTAAATATGAGGTTTTTTCAGACTAGTGGTATATGATCTATTATTTATTCAAGCTAGTTTTCACTTCATTTTTATAGCATTTAGTGTATAGAATTTCATTGGTCAGCTCCTAAACAGAATAAAAACGTGACTTAAAGAATAGAAAAATCACAATCTCAGAGTGACTTAGGTATTCAAGAGAAGTTTTACAGTCCTGTTTCTTGTTGTGAGAAAGAACTAGATTTATGCAACCAGTGAGCTAAGCCTTTCTTAAGAATTTACAATAAAAAAGAACATGATTCATGTATGTTCTCTTCATAACTGGGCAGTTCCAATATGTCTAGCCTAATTTATCCTCTTATAATCTAAGCTTATCTTCTCTTTTCCTATCCTTACTGGAGACTAAGATTAAATAGACTTCATTTGCCCAAGTTTCATATTATTGATAAAGCAATCATATTTTTTATATAGCAGTGAGAACCACCAAATACCTCTTTGGGGCTTTATATATAAAAAAATATTTCTTGGTCCCTGCTGGCAACAATAAGATCCTATTCTTATTGATAAAGGTCAGTTTATATGATTCTCTCTGAGTAGTTGACTCATAGTGACTCCCTGGTTTTCTTACCTCAGTGAATTCCAATATTTGTAAAATTAAAAGTAACTACCATTTTGGTAAAAAGAACTAGACTAATATACCATATAAATACCTAAATATATTTAAAATCAGTATAATTAAAACAATGTGGTACTGAGGCAGCAATAGATTGATAGATTAATGGAAGAGAATAGAGTTTAGAAATAGACTCATATATAAGAATTTAGTATATGTTAAAATTAGTATTTCAAATCAATGAAGGAATTATTATTCTTATTTTTAAAGATTTTATTTATTTATTCATGAAAGACACAGAGAGAGAGAAAGAGAGAGAGAGAGAGGCAGAGACACAGGCAGAGGGAGAAGCAGGCTCCATGCAGGGAGCCTGAGGTGAGACTGAGTTCTGGGACTCCAGGATCATGCCCTGAGCTGAAGGCAGACGCTAAACCTCTGAGCTACCCAAGGATTCCCGGAAGGAATTATTTAATAATTTGTGTTAAGACAACATGATAATCATATGGGGAAAAATTGCATTCTTATTTCATAATACTTACAAAAATAGAGTCCATAAGGATTAGAGTGTGTGTGTATGAATGAGCTGATGCATAAAAATGTCTGAAAAGATCTACACCAAGCTCTTCACAGTGATTATTTTTAAGGGGAATGATTAGAAGGGACTTTTACTTTCTTCTTTATCCAGATCTATTTATATCATTACAATTTTTTTTACAATTAGTATATATTACAGATATAATCAGAAAAGTTTTTTTTTTTTTTGAACAGCCCTTTTTTTAAGATTTTATTTATTTATTTATTCATGAGAGACAGAGAGAGGCAGAGACACAGGCAGAAAGAGAAGCTGGCTCTACGCAGGGAGCCCGACGTGGGACTCGATCCTGGGTCTCCAGGATCACACCCTGGCTGAAGGCAGACACTTAACCGCTGAGCCACCCAGGCTGCCCTGTTTTGTTTTGTTTTGTTTTGTTTTTTTGAGAGGAAAAGACATAGGCAAAGGGAGAAGAAGCAGGATCCATGCAGGGAGCCTGATGTGGGACTCGATCCTGATCCCAGGAATCCAGGATCATGCCCTGAGCCAAAGGCAGACGCCCAACCGCTGAGCCACAGACGTGTCCCATCAGAAAAGTTTTTCATTTTGAAATAGGAGGTCATAATGAATGGATATTGCCCATGGAAACATGATGAAGTAACAATTGCTACCATTTATTGAGTGTTAATTATGTGCTAGCCCATTCTATAACTGACTTAAGGGCCCACCATAACCCCATGAGACAGGTCCCACTTTGATCCTCCTTAAAAAGTATTGAGGCAGGAATAGATTGATAGACTGGTGGTAAGGCAATTGGAGGGAGGATGGCTTAGAGAGGTCACATAGCTAGTAAGTGGCAGGATCAGGATTCAAACTCTGACAATTTGGCCTCAGAGCTAAGGTCTTGATTACAACACTACATTAACTTTCAGAAATATTGTTGCCTGAACACAGGCATAATATCCCCCGTTTAACACACTTATGGCCACAATGCTTAGACATGATGGAAGCCCAACTATGAATACAGATTGAAATGTAAATATGTTTTCATCAACACTAGAAAAATAGAAAAAGATGTGTGTGGGGGGGGTTATAAAGACTTTCCTGGAAATATCCTATCATGGAATCATTTATGTCCTCCCCGGGAAAATGAAGGTAAAATGAAACCTTCTCTTCCAGGTAGTATATGGCAAAATGTAATCATTTTGCAGATTCTTAGCTGCCAGAACTTTTATGCATTGAATGTCTCTTCTCATTTCTTGAGCACCTGAGATATGCGAGCCTGACATAAAAAGTCCTCTTTTGTCCAGAAGCAAGTTTTCATTGCTATCCTATCAAAACGGGTTAATACTTTGACATGTTAATATTTGAACATCAAGAACAAAGCTGTCAATCTGAGACAAACAATTTGCAGACACCCAAGGGCATTTCAGGATGAACAATTTATGGTTGACAAATTCAATCTAGATCATAGCCATTGACAATGACATTAATTTCTCAATCAGCAGTAAGAGCAGAGTGACCATGCACACTGACAGATAATCAAGTCTGCGAAGAAACTGCATTTTGAGAAGTTCAAGTATAAATGCTTCCTATTTTTTTTAAGAAAAATTTTTTTAAAGATTTTATTTATTTATTCATGAGAGACACACAGAGAGAGAGAGACAGAGACACAGGCAGAGAGAGAAGCAGGCTCCATGCTGGCAGCCTGACGTGGGACTCGATCCTGCGTCTCCAGGATCACACCCTAGGCCAAAGGCGGCGCTAAACCACTGAGCCACCTGGGCTGCCCGGTATTTATGCTTCTTCTTCTTCTTCTTTTTTTAATGCTTAACTATTTTTTAAAAATTTTTATTTATGATAGAGAGAGAGAGAGAGAGAGAGGCAGAGACACAGGCAGAGGGAGAAGCAGGCTCCATGCACCGGGAACCCGACGAGGGAATCCCGGGTCTCCAGGATCGCGCCCTGGGCTAAAGGCAGGCGCCAAACCGCTGAGCCACCCAGGGATCCCAGTATTTATGCTTCTTATAGGTACTGTGTATTTATTCAGTATAACCAAAAGAGTAATTTATTAGGAATTAAAGAGACAAGGGAGAAAGAGAAAATAAAAACCATGAGCTTCTATTGTACTATAGTCCCCTCCCATATAACAAATGCATATTGGATTTACATATATTTTGATCAATCGAGGTTTAGTGATACAGGTTTAAATATATTGATCTCAATTCCCAAAGTGTTAGTTGATTTGTGCTGTCCTACTGCTGCAATGCACCTACCTTTAACCCTTGCTGGCTGCCTACAAGGCAGGAAGGAGTGGAGAAAGCTTAGTGCACAGTCACCCCTCACTGAGAAATCCAAATGTTGTGCCCCAATCATGAGTATCCTATCTTTGCAAAAGAGAGCCATGAGTAGGGTTTGTGAGGGGAATAGTGGAAGGCAAGCTCCCATTGCTTTCTACGTGGCACTCATGATCTGCCTGGGATGAGAGTTGATAAGGAGCAGAAGACACCATTTCTGTTACTACTGAATATGTTGTCAGTGATCTGTCTCCAGCATCAGAGGGCACCAACCTCTCAATCTTCTGGTATCTTTGCAGTTTCTGCACATGATAGTTCATCAGATATTTATTTAGTTATGGTTAAAAGTTGTATGTTGGAAGTTGTTGAAAATAAGGCTGAGGAGGTTGATATCTTTAAGTTAATAAGTAAGGATCCACTGCAGATTCTTGAGAAGTTTTTTTTTTTTTTTCTTTCAATGTTTTGGCTAGATTATTGCAGGGTTTCTCAGCCTTGGTACTATGGGCATTTGGGGTGATATAATTTTTGTTGTTGTTGGGGCCTACCCTGTGCATTGTGGAATGTTTAGCAAAATCCCTGGCATCTACCCACTAGGTACTAGTAGCACCCCATAGGTGCAACCACCAAAAATGTCTCCAAACATTGCCAAATATCTCCTGGGGTTGCAAAATTGCCCAGTTGAAAACCACTGGGCTCTTAAGGGGAGTTAGTGAGGTTAGCAGCTGAAGATCAGATGCTCAGATCAGAAGAAGGGGAGCCAAAAAAGGAGGTGGATGGAAGATAATTAATTCAAATGTAATTTGATCTAAGGGTAGTGACTCGTTACTGGTGTTATTTTTTTTTCGTCACTGGTGTTATTATAACTATATGTAGTATTTTGGAGCTTACTAAAGAAGTGTTGTGTGGTACTGAACTAAAAATCTAAGGAACAATTCATGAGGCAGTCGCTTTTGTCTCTTCTGGAAAAATATGAAACCTTACATTGCTTGAAGAAAACTGCAGCCAGAGCTGTCAGGGAAAGGTTATGGCCAGTTGTTCTTTTGCTTGAATAAATTTATCCTTTATGTAACTGAAAATACCAAAAGTAAAACATGTACCTTTTAATGCAAATTGTTATTTTATGTTTATAAAGCTTTCAGTTTATTGTGCTAGAGAAAATGTTGCTGCAGGTTATGCTGTAATTCTCTCCTGCTAAGATGTATATTATAAAAATCTGTGCTGTTACCCTTTGAAATGTGAAGCAATCCTCCTTAAAGTGTGGTGGATGTTATCAAATCAGTTTCAGGAGAGGCTTGCAGGGAGCAGGAACATGAAATACGTATTAGGTAAAAAACAAGTTGGTTCTGAAAAAATTTGTGTTTATTTCCAGTGACAGGAGCTAATAGTAAGTTAGCTAATGTTGCAGCATCTGGTGTCATACTATTTTAACAGAGCTTCTGTTTACTAGTTAAGCAAGGCAGAAATTAGGTGAGGTTTAGGCTGCCTATGATTTGCTACCATGCTTTATTTTCTTAATCTTTATTTTCTGCTCCTTTAAGATCTAAAGAATAGTCATTCTATCTTCCTTTATTTGAGTATTGATAACTGGGATATGTGGATGCTTCTAGGAAATGTCTATTTTCAAAAGATATTTGCTTGGTGGCCTTCACACTGACGACAGCAAAATTCCCTTATTGGGATCCAGCTCTTGATACACGATCTTTAGAAGTAATGACCTTTGGGACAATGATGCCAATCTGACCCCTTATAAAAGTCCACAGAAATGCTTGGGATCATTTACACTGTTTCATTTCTACCATAAAACTGGTTGATACAAGGTGCATGAAATCCACTCCTTTTTTTTTCAAAGTGAGTTTCTAGTGTCATAAAACATTTTGTGTTAAGTTTGTACTTTAAATTCTTGTTTTATATGCCATCTTGAATTTGTCATCAGGTGCAGTGTGAATGTCGGCACCAAGCACTGTGCTTCCTTATGCAATATTTCATTCTCTCAGGACTGTTCCGGTGGAGGAGAGGTCTCTCCAGTGGGCCATTACTGCCATCAGTCTCTGTTCTGGTGTTCCAGCAGTCTCTTCCCTGGCTTTCATTCCATTCAGTCCTTGTGCTCGCTTTGGCAGCCCATATATCATTCCATTCATCCAGTGCCTCAAATAGAACTCTTAGGTGTCCCTTCTTTTCTGACCGTTACTCCCATTACTTCTGCTATATGCCCTCACTTCCTTTCTCCCTTTTCTTCTTTTCTTTTCTTCCTTCATTTCTTAGTCTGTTTCAGCTGCTGAAATAAAATACTAGTAGGCTGAGTTTATTTATTTCTCAGAGTGCTGTAGGCTGTAAGTCCAAGTTCAGGATGCCAGCATGGGGGTGGTGTGAGATTTCATGTTGTGTCCTCACACGGTGGAAGAGGCAAGGGAGCTCTTTTGGGCCCTCTTATAAAGGCATTAATACTATTCCTGAGGTCTCCATCTTCATAACCTAATTACCTCCTGGCCCCACTGCATAATATCATCACTTTGGGCATTAAGATTTAACATATTAATTTGGAAGGGGACACAACATTTCTAGCGTAGCCATTTCCTACATGATATAACAACCTTCAGATAGCAAAGTACCCTACAGCAGTAATCTTGGCTTTTGTGTGAATTCTGATTCCTTTTAGGATGTTCTTTAAGGGAGAGTTTAGCCTTCAGCGGCCAGAAAGGTGGCAGTTCTGCTAACTCAAGTAGTTTTTTGGCTTTTATTCCTCTCAAATAATTTTTTAAAAAGTAACCTTAGAGGTTACTAATGTGGGGCTCAAACTCATGACCCCAAGATCAAGAGACATAGTTCTACCAACTGAGCCACCCAGGTGTCTCTTCCTCTCAAATAGTTTTAAAGTAACATGTCTGCTACAAGAGAACTTGTACCAAATCCTGAGTACTCTTATGCCTATGCCAGTGGGTAGGGAGCAGCAGACTGTAGCACAGATGGTCCTAGGGCCAGACTGTAGAGTTTCAGCTCTGCTGCTCACTAGTATCCTCAATTTGTGGCTTCCATTCCCTGATTCCTAACACAGGGATGTCATCATCAGGTTGTCATAAGGGCTAAGTGAGTTTATCAATGTAAAGTGCTAGCCCATAGTTCACACTTGATGAATGTCAGGTGTAATAACATCACCATCCTTGTCCTCAAAGACCTTGGAAACTAGTTACGGAGATGGGACAACAGACATGAAATAGTTACAGAAAACAGACTATCATAAAGTTTTACATTTGGGGTAAATGTCATGGGAGTTAAAAGAAGAATGAAATGTTTTAGGGTCTATGGTTGGGCAATGTTAATGGAGGCTAAAGGTTGTTTAGGCCAACATACATCTGGTGTTTATCCGTCCTATTACTCAGTCACCCAACTAAAGGTTCACCACATGACATTCACTTTGCTATTCATGTTTGTTACCCCCAAAAGAGTCCCTGTGCTGGGTGCTGGGCTAAATAACCCTTCCATTTGTTGGGCCATTGAATCCTCTCAACAACCCTGGAATTAGGTGGCAATATCACCATTTCACATCTGAAGACACAGAAGTTCAGAGATGTTAGTTTCTCTAAGATGACAGTAATAAACAGCAGAGCTGAGTCTGGAGCACAGGTCATCTGATGGCAGAGCACGTGAAAGAGGGGTATGTAAGGTGCAAAAGGCTGACAGAATAGGTGCAGAGAGGAAGAAACCAATGAGGCCAACACCCCAGTGGGAACAGAACATCTATTGGGTGTCAGAGATAAAATGGGATTGCTATGAGCGGTCTCCTTAGAAAGACACCACAGGACACGCAAAGGAACTTGGACTTGACTTGGTGGCAGTAGGAAGTTACTGGCCCCCGAGCCCTGCAGAAAGTGACGTCATGAAACAAGTTATTATTGAATTTAGCCTGGCTCCAGCCTAATGAGCTAGTGAAAGATTAGAAGGGCAAATTTTGGCTTGAGAAGGCAGCCAGGCAAAAGGAAGTAGGAGAGATGCAGGTGTGAGCTGACCTGGGCCCAGTTCGGGGTGTGCCAACGAGAACAAAGAAATCCATGGGACTCTTTAGAGGCAGACTGCCAGGTCTCCATACCAGCTTGGATGAGGATGAGAAATGAGAAAGAGAGGATCAGAGTGTTCCAGAATTTCTTGCCCTAGCAGTTCTGAAGATAGTGACGTTTCTGACAAGGCAATGAAAATCAGGAAGCTGTGTAGAGAAGGTTTCATTTTGTTTTATGCATATTGAGCTTGAGGCGGCCTGTGGGAATCCTGTGAACATTTGGACAAATAGAGACTGGAGTATGCATGAGAGGTCAAGGCTGGAGACAAAAATCTGAGAATCAGCCATGTGAAGAAAAAAGGACATACCTCCAAGGCAATGATAATGTACCAGGTTAGGTGCCAAAAACAAGAAGAGGCTGCCAAGGGAAAAAGAGTGATTGGTTTGGATAGTTACAGGAAAGTCAGGAAAATAGAAGAAATAATAGCATCCTGTATTAGATCAGAAGGTGATCACTTGGGCCATTTGAGGAAGTAAGCCATGGGCTCAGTAGACCCTGGGGGTAGATGCCGCACAGGAAGAAGCAGGTAGGGGAGGAACGGAGTGAGTGAGCAGAGGTGATAGAGACTCTACAGACTGACAGGAAGAGAGGTTTAGGATAGGTCTACCCCAGAAGGGGGACATGGGGCCAAAGGAAGGTTGTCTTTGTTTCATTGTATAATCCAATGGCATAGCCCTGCTGGTCAGGGGCAGGGTCCCTGCTCAACAGAGGTCTGTGTATCCCTTTATCTCCCACTCCCCTCGTGCTCTCTCTCTTGCTCATTCTCCCTCTCAAATACAATCTTTAAAAAAAATTAAATGGCGTGGGTATGTTGGAAGGCACGTGAATGGCTGTGGACAGAGAGAATTTCACAACTCTAGGATTATAAAACAGATAGGTATAACAGGAAAAAAAGAACTCTGGGGAGGGAATTGTTTGCAGCTTTCTTAAATGGCAATGGAACAGTTCAGACCATGTCTCACTCAAACAGAAGTGGAACTTTTTCATAAGCTTTATTGCAGTGCCCTCCAAGATGTTTTTGGATTGTTTACATCTGGTAGTACAATTTTTTTGAGCATTCAGTCCAATATGTGTATATTCAATTTTCAATTATATATATGTACTACTATATATATATATATATATATATATATATATATATACACACACACTAATATCTCAAGGTACATCATTCACTAGGGTGAGTTCACTATTAAAAATAGTGGACATAATTCTATAATTTAAATGTTGTTTTGATAATTTAGAATTATTTTGGGGTGACTTCCTGTTAGAATTGATTATATTGTCATTGTTTTTACTTTGTACTTGGTTGGGGGTTTGTTTAGTAAAGTTATGTAACCTAATCCATACTAAGTGGGGCCTTGGAAACTTCCCATCTATACAAACTAATGCATGTGGACCCCACACCCCCTTCAGAGCACCACACATCCCATTCCTGACCCATGATGTTTGATGTAGGACTATGTGAGTGTACCAGGGTCAGTCTATATAGTAAACATTCATAAAGCCTAATTCTCCCATCTCTCCCTCCTTCCTTGCTACAAAATGAACATCCATAGATGCTCTAATATTTTCTTTTACCTCCCAATAAATCATCTCACCTGGGGTATGTGCCGCTACCCCTGCCTTGGAGAACACAACTTTAGAAAGTAAAAAATGGAAGAAATGGGAGAATAATTTTTATCATTATTCCACTATAGCACTTCCTTTTTCTTTATTGTAGGTTTTATGCCTTGGATTGGGAATCAGGTACTTGGGTCTTAACTTTCTCTTTACTTCCAACTTGTCTACTATGCTCTAGGGTAAGCTCCTTTATTCTCCTGATGCCTCGATTTCCTAATCCACAGAGTATGCTTTCCTTAAATGGCTGCACAAGTTCTTCAGGACTAATGTGTATGAAAGTGTTATCAAAACTAGAAAATGCCAAATGCATGTTTATGATAACTGTCTTCCCAATCTCATCTCTAGAACATACAGATTCCACATGGTACACCTCTTTTCCCCCCCAAATTCTTTACAATATAGTGAATCCTTCAATCATTAAGGATTTCTTTTTATTATTTCCATTCACTAAAGGTAGTATTATGCCTCTTGTTAGCTAGCAGTGCTTACAGATTCCTTTCTGGTATCTTTGCAGACGCAACTGCCACTTCTCTGAAAGCCCTTCTTTTTTCAGGCTATTTTACAAAAAAACTTTGTTTTTATTGTCAACAAAGTCTCAAGCCAACACTTACTGCCTATTTAAGGGGCAAGTGTCTCCAGATGGTTCACCTTAGTATGGACCCTGCCAGGCACATCCAAGGCCCAATCTACACACCACTCATACAATTCGGATCAGAGAAAGATACCACACAACTTACTTTGCTTACATTGCCAAAGTAAGACAAAACAATTGTTTAAAACAATTTTTTGTATAGGGAGCTGGAATCATTTTGAATAATTTTTTTCTGATTATTAAACATTCATGGTAGAAAATTTAGAAAAGAGATAAATAGAAAAAAAATAAAAATGACCTATAATCCCAGCCTCTTTGAACATTTTAGTGTAGATTTCTCCCTTCTTTTTTTAAATTTTTATTTATTTTTATTTTTATCTTTTTAAAGTTTCTCCCTCCTAATAAGAATAGAATCACACTGCTCAGTAATATTATTTTTAAATATGTAATAACATTCAGTGATATTTTATTATTCTTTTCTGATATGATTTTTTAAAAAGGTGTTAAAGAGATGTTAAAAAGATTTGAGAGAGAAAGCAGACACAAACAGAGGGCTAGGGCAGAGGGAGAGGGAAAAGGAGACTCCCATTGAACAGGGAACCTGACTCAGAGCTTCATCCCAAAACCCCAAGGTTATGACCTGAGCTTAAGGCAGGTGCTGAATCAACTGGGCCATCCAGACACCCCTCTTATATGATTTTTAATGGTACATTACATTCCATTAGATGGATCATAACTTAACAATAGGCTATTATTGAAACATGGAGATATTTTGCCTGCAGAGTTGCAGAGCTGGCCAATGAATTGCGGTGGGAGGTGAGAGACACAGAGTATGTTTCCGCTGAGCACATGCTCCAAAAAAGATAACTAAGGTGAACTTTTCACTCATTTCCTTGATGGTAGAACTTCGCCACATGTTCATCACTGCAATGTATATCTTATAAAACTCTAAAAACATATCAATGATTATTCTTTTGGATGAATTCACAGAAATGGAAATTGGGGATTAACTGGTTTATAATTTTCCAAGGCTTTGATGAGTATTTATTGCAAAACTATCATTCAGAAAGTTTGAACCTATTTTCTGGAGTAATATAAAAGACTGTTTCCTCATTGTTATTGCCAAAAGTTTTAGCTTTTTTAAAACATATTTTTGAGTGGGAATAGTTCTGACTCTTTATGTTTACTGAATTAAGTTGTCCTTTGGACATCTTGCCAAAAAAGTTGTTGGTTTCTGAGCTTCTCTTAGATGACTGTGAAACTGTTTTAGTTTCTTATTTGTTTTTAAGGCAATAACTACAGCAATACCAAGAGAGTGTATTACAATCACAATTGAATACTAGGATGTGTTGCTAAAGCATTCTGATAGGCAAGAATTCAATAATCGAGGTATCAGAGGATGTCTTACATGACAAAGTTACAAGGTTTATCTGAAGACAAACCATGCCAATTCTCTGATTCTTTCGTAATAGATTATGAGGTAATTCCTAGATTTTAGGGAAATAGCTTCTTGATGTTTGAATAGAATTTAATCTCTATATGACGAGTTCCCACCCACCACGATTCTGGCTGCTAATATATTGTATTTGGTACCACAAGTCAGGTTTGCCATGGCACTCTAGTGACTCAAAATCTGTTAACAGTAACAAATTAATATTTGACATATTGCAGTACTATCATTTCTGTTTCTGTGGGCTGATTTGTGTCCTTATCTCCTCCATAACAGCTACCTATGTGCAAATATTGGCTTCATCAATTGAAAACTGGGTAGCAGATTGGAATTTAGTCCTGTATCTAGTAATCAAGAAGGTATATATATATATATATACTTTACCTAAGAGAGAAAAAAATCAGTTTCACTATATCTGACTTTATTTTTGTTACACGAAATTTAGAGGCTTGTATAGAAAAGAAATGATTCTCTTATTTTTGAAGTGTTGGGTAGATGCTTTATGCTACTATATTGTAAAATAAAATGTGAAAGAAGTTTAATCACAATGTAATTTTCTTGCAGTTCTGACTATATGTTTCCCTTTGGTAATAACAAAAAAACATGGATTTGCTTTTTAGTTTTATTCAGGAATCTGTTGATATACTGATCACTCAGCAGCAATGTAGTAATGCAAGTGCTAGAATAATAATGACAACCTAGTAAATTCCCATTTAACTAGAGATGTTGGGAAGTGCTGTTTTTTGAATTCATTGAATATTTTGACTAATCAATTATTGAAGTGGTGTTTGCCAAATTTAGCTGCCTGCCTTGTATTGTACTCTGTTAGGTTGGGGGGCAGTATAGAGGAAAGGTGGTAGAAAGAAATATAAGAAATGATCCCTCCATTCAGGAGCTAACAAGCCAGTTAAGTAGACATCTTCACATACATAAAACTGGGAATAATACAGAAGAGTGCCCAGTTGCTAAGTGATGAGGTAGAAAATAAATATGACTATAGGGGGATCCCTGGGTGGCGCAGCGGTTTGGCGCCTGCCTTTGGCCCAGGGCGCGATCCTGGAGACCCGGGATTGAATCCCACGTCGGGCTCCCGGTGCATGGACCCTGCTTCTCCCTCTGCCTGTGTCTCTGCCTCTCTCTCTCTCTCTGTGTGACTATCATAAATAAAAAAAAATAAAAAATAAAAAAATACATTAAAAATATATGTAACTATAGGATTTTGGATAAAAAGGAAGGGCAATAAAGCACTGGAGCAGCAAGGAAAGCTTCATGGAGGAGGTGGCCTGGGACTGGTAGCATAGGCAGCATTTATGCAGGAACTGAGGTGGAAAAGGGATTCTATGTAAGTGAACAGACTGGAAATTATGAGTAGGCTTAGGGTGTGGTTTGCTGAGATGACCAAATGAAGAAAAAAGGAAGGTGATTAGGAAAGGTTGGTGGCTAGAGAAACTCAAGTTATGGTAAAAGATCATCCTGAGGAGTCCAAGGCACTATGTTCAAAAATATGACAAACTAGCCTTGGGACTGTTGGGTCTGAATTCCTAAGTGTGTGCTGGGTGGTCTAGTCTTGGGACACAGCACCAAGTAGAGTACAGGAGGCAAGTAAGTCTTTAAGTAATCTGGCTGCATTAAAGTTTAATGCATAGCTTATGGGGTACAAGACCAATTCTAGGGTAGTGCTATCCATTGGAAAATGAGTATAAGTCACATATATAATTTAAAATTTTCTGGTAGCCACATTTTAAAAAAAGGAAAAAGAAACAGGTTAGATTACTTTTTATATTTTATTTAACCCAACATATCCAAAATATTATCATTTCAATATGTAATTAAGATAAAAAATATTCATCAAGTATTTTACAGTTTTTTGGTCCTAACTCTTTGAAACTATAAAATGTATTTTATAGTTGTAGCATATCTCAGTTGGACTGATCACACTGCAAGTACTAGTAGCCACATGTAACTAGTGGCTACCATATTGAACAATATAGTTCTAGAGTTGAGGGCCCTAATCAAGGATGTAATTAAGAGTTAGAACTAGTGTATTTATGCAGGAAAAGTGGGGAAATCAAACCATAGTCTGGATTCAATCAAAGCTCGTTATGAGGGAAAGGGGAGGAGGGGGAAAGGTAGAATTAATGGAACAGATGTTTTACCTAGAGGGTTCCACAACTTCTCAAAGCTGATACTCAAGTCAAAGGGCTCCATTCCAAGCTTTCTCAAATAATCATAATCATGCAGATAACCAGAGGTGGAAATCAGGGACAGGTCTGGGTTCATGGGAGGGCTACCAAGAGGAGACAGAAGACAGTTCAGAGGATAAGGGTGAAGAAATGACCTTCTCTGCAATAAGGGTCTGCTCTAGGGTATGAAGGGGAGGAAATTAAGATTGTTTGGGTAGGTAGTAAAAGGAAAGACCATAATTGAGACTTAGAGTTTCTCTTGAAGGTATAGATGAGGTAAGGATATAGACTTGGGAGGCATACTGAGCCTAACCATGAGGTAGGACCTCACCATGTAGGAAAACTCCACTATGTAGACTACACCACTGCAGAGATCTTACCATGAGGTAGAACTCACCATAGGGGAAGACCTTACAAAGTGGGAGGACCACTATCATAAAACAAAACTTTCTCATGTGCAAGGACTCCACCATGAAATAGGACCTCACCATATGGAAGGAATCTACCATAAGACAAGAGTCCACCATATGGAAGAACACTCTTCGTGTGATAGAAACTCTCCATGTGGGAGGAGCCATGACATAAAAAGACAAACCACAGAAGGTGGGAAAATATTTGCAAATGATATATCTGATAAAAGACTTGTTTCTAGAATATGTAGAGAACTCTTATAACTTCAATAACGTAAGTAACTCAGCCTTATTTTTATTTTTTAAAATATTTTTAAAAAGTTATTTATTCACGAGAGGCACAGAGAAAGAGAGAGGCAGAGACATAGGCAGTGGGAGAAGCAGGCTCCATGCAGGGAGCCTGATGTAGGACTCCATCCCAGGACTCCAGGATCATGCCCTGAGACAAAGGCAGATGCTCAACCGCTGAGACACCCAGGCATCCCAATAACTCAGTCTCAAAAGTAGGCAAAGGGGGACTCCTGGGTGGCTCAGCAGTTGAGCATCTGCCTTTACCTGATGATTTATATGACATGTCTAGAATAGACAAGTCCATAGACACATTAAGTAGATTAGTGGTTGACTAGGCCTGGAAGGCGTTAGGGGAGAGTAGGAATGGTGAATGATTGCTAATGCATACAAGGGCTCCTTTGGGAATGTGTAAAAGTTCTAAAATTAGATTATGTTGATAGTTGTGCAAGTTTGTAAATATATTAAAAACCACTGAACTGTAGAGCTGAATGTTATGGTTTATAAATTATAAACACCTTAAACAGTTGAACTTTATGGTTTATAAATTAGATCTTACTACAGTGGCTAAAAAATGAACCAAGCTGGGACACCTGGGTGGCTCAGTGGTTGAGCATCTGCCTTCCGCCCAGGGAGTGATCGTGGGGCTCCGGGTTCGAGTCCCACATCAGGCTCCCTGCATGGAGCCTGCTTCTCTCTCTGCCTATGTCTCTGCCTCTCTCTTTCTCTGTGCCTCTCATGAATAATTAAAATCTTTAAAAAAGTATATAAATTAAAAAAATGAACCAAGCTTCAGGGCCCTGTGGGATAATATCAAGTGGTTTCTTTTTTTTTTTTTTTTAAGATTTTATTTATTTATTCATCAGAGACAGAAAATGAATCACCAAAGAAACAAAGGGCCCTGGGATCACCAAAGCAGGACATCAAACAAAGAAACAAGGGCCCTGGGATCCCTGGGTGGCTCAGTGGTTAAGTGCCTGCCTTTGGCCCGGGGCATGATCCTGGAGACCCGGGATCATGTCCCATGTCGGGCTCCCTGCATGGAGCCTGCTTCTCCCTCTGCCTCTCTCTATCTCTCTCTCATGAATAAATACATAAAATCTTAAAAAAAAAAAAACAAAACACTTGATATTATCCCACAGGGCCCTGAAGCTTGGTTCATTTTTTAATTTATATACTTTTTTAAAAGACTTTATTTATTCATGAGAGGCACAGAGAAAGAGAGAGGCAGAGAGAGAAACAGGCTTGAATGGTACACTGGACCAAATAGATTTCACAGGTATACACAGAACATTCCATCTGAATGCAACTGAATACACATTCTTCTCAAGTGCACATGGAACTTTCTCCAGAATAGACCACATACTGGGACACAAATCAGGTCTCAACTGATGCCAAAAGATTGGGATTGCCCCCTGCATATTTTTAGACCACAATGCTTTGAAACTAGAACTCAATCACAAGAAGAAATTTGGAAGAAACTCAAACACATTGAGGTTAAAAAGCATCCTACTAAAAGATAAATGGGTCAATCAGGAAATTAGAGAAGAAGTAAAAAGATTCATGGAAACTAATGAAAATGAAAATACAACTGTTCAAAATCTTTGGGATACAGCAAAAGCCGTCCTAAGAGGGAACTACATCCCAATACAAGACTCCTTCAAAAAATTGGAAAAAACTCTAATACACAAGCTAACCTCACATTTAAAGGAATTGGAGAAAGCAAAGCTTAAACCAAGCAGAAGAGAGATAATAAAGATTCAAGCAGAACTCAATGAAATAGAGACAGAAGAACTGTAGAACAGATAAACAAAACCAGGAGCTGGTTCTTTGAAAGAATTAATAATATAGCTAAACCCCTAGCCAGCCTTATCAAAAAGAAAAAAGGGGCAGCCTGGGTGGCTCGGCGCCACCTTCAGCCTAGGGCCTGATCCTGAAGACCCAGGATTGATCCCACGTCAGGCTCCCTATATGGAGCTTGCTTCTCCCTCTGCCTATGTCTCTGCCTCTCTCTCTCTCTCTCTCTCTCTCTCTGTGTCTCTCACAAATATATAAAGAAAATCTTTAAAAAAAAGAAAAGAAAAGAAAAGAAAAAAGAAAAGAAAGAAGAGAAAAGAAAAAAGACTCAAATTAATAAAATCACAAATGAAAGAGGAGAGATCACAACCAATACCAAGGAAATACAATTTTAAAAATGTATTATGAGCAACTATTAGTCCAATAACCAGTGAGGAAATTGAAGCAGTCATCACAAACCTCCCAAGACACAAAAGTCCAGGGCCAGATGGCTTCTCAGGGGGAATTCTACCAAACATTTAAAGAAGAAATAATACCTATTCTACTAAAGCTGTTTCGAAGGATAGGAACGGAAGGAATATGTCCAAACTCGTTTTATGAGGCTAGCATTAACTTGATCCTCAAACCAGACAAAGACCCAACCAAAAAGGAGAATTATAGGCCAATATCCCTGATGAACACAGATGCAAAAATTCTCAACAAGATACTAGCCAATAGGATCCAACAGTACATTAAGAGGATTATTCACCATGACCAAGTGGGATTTATCCCTGGGATGCAAGGGTGGTTCAATGCTCATAAAACAATCAACATGATAGATCATATCGACAAGAGAAAAAACAAGAACCATATAATCCTTTTAACAGATGCAGAGAAAGCATTTGACAAAATACAGCATCCATTCCTGATCAAAATCCTTCGGAATGTAGGGATAGAGGGAACATTCCTCAGCATCTTAAAAGCCACTTCTGAAAAGCCCATGGTGAATATCATTCTCAATGGGGAAAAACTGGGAGCCTTTCCCCTAAGACCAGGAACATGACAGGGATGTCCACTCTCACCACTGCTATTCAACATAGTACTAGTACTAGAAGTCCTAGCCTCAGCAATCAGACAACAAAAGAAAGAAAAGGCATTCAAATTGGCAAAGAAGAAGCCAAACTCTCCCTCTTTGTAGATGACATGATACTGTATATAGAAAACCCAAAAGACTCCGCCCCAAGACTGCTAGAACTCATACAACAATTCAGCAATGTGGCAGGATACAAAATCAATGCCCAGAAATCAATGGCATTTATGTACACTAACAATGAGATTGAAGAGAAATTAAGGAATCAATCCCATCTACAAGTGCACCACAAACCCTAAGATATCTATGGATAAATCTAACCAAAGAGGTAAAGGATCTATACCTTAAAAACTACAGGATACTTCTGAAAGAAATGGAGGAAGATATAAAGAAATGGAAAAACATTCCATGCTCATGGATTGGAAGAATAAATATTGTGAAAATGTCTATGCTATCCAGGGCAATTTACACGTTTAATGCAATTCCTATCAAAATACCATGGACTTTCTTCACAGAGTTGGAACAAATAATCTTAAGATTTGCATAGAAAAAAAAAAAGATTTGCATAGAATCAGAAAAGACCCCAAATAGCCAGAGGAATGTTGAAAAAGAAAACCAATGTTGGGGGCATCACAATGCTGGATTACAAACTATATTACAAAGCTGAGATCATCAAGACAGTGTGGTACTGGCACAAAAACAGACACATAGATCAATGGAACAGAATAGAGAACCCAGAAATGGGGCCTCAACTCTATGGACAACTAATATTCAACAAAGCAGGAAAGAATATCCACTGGAAAAAAAAAAAAAAAACCAGTCTCTTCAATTAATGATGTTGGGAAAATTGGACAGCCACATGCAGAAGAATGAAATTAAACCACTCTCTTACACCATACACAAAGATAAACTCAAAATAGTTGAAAGATCTAAATGTGAGACAAGATTCCATCAAAATCCTAGAGGAGGACACAGGCAACACCCTTTTGGAACTTGGCCACAGCAACTTCTTGCAGGATACATCTATGAAGGCAAGGGAAACAAAAGAAAAGATAAACTATTGGGATTTAATCATGATAAGAAGCTTCTCACAGCCAAAGACACAGTCACAAAACTAAAAGACAAACCAACAGAATGGGAGAAGATATTGGCAAATGACATATCAGATAAAGGGCTAGTATCCAATATCTATAAAGAACCTATCAGATTCAACACCCAAGAAACAAAGAATCCAATCACAAAATGGGCAGAAGACATGAACAAACATTTCTCCAAAGAAGACCTACAAATGGCCAACAAGCACATGAGAAAATGCTGTGCATCACTTGCCATCAGGGAAATACAAATCAAAACCACAATGAGATATACCTCACACCCTAAGAATGGCTAAAATTAAAAAGACAGGAAACAACATATGATGGGGAGAATGTGGAGAAAGGGGAACCCTCCTGCACTGTTGATGGGAATGCAAACTGATGCAGCCACTCTGGAAAACAGTTTGGAGGTTCCTCAAGAAGCTAAAAATAAGAGCTACCCTATGACCTAGCAATTGCACTACTGGGGATTTACCCCAAAGATGCTGATGTAGTGAAACGCTCAGGACACCTCACCTGCACCCAATGTTCATAGCAGCAAAGTCCACAATAGCCAAGCTGTGGAAAGAGCCATAATGTCCTTCGACAGATGAATGGATAAAGAAGATGTGGTCTATATACACAATGGAATATTACTCAGCCACCAGAAAGGATGAACACCCACCATTTGCTTTGACATGGATGGAACTGGAGGGTATTATGCTGAGTGAAGTAAGTCAATCAGAGAAGGACAATCATCATATGGTTTCACTGATATGTGAATATAAGAAATAGTGAAAGGAATTATAAGGGAAAGGAGAGAAACTGTGTGGGAAAAATTAGAGAGGGAGACAAACCATGAGAGACTCCTAACTCTGGGAAACAAACAAAGGGTTGCAGAAGGGGGTGGGGGTGGGGGATGGGATAACTGGGTGACAGGCACTGAGGAGGGCACTTGATGGGATGAGCACTGGAAGTTATACTATATGTTGGCAAATTGAATTTAAATTTTAAAAATGTGAAAAAAAAGCCAATAGAGTTCAAACAAACAAACAAAAAAATGTTAAAGGAAGTTCTTTAAGCAAAAGGAAAATGCTATCTGATGGAAACCTTGGACTTACACAAAGGAATGAAGAGCACCAGAAATGCTCTATATGTGGATAAGTATAAAATAATTTTTATATTAACTTATTAATTTCTTTAAATGGTAACTGAGCAAAGAAAAAACAGAACAGTACAATGTGTTAGGATGTTCATAACACTTGTGGAAATAAAATGTATGACAAGGGCTCAAAATACAAGAGGGAAAATTATAAGCATAATGTTGTAAGAATCTTACATATCTTATCCGAGATATAGTATAACATTGCAATGTAGATTGAATAAGTTAAAGAACGATATTGTAAATCTTAGAGCAACCATTAATAATTAGGACAAAGGGAAATAGCTTATAAACTAATAGTGGAAATAAAATGGACTTCTAAAAAAAACAACCCAAAAGAAGGTAGGAAAAGAAACAGGAACAATGCAGATTTGGAAACTCATCAAAAAGACATAACAATCCTAAAGTTGTATGCACCCAAAACAGAGCTTCAGAATATATAAAGGGAAAAGTGATAGAAGTGCAAATGGAAACAGAAAAATGAATAGCTGGAGACTTTAATTCCCTCTCTTAGTGTTTGACAGATTAAATAGACAGAAAATCAGTAATGATATAGGTGATTTTGACAATCCTATTGAACAACTGGGTCTAATTTATATTTACAGTATGCTTCACTCAACAATAGTAAAACACATTTGTTTTCAAGTGCACATGAAACATTTGCTAAGATAGATCCAACTGCTGGGTCATACAACATGCTTCATCATATTTAAATGGATTGAAATAATTACAGATTGCATGTTCTGAAAAAATGGAATTATCTGAAATTGTTTAGAAAATCCCCAAATATTTTAAAACTAAACAAATAAAATATTTAAATTAAATAGCCCAAGGGTAGAGGAAGAAATCACGAATTAGAAAATATTTTGACCTGAATGAAAATTTGTAGAAGAAAATGTATAATTTTTCTTGGAAAATGTATAATTTTAAATGTTCAATTATTAAAGAAGGAAGTGCTAAAATCAATGTATGCATCTGCATTAAGAAGCCAGAAACAGAAGAGCAAATTAAATCAAAGTAAAGAGAACTAAAGAATAAAGAAGTTAAAAGTGATGATATAGGAAACCAAATAATAGTAACATAGAATAGGAAATTATATATTAGAAAATCCATAGAGCCCAATAAAATCTCTTTGGAAAATGACAAAATTGATAAACTTCTAGTGAGACCAGGTATAGGAGACTGGTGGGATTGGTGGGAGATAAGAAAAAATTAACATCAGTAGAGAAAAAAGGACATTATTATGGATCTTGCAACCATTAAAAAAAAATAAAGGAATATTACAACTATGCAAATAAATATAACAACACAGATGGAGAGGACAGATTCTTTGAAAGTCATAGATTAACAACAGTCACTCAAGAAAAAAATAGAAAATCTGAGTAGCCCTATTATGTACTAAAGAGATTTAATTATTAATTAAAAGCTTCTCACAAAGAAAACTCCAGGCCCAGACGGATTCACTGTAAATTCTACCAAACATTTAAGGAAGAAATAATACCAATTGTATATAAACTCATTCCAAAAATAGAACATTTCTCCACTTTTATTTTCTTTGAGGACAGACTATAAAGTACAAGCAAAGAAAAGTAGTAACTGATACACTTCATTGAACATGGATACAAAAATTCATTTTTTTTGTATACAAAAATTCCTAATGAATTTTAGCAAACTGAATCTAGCAATATATATAAAGGATAATGCATTATCACCAACTGAGATTTTTTCCCCCATAATGCAAGGTTTTATATATATATTAAATATATATTAATATATTAATATATAAAATATTTATTTATATATTATTTATAGTATATATATATTAAAGATTTATTTGTTTGAGAGAGAGAGAGAGAGTGAAGGGAGTACATGCATGAGCAGGGTGAGGGGTAGAGGGCTAGAGGGAGAGATCTTTTTTTTAAATTTTTATTTTATTTTATTTTTTTAATTTATTTATGATAGGCACACAGTGAGAGAGAGAGGCAGAGACATAGGCAGAGGGAGAAGCAGGCTCCATGCACTGGGAGCCCGACGTGGGATTCGATCCCAGGTCTCCAGGATCACGCCCTGGGCCAGGCGCTAAACCGCTGCGCCACCCAGGGATCCCTAGAGGGAGAGATCTTAAGCAGGCTCCATGCCAGTGCAGAGTCTGATGCAGGGCTCCATCTCATGACCCAGCAATCATGATTTGAACTGAAATAGGAGTCGACGCTTAACTTACTGAGCCATCCAGGTGCCCCGAGATTGCTTTAATATTTATTTATTTTTTATTTTTTTATTTTTTAAATTTATTTTTTATTGGTGTTCAATTTACTAACATACAGAATAACCCCCAGTGCCCGTCACCCATTCACTCCCACCCCCCGCCCTCCTCCCCTTCTACCACCCCTAGTTCGTTTCCCAGAGTTAGCAGTCTTTACGTTCTGTCTCCCTTTCTGATATTTCCCACACATTTCTTCTCCCTTCCCTTATATTCCCTTTCACTATTATTTATATTCTCCAAATGAATGAGAACATATAATGTTTGTCCTTCTCCGATTGACTTATTTCACTCAGCATAATACCCGCCAGTTCCATCCACGTTGAAGCAAATGGTATTTGTCATTTCTAATAGCTGAGTAATATTCCATTGTATACATAGACCACATCTTCTTTATCCATTCATCTTTCGTTGGACACCGAGGCTCCTTCCACAGTTTGGCTATCGTGGCCATTGCTGCTATAAACATCAGGGTGCAGGTGTCCCGGCGTTTCATTGCATCTGTATCTTTGGGGTAAATCCCCAACAGTGCAATTGCTGGGTCGTAGGGCAGGTCTATTTTTAACTGTTTGAGGAACCTCCACACAGTTTTCCAGAGTGGCTGTACCAGTTCACATTCCCACCAACAGTGTAAGAGGGTTCCCTTTTCTCCGCATCCTCTCCAACATTTGTGGTTTCCTGCCTTGTTAATTTGCCCCATTCTCACTGGTGTGAGGTGGGATCTCCTTGTGGTTTTGATTTGTATTTCCCTGATGGCAAGTGATGCAGAGCATTTTCTCATATGTATGTTGGCCATGTCTATGTCTTCCTCTGTGAGATTTCTCTTCATGTCTTTTGCCCATTTCATGATTGGATTATTTGTTTCTTTGGTGTTGAGTTTAATAAGTTCTTTATAGATCTGGAAACTAGCCTTTATCTGATACGTCATTTGCAAATATCTTCTCCCATTCTGTAGGTTGTCTTTTAGTTTTGTTGACTGTATCCTTTGCTGTGCAAAAGCTTCTTATCTTGATGAAGTCCCAATAGTTCATTTTTGCTTTTGTTTCTTTTGCCTTCGTGGATGTATCTTGCAAGAAGTTACTGTGGCCGAGTTCAAAAAGGGTGTTGCCTGTGTTCTTCTCTAGGATTTTGATGGAATCTTGTCTCACATTTAGATCTTTCATCCATTTTGAGTTTATCTTTGTGTATGGTGAGAGGGAGTGGTCTAGTTTCATTCTTCTGCATGTGGATGTCCAATTTTTCCAGCACCATTTATTGAAGAGACTGTCTTTCTTCCAATGGATAGTCTTTCCTCCTTTGTCGAATATTAGTTGACCATAAAGTTGAGGGTCCACTTCTGGGTTCTCTATTCTGTTCCACTGATCTATGTGTCTGTTTTTGTGCCAGTACCACACTGTCTTGATGACCACAGCTTTGTAGTACAACCTGAAATCTGGCATTGTGATGCCCCCAGATATGGTTTTCTTTTTTAAAATTCCCCTGGCTATTCGGGGTCTTTTCTGATTCCACACAAATCTTAAAATAATTTGTTCTAACTCTCTGAAGAAAGTCCACGGTATTTTGATAGGGATTGCATTAAACGTGTATATTGCCCTGGGTAACATTGACATTTTCACAATATTAATTCTGCCAATCCATGAGCATGGAATATTTTTCCATCTCTTTGTGTCTTCCTCAATTTCTTTCAGAAGTGTTCTATAGTTTTGAGGGTATAGATCCTTTACCTCTTTGGTTAGGTTTATTCCTAGGTATCTTATGCTTTTGGGTGCAATTGTAAATGGGATTGACTCCTTAATTTCTCTTTCTTCAGTCTCACTGTTAGTGTATAGAAATGCCACTGATTTCTGGGCATTGATTTTGTATCCTGCCACGCTACCGAATTGCTGTATGAGTTCTAGCAATCTTGGGGTGGAGACTTTTGGGTTTTCTATGTAGAGTATCATGTCATCGGCAAAGAGGGAGAGTTTGACTTCTTCTTTGCCAATTTGAATGCCTTTAATGTCTTTTTGTTGTCTGATTGCTGAGGCTAGGACTTCCAGTACTATGTTGAATAGCAGTGGTGAGAGTGGACATCCCTGTCTTGTTCCTGATCTTAGGGGAAAGGCTCCCAGTGCTTCCCCATTGAGAATGATATTTGCTGTGGGCTTTTCCTAGATGGCTTTTAAGATGTTGAGGAATGTTCCCTCTATCCCTACACTCTGAAGAGTTTTGATCAGGAATGGATGCTCTATTTTGTCAAATGCTTTCTCTGCATCTAATGAGAGGATCATATGGTTCTTGGTTTTTCTCTTGCTGATATGATGAATCACATTGATTGTTTTACGGGTGTTGAACCAGCCTTGTGTCCTGGGGATAAATCCTACTTGGTCATGGTGAATAATTTTCTTAATGTACTATTGGATCCTATTGGCCAGTATCTTGTTGAGAATTTTTTGCATCCATGTTCATCAGGGATATTGGTCTGTAATTCTCCTTTTTGGTGGGGTCTTTGTCTGGTTTTGGAATTAAGGTGATGCTGGCCTCATAGAATGAATTTGGAAGTACTCCATCTCTTTCTATCTTTCCAAACAGCTTTAGGAGAATAGGTATGGTTTCTTCTTTAAACGTTTGATAAAATTCTCCTGGGAAGCCATCTGGCCCTGGACTCTTGTGTCTTGGGAGGTTTTTGATGACTGCTTCAATTTCCTCCCTGGTTATTGGCCTGTTAATGTTTTCTATTTCTTCCTGTTCCAGTTTTGGTAGTTTGTGGCTTTCCAGGAATGCGTCCATTTCTTTTAGATTGCCTAATTTATTGGCGTATAGCTGTTCATAATATGTTTTTAAAATCGTTTGTATTTCCTTGGTGTTGGTAGTGATCTCTCCTTTCTCATTCATGATTTTATTAATTTGAGTCTTCTCTCTCTTCTTTTTAATAAGGCTGGCTAATGGTTTATCTATCTTAATTATTTCAAAGAACCAACTCCTGGTTCTGTTGATCTGTTCCACAGTTCTTCTGGTCTCGATTTCGTTGAGTTCTGCTCGAATCTTTATTAACTCCCTTCTTCTCCTGGGTGTAGGATCTATTTGCTGTTTTTTCTCTAGCTCCTTTAGGTGTAAGGTTAGCTTTTGTATTTGAGTTCTTTCCAGTTTTTGAATGGATGCTTGTATGCGATGTATTTCCCCCTTAGGACTGCTTTTGCTGCATCCCAAAGATTTTGAACGGTTGTATCTTCATTCTCATTAGTTTCCATGAATCTTTTTAATTCTTCCTTAATTTCCTGGTTGACCCTTTCATCTTTTAGCAGGATGGTCCTTAACCTCCACGTGTTTGAGGTCCTTCCAAACTTCTTGTTGTGATTCAGTTCTAATTTCAAGGCATTATGGTCTGAGAATATGCAGGGGACAATCCCAATCTTTTGGTATCGGTTCAGACCCGATTTGTGACCCAATATGTGGTCTATTCTGGAGAAAGTTCCATGTGCACTTGAGAAGAATGTGTATTCAGTTGAGTTTGGATGTAAAGTTCTATAGATATCTGTGAAATCCATCTGGTCCAGTGTATCATTTAAAGCTCTCGTTTCTTTGGAGATGTTGTGCTTAGAAGACCTATCGAGTATAGAAAGAGCTAGATTGAATTCACCAAGTATAAGTGTATTATTATCTAAGTATTTCTTCACTTTGGTTAATAATTGATTTATATATTTGGCAGCTCCCACATTCGGGGCATATATAACGAGGATTGTTAAGTCCTCTTGTTGGATAGATCCTTTAAGTATGATATAGTGTCCCTCTTCATCTCTCACTACAGTCTTCGGGGTAAATTTTAGTTTATCTGATATAAGGATGGCTACCCCTGCTTTCTTTTGAGGACCATTCGAATGGTAAATGGTTCTCCAACCTTTTATTTTCAGGCTGTAGGTGTCCTTCTGTCTGAAATGAGTCTCTTGTAGACAGCAAATAGATGGGTCCTGCTTTTTTATCCACTCTGAAACCCTGCGCCTTTTGATGGGGTCATTAAGCCCGTTCACATTCAGAGTTACTATTGAGAGATACGAGTTTAGTGTCATCATGATATCTATTCAGTCCTTGTTTTTGTGGACTGTTCCACTGAACTTCTTCTTAAAGGGGAATTTTAAGAGTCCCCCTTAAAATTTCTTGCAGAGCTGGTTTGGAGGTCACATATTCTTTTAGTTGCTGCCTGTCTTGGAAGCTCTTTATCTCTCCTTCCATTTTGAATGAGAGCCTTGCTGGATAAAGTATTCTTGGTTGCATGTTCTTCTCATTTAGGACCCTGAATATATCCTGCCAGCCCTTTCTGGCCTGCCAGGTCTCTGTGGAGAGGTCTGCTGTTACCCTAATACTCCTCCCCATAAAAGTCAGGGATTTCTTGTCTCTTGCTGCTTTAAGGATCTTCTCTTTATCTCTGGAATTTGCAAGCTTCACTATTAAATGTCGAGGTGTTGGAATGGTTTTTATTGATTTTAGGGGGGGATCTCTCTATTTCCTGGATCTGAATGCCTGTTTCCCTTCCCAGATTAGGAAAGTTTTCAGCTAGAATTTGTTCAAATACATATTCTGGCCCTCTGTCCCTTTCGGCGCCCTCGGGAACACCAATTAAACGTAACTTTTTCTTCCTCAGGCTGTCGTTTATTTCCCTTAATCTATCTTCATGGTCTTTTAATTGTCTCTTTTTTCCTCAGTTTCCCTCTTTGCCATCAACTTGTCTTCTATGTCACTCACTCGTTCTTCCACCTCGTTAACCCTCGTCGTTAGGACTCTAGTTTGGATTGCATCTCATTCAATTGATTTTTAATTTCTGCCTGATTAGCTCTAAATTCTGCAGTCATGAAGTCTCTTGAGTCCTTTATGCTTTTTTCTAGAGCCACCAGTAGCTGTATAATAGTGCTTCTGAGTTGGCTTTCTGACACTGAATTGTAATCCAGATTTTGTAACTCTGTGGGAGAGAGGACTGTTTCTGATTCTTTGTTTTGAGGTGAGGTTTTCCTTCTAGTCATTTTGCTCAGTGCAGAGTGGCCAGAAGCAAGTTGTATTGGGAAAAGGAGAAAAAGAGAGGAGAGAAAGAAGGAAAGAAAAGAGAAAGAGAAAAAAAAAGGAAGAAAAAAACGACAAAAAAGAAGAAAAAGAGAAAGAAAATGAAAGAAAGGAGAAAAAAGGGGGGTGGGGGAAGGAAACAAATCAAAAAGCAAAACAAAACAAAACAAAACAACAACAACAAAAAAAGAACCACGGGGGAGTATCTTCTGATTCTGTATACTTTAAGTCCCTTGACTTCCCCTGGAAGTTGTCCGTCCAGCTGGTCTTCTGGGGGAGGGGCCTGTTGTGCTGATTTTCAGGTGTTAGCACTTGGGGGAGCTGCTCTGCCCCAGCCTGGTGCAGGGCTCAGGGGGGGTTGTTTACCCCGTGAGGCCGCAGGAGGAACAGCCCCAGTGGCGGGGCAGCTCTGCAGCCCTGGAGTCAGCCCCCGCAGTATCTCCAGAGCTCTCCGTCTGCAGGGCCTGGAGGCTCCGGGGCGGGGCCGCTGATCTGCTCAGCTGGGGCAGGAGCGTCCTCGCTGTCCTGGGCCCTCCCGGCCTCTGCCTGTCCCGGGGGAGGCCGGATCCTGGGCTGTGTCCCGGCGCCCTGTGCTCCGGGGCCTGCGCTGGTGGATTCGCGCTCCCGCCCCGCAGCCCCCTCCGCGGAGCCGCCGCCCGAGCCCCTCCGAGCTGCTCCTGGTCCCGCCCGCGCTGCAGCCCTTAGGGAGCTCGGCGCACTCTCCTGGGCGCGCAGTTGCTCTGTTACTGTCCCGGGGAGCCCGAGGGCATCCCCGCCCTTCTGGGTCCTGCTCCACCCCCTGGAGCCCCTTTCCGCCCGGGAAGGTCGGTGCAGCTCCTGCTCCTCCGGGACGGGGCTCTCCTGTCCTGGGGACACTCGCCCCGGCCTCAGCCCGGCTCCTCGCCGGGCCCCTCCCCCTTGGAGGCCTTTGTTTATTTCTTTTTTCCCCGTCTTCTTACCTTGATAGAAGCGCAAACTCTTCTCACTGTAGCATTCCAGGAGTACTCTCTTTAATTCTCAGGCCGAATTCCTAGATTTTCAGGATAATATGAAGGTCTTCTAGGTAATTTGGTGGAGACAGGTGATTTGGAGACCCTACTCTTCTGCAATCTTGCCCCTCCTCCCCTGCTTTAATATTTAAAAAAAAACTCAATGTAACCACCACATTTACAGAATAAAGGAGAAAATCATATGATCCCCTTATGAGATACATAAAAATGTTTAATAAAATTCAACATCCATTCATACTACAAAAAAACTCTTAACAAAGCAAACTAGAAATGGAAAGGAACTTCTTCAACCTAATAAAGAGTATCTGAAAAACCTTTAGCTAACATCATCTGCTGGGTGAATGCTTTCTCCAGGATTTAAAATAAAGCTAGGATATTTGCTGTCAAGCTTTTGATTAACATTATCCTGAAGGTCTTAGCCAGTATAATAAATTTAAAAAGATAAAAAGAATACAGGAAAAAAAGTAAAATTTCCTTTTTTGCAGATGACATGATTGTATATGTAGAAAAATTTAATTAATCACAAAAAGCCAAATAGAATAAGTGAATTTAGCACACGTAAGACTAATATACAGAAATCTAGTCTTTTGACACTAGCAGAGGGTAGTTGGAAGTTGAAATAAGATACCATTTACTATCAAAAATATGAACTACCTAAGGATAAATTTAACACAATATGTGCAAGGCCTTTACAACTAAAAAAACAGACTACAAAAATTGCTGAACAAAAGTAAAGAAGATCTAAATAAATGGAGAAATGCAACAGGTTTGTAAACTGAAAACTAAATATTGTGATGTCAATTTTCCCTCAGTTGTACATAGCTCAGTGCAATCCCAATAAAAATCCCAGCAGACAATTTTACAGCTTATTCTAAAATTTTTTATTAAAAACAGAGGATCTAAAATAGCCAATTTTAAAAAGGAATACTTAAACGATCAGATTTCAAGATGGACTACAAAGTTATATTACTATAGGATAGACATATGGATCAATAGAACACAATAGATCCTGGAACAGGATCTATATATGGTTATATAATTTTTGTCACAGGGGCCACAGTAATTCAAAGGGGGAAAAGAGAGCCTTTTCAACAAATGGTGCAGGAACAACTGGATATCCACATGAGAAAAAAATGAACCTTGATCTTTACCAAACTTCATATATAAAATTAACATCCAACTGAAATGGATCATTTACCTAAGCTTAATAAGTGAAATTTAAATTTTCTAGAAGAAAGCATAGAAGAAAATCTATATGAACTGGAGGTAGTAGGAGATTTCTTAGGGCACAAACAACGAGAGCTATAAACTATTGATATTGAGCTATCAATAAATTAGACTTCTACTGAGTTAAAACTTATGCCCTTAAAGGAAAATGCTAAAAAAAAAAGAAAAAAAAAGGAAAACACAAGCCACCCACTGGAAGAAAATATTCACAAAACACGTATCTGATAAAGGAGTTGTATCTAGAATATATAAAGAACTACTACAACTCAGTAAAATAGATAACCCAATTAATTTGGGCAAAAAACTTGAAAAGATATATTAGTAGCCAATATATTAACAGACATACAAAAACATGTCCACATCATAGTCATCAGGGAACTGCAAAGTAAAACCATAGTGAGGGGCACCTAGGTGGCTCAGTCAGTTAAGCGTCCAACTCTAGATCTCAGCTCAGGTCTTGATCTCAGGGTCGTGAGTTCAAGCCCTGTGTTGGGCTCCATGCTTGGCATGGAGCCTATTTATAAAAAAAAAAAAAAAAAAAAAAGAGTAAAACCATAGTGACTTACTGCTACATACTTATTAGAATGGTGACAATTTAAAAGAATGATTACAGTAAATATTTAGAAGTGTGGAGCAATTACAAGTCTCATACATTGTTGGTGGGAATGTAAAATAGTACCAGTACTTTGGAAAAGTCTGGTTATTTCTTATAAAGTTAAACATACACTGGGACACCTGGGTGGTTCAGTGGTTGAGCATCTGACTGCAGCTCAGGGTGTGATCCAGGAGTCCCGGGATCGAGTCCCAAATTGGGCTTCCTGCATGGAGCCTGCTTCTCTCTCTCTGCCTATGTCTCTGCCTCTCTCTCTGTGTCTTTCATGAATGAATAAATTAAAAAAACCAAAAACCAAAAACCAAAAAAAAACCATACACTTACCATACAACCCAGAAGTCTAACTTCTACATTTTTGCCCAAGAGAAAACAAAGTATGTATTCACACAAAGACCTGTATGAGAATGTTCATAATGACTTTATTTGTAATAGACAAAAATGAAAAACAACCTAAATGTCCATCAATATTTGTTGTATATAAACTATGTATGTGGTATATCCATACATAGGAAACTTAGCCATAAACACAACTAGTCATAAATTTGATTAGTCATATATGCAACAACACATTCGAATCTTTTTTTTTTTTAATTTTTATTTATTTATGATAGTCACAGAGAGAGAGAGAGAGGCAGAGACACAGGCAGAGGCAGAAGCAGGCTCCATGCACCTGGAGCCCGATGTGGGATTCGATCCCGGGTCTCCAGGATCGCGCCCTGGGCCAAAGGCAGGCGCTAAACTGCTGCGCCACCCAGGGATCCCCTGAATCTTTTTTTTTTAACAACACATTTGAATCTTAAAAGAAGCCTTACACAAGGACATTTTTTTTCTTTTCTTTTTTTTATTGGTGTTCAATTTACCAACATACAGAATAACCCCCAGTGCCCGTCACCCAATCACTCCCACCCCCCGCCCTCCTCCCCTTCTACCACCCCTAGTTCGTTTCCCAGAGTTAGCAGTCTTTACGTTCTGTCTCCCTTTCTGATATTTCCCACACATTTCTTCTCCCTTCCCTTATATTCCCTTTCACTATTATTTATATTCCCCACATGAATGAGAACATATAATGTTTGTCCTTCTCCGACTGACTTACTTCACTCAGCACACAAGGACATTATACATACAGTATGATTATGGTTTCATGAAACCTTAGAAAAGACAAATCAATCCATAGAAACAGAGAACAGATGACAGGTTGTGTGGGGGTCTGGAGTACTGACCTAGATTTTGGGAATTTGGTGGGTAATAAAAATGTTCTGTATCTTGTGGTGGTAGTTATGCCTGTATATTAAAATTCTTAAAACTCATTTAGATGTTTTTTTTTTTTTTTTTTTTAAAGATTTTATTTATTTATTCATGATAGTCACACAGAGAGAGACAGAGAGGCAGAGACACAGGCAGAGGGAGAAGCAGGCTCCATGCAGGGAGCCCGACGTGGGATTCGATCCCGGGTCTCCAGGATTGCGCCCCGGGCCAAAGGCAGGCGCCAAACCGCTGCGCCACCCAGGGATCCCCATTTAGATGTTTTGACAGTTAAAATAGTATTTAGGGATCCCTGGGTGGCTTAGCAGTTTAGTGCCTGCCTTCGGCCCAGGGCCTGATCCTGGAGACCCGGGAGCAAGTCCCTTATCAGGCTCCCTGCATGGAGCCTGCTTCTCCCTCTGCCTGTGTCTCTGACTCTCTCTCTCTCTCTGTGTGTCTCTCATGAATGAATAAATAAAATCCTAAAAAAAAAATAATGTTGAGTATATACAAGTGAGCACAAGTAACTGTTATTCAGAGAATTATACTTATAATAAGATATTCTGTATAAAGACCATTGTTAAATGTAGCCCAATGTTTCATTTCTAAAAAAATTCCTTACTAGACTTTTGGAGTTTTTTCTGAACAAATATGAGTCTCCCATTTAGCCTCCAAAGGCCACCAAAACCTGAAATGAGGGCTCCCTCTTAGCACTTAGGGCAGTTACTAGGCATATTGCTTATCTGGCAGTTTAAATCTCCCATGTTTGTACTCTCTCCAACTGGTTCCTCAGCTCCCTGAGATCACAGTAGCTAGCCAAGTAGTTGGTGTGATTTTGCTGTATTAATTGAATCAAGGGATTTATTCAACTACTTTGTTGTATAGGGCTTTTGTTACAAATCAAAATAAAAATAAGCTCAATTCTTCATAATTCCGTAGAAATGTTGCAGGTATTCAGATTAGTGTTGATCAATCACGCTGTTTAACTTACAGAGCTCAGCTGCTGGAATTTTCTTGAGAGTGGATGATGTAGAGGAGAAAGAATTCGCAGAGGAGCAGGAGACCTGGATGCCAGAGTGGACAGTCACGAGGCTGGGTCTGGTTTACAAAGCAGGTACTGTGAGCCTCTCATCACCTCATTTAGACATGTGCTAGGGGCCTCTTTCTGAGTGGAGACTTCCTAAAGGGATTGAGCTTCTTTGCTGGGTTTGAAGGTTTTATGTTTTCACTCTTCCTTGGTTTATCAAATATAATTAATATTTGTTATCTTTCTAGTTTAGACATTTGTCAAATACTTTTTTTTTTCTTTTAAAGGCTTTATTTATTCATGAGACAGAGAGAGAGAGAGAGAGAGAGAGAGACATAGGCAGAGGGAGAAGCGGGCTCCCTCTGGGGAGCCTGATTCGGGACTTGATCCCAGGATCATGCCCTGAGCCAAAGGCAGATGCTCAACCACTGAGCCACCCAGGTGTCCCAGTCAAATATATTCTAATGGTGAAGACAATGGTTGCATTTTGGAGATTTGTCTTTTAAAATGTTTTAATTATTAAATAGTACAGATAGATTCCCTAGTACATACATAGTACACACAGAGTTCCCTCTACTCTGTTAGAGTACAGCCCTGGGGTGAGGGGGTGGGGTGGGGCAGTGAGGGGGCATGACCCTCAAAGACAGAAACTGTGACTGGACAGAAGATAGCTTAGCTTAAGTAGCAGCATAGCTAATATAATTTTAATAAGTAAATAAAATAGTTTCAGTGTCCAAAGGCAAGAAACTGTAACAATTGATGCCTGTTGGTCTAAGAGCTAGAATTCTATACAGAATGCCAGATTTCCAGGTTGCACTTTCCTGCGTGTCTCTTGATCCATTTGTCTCCTGACCTTATGCCATGGATGAGATGTCCTCCAGCTTGGATTCCATTCTATTCATGTGCATGGATTCTACTTTACAATCCTTGCTTGTCTTAGTTGGCAATGGTCTTAGACAAAGACTAGCAAGAGAAGAAAAACATTTAAAGAGAAAGGATTCAGTGAGGAAATGCATTACTGCTTTTGGAAAAGATACAGATTTAAAGTAAAAAAAAAAAAAACAGAGCAAAATAAAAAGCAACTCAGTTTTGATTTTACTTGTTATCATTGTTCATACATTCTATTTATGAATATCCCTAAACATGCACCTTTACATGTATATTCAGAGAGATATATAATTTTTCATGAATAGGATCAAAGGACACATTCACATATGTAATCTGCTTTTCCTTGACAATATTTCATGGCTTTCTATAATAAGTATAGGTGTATACACCTTTATTTTTATGACTTCATAGATTCTGTTGTCTGTAGCAGAATTTATTTAACTTAGTCATTGCTGGGCAGCCCCATGGCCTGGCGGTTTAGCGTTGCCTTCAGCCTGGGGCGGGGCGTGATCCTGGAGTCCCAAGATCTGGTCCCGCATGGGGCTCCCTGCATGGAGCCTGCTTCTCTCTCTGCCTGTGTCTCTGCCTCTCTCTGTGTCTTTCATGAATAAATAAATAAAATCTTAAAAAAACAAAAAAAAAGAAACAATAACTAGTCATTGCTTCAAGGGCATTTAGGTTGCAGTTTTTCAATTCACTATTATAAGTTAAATGGAAATAATTAGCATTTTATCCAAATAACTTAGCATCTACAAATGTTAATATTCCTTTCAAGTATTTTTTAAATTAGTTCTACAGGCTTATGAGTGGAGAAAACAAGAGTGAAAGTGTTTTTTATTTCCTGAGAAGGAAAGCCTTTCTCTATTCCATTCACAATATTACCATGTGTACCATTAGGTTGTGGGAGATGGGGAACCTAAATCTTGTTCCTCTCTTCTGTTTAGCACTTTATATACAGATGTGTTGCAGAGCAAGGTTGTGACCTATACATTCTGGGAGCAGGTTAAGGTAGTGGCAATCTCATGTCCTAGTCTTCTCTGCACAGGTTTTACTGTTTTTCACCTGATCCACTGTAACTTGGTGTGCCCCCCTTCCCCATGTTTTCCTCTGAGTACCCCCAGGCCCTCCCCACAGCGGTTCCTGGCTGAGCCCCTCCCAGAATGGGTCTTGTTCTCTCATGGCTTTTTCTCTAGCCCCTCAGAGTTTTATGAATGAAGATACAGCCCTGTGTTGTACCATTCTTTTTGTGTCTTGAGAAGTGATCTTTCTGGCTAATCAGATACACTAACTGGTATTGTGCTATTAGAGAACAGTAACATTGGGACGCCTGGGTAGCTCAGTGGTTAAGCGTCTGCCTTCAACTCAGGGCATGATCCTGGGATCCGGGATTGAGTCCTGCTTTTGGCTCCCTGCGAGGAGCCTGCCTCTCCCTCTGCCTCTCTGTCTCTCATGAATAAATAAATCTTAAAAAAAAAAAAACAACAGTAACATTCTAATGTGTGAATATTCCAAGGATCACTTATCAAAAAGTAAAATGAGATTTTTAAGGCCTTAGTCCTAAGGGAGGCTAACTGGGAATTTCAAGCATCCTGTTAGGCAGTTGAGGGCATTATCACCAAGCAAAGGGGGACTTTGCATCCTCAGGCCACTACTGAAGGAAGTGCCTGCTTTGAACAGCTTTTCTCAAGCCCAGTATCATAGCAAGAAGTCTCTTAGAAGTATGGAACTGATCTCGTTTTCAAATAGAAGACCCCAATCCTTGGGGCTGATGACAAAAAGTATAGATATGGAGCCGGGATAAAGGTACAGATCTTCACTTCTTTGTATCACTCATTTTTTTTAAAAGATTTTATTTATTTATTCATGAGGGGGGTGGGTGGGCAGAGACATAGGCAGACGGAGAAGCAGGCTCCATCTAAGCAGGGAGCCTGAGGTGGGTCTCAATTCAAAGGCGTGCTAAACTGCTGAGCCACCGTGCTGCCCTCACTGTTTTTCTTGGCATTTACCATACAATGACTGTTTGACAGTCATTAAAACTTAGCATCATATACTGTGAAAAGGTAAAGTCCCCAGGAAATGCAGAAGGATAATAACTAAGCAACAGGAAGAAGCTTCTATGAGGTTTTTAACAGTCACGTGGTCATTTTGCAGGCACTTGAAGGTCTGGGGGTAAGGTGATATTACCATGAGGAAGCACTGCAGGTAATAGCAACTGTAAGTTCACCTGCTGGACAGAAAGAAAAATAGAAATAACACGATACACGGAAGCAATTTAGGACTTGGAAAAACAACATGCTGAACAATTGTGAGGGCTGGATTTAGAAAACAGCTAATTGTATTGCAGCTTCCCTTTGTTAGGTATGCAAAACTGTTGTGGTCCATCACAGGAAGCTACAATTGAGACAATCAATTACTGCTTCTGGAGATTTACCTGACAGTACCTTGATGCCTGTCAGGTGTTACTGTTCTCAGAAGTGGAGTGTTTCTTAGGCATTAGTGTTCATAACAGTGGGGCTAGAAAAAATATACAAGTTCTGTTTTCCACTTCAGAGTTTATTTGGAGAAATGTAGGTAAAAGATAACATGTATTAATAAAATAAAACCTGTGATATAGATATGTATAAATCTCAGAGGCAATGGAAACTCATCCAATTACAGATCATAGAATGCTCAGAAGTTCCTTTCTGAGCTTGGAATTTCAGTAAGGAAACAATTATTTGTTAGATGGTTATGAACTCTAAAATACTATATGGCAACACTTAAGAGATTTTAAGCTGTTCCTCTCTGGTCAAAATGACTCAGACTAATTAACTGTTTTTATGTAAATAAGCAGATGTAAAAAAAGATCAGTATATAAAAATGCACACCTCGGAACTATTTTTTATTATACTGAAACAAATGAAATGTCCAATAATTGTGAAGTGTTAAATAAATTATGGCACATCTATATATTTTGCAGTCATGGTATTTTTTTTCAAGGATTTATTTCTTGTAGAGAGAGTGCATGAGTGGGGGGAGGGGCACAGAGAGAGGGAAAGAGAATCTCAAGTAGTATTCATTCACACTGAGCGTGGAGCCCAAAGTGCAGCTCGATCCCAGCATCCTGAAATCATGACCTGAGCTGAAACCAAGAGTAGGACACTTAACTGACTGTGATATCCAGGCGCTCTCAGTCTTGATAATTTTTTAAAAATGTTAACTGGTTTGGGAAAGTACCTTATAGGCACTGTAGAAAAAAATGGAAGCTATCAAATTTTATATATAGTACGATCACATTATTATACAAGAAAAAATATGGGAAATGATCAAATGGTCGAAGGAAATCCTGCCTCCCTTAATAAAGGGAAAAATATTAACAAAATACTGAATGAGGGCTAATACCTCTGACTTTAGAATAAATCCAGTGATATTTTCTGAGCCTTGCACATAAACTCAACAATGTTCTCAAAGGCTCTTTTAGCTTCTAAGCTCTTTTTTTCTTTAGTTTAATTATAATAATAAAAAAAATCTGTTACAGGCCTGCTATCTGCAACTGGGCAGATTTCCAGGCCCACATAAATACATTTCTAGAGTAATGTGGGAAATTCTGGAACCAGAATGACTGTTTGAAAGCCCTCCTGCAGAAACTAATCTTAAGAAGTGTTTTGAAGCTAACAATATATCTTTTTCTTTTGAAAATAAGTGTTACTTTTTCCTTTTAAATAGTTTTTGGTCTGAAGCTAAACTAGATAATGAATTGTTATTTTCTTTCAGATGCTATGAAAAGCATAAGAATGTGTACCTCCTAATGGAAAGAATCAGTAACATTTGTGCAGTGAATAATAACTGGCAAATTTATTTATTTATTTATTTTTTTAATTTTTATTTATTTATGATAGTCACAGAGAGAGAGAGAGAGAGAGAGAGGCAGAGACACAGGCAGAGGGAGAAGCAGGCTCCATGCACCAGGACCCCGACGTGGGATTCGATCCCGGGGCTCCAGGATCGCGCCCTGGGCCAAAGGCAGGCACCAAACCGCTGCGCCACCCAGGGATCCCATAACTGGCAAATTTAGATAGGATTTCTCAACCTTGGCACTACTGCCATTTTGTGTTGTGTATTTCTTGTGGGGGCTATCCTGTGCACTATAGGATATTTAGCAGCATCTCTGGCTCCTAGCCACTAGTAGGAGCATTCCTTCCCCTGTGGTGGCAATAAAACATGTCTCCAGACATGGGCAATCTCCTTCTTCACTGACTCGGACAAATTGGCAAAATTTGTCAACTGAACGAATGTGGCTTTTGAGTATGTATGCACCGCATGCATGCATATACACACACATGAATGCACCCACATACTGCATATTAGCTTTTTTCTTCTGGAATTGGGTGCTTTCAGGCTTAAAAAAACGTGAAGCATGACAATCTAAACTCTGGGATTCTAACTTTTCTTTTTGAAGTAAACAAATTAATGAATGCTTTCTCTCTAACGTTTCTAATACAGTCAGAGCTAGGTTCGGAAAAGCACAACTCTATTTCATAAGGGCTGTATTCCTGGTTAACTAATTCGCAAGAAGGCATAAAAGGTAATAAACACTTCATTGCTTATAGATCTCTATGAACCTCAAAAGCTTCACAATGCAAGATATATTTCCTCAAATATTTCAACATATAATGAAAGACAATTATCAGTGAAGACTTTTCTACTGTTGTCACTAACAGTAGTGTTCCTTCCCCCTTCAGTCTGTCTTCCTGCTGAGAATAAAGAATAGAGAGAAGCATGGGGATTAACAGGGGAGGAAGCATGTTCAGGTACTTGCCTAGCCTCTTACTCAGGTAACAAATAGTCCTTGAGTATGTCCTACATGCCAGGCACTGGGGCAAAATGCTACAAAGAACAATCAGGGAAGCAAACAGGGGTGCCCTTTCAGAGTGTAGTTTAGTAGGCAAGATAAAACAAAATTAATGCATAAAAATAACAAGTAGATAACAAGAGATGAGTGATTTTAGATAAAACCTATATGAATTTATGATCTCCAGCAGAGGGGCTGAGAAAAAACAGTGCTTGTGCCAGGCCTTGAAGGCTGATGATTAAAAACAGGTGGAGCTGGGCATCAGAGGAAGGGTGTTCAGGTGATGGGGTCACACAAAGTGGGACAGGAATGGCAGGCCTGATAGTGAATTGTTAGCAGTTCTAATTGGCTGGAGAAAAGGCAGGGGAGTTGAATGCCAGGCAGAGTGGAGTTTTTATTCTACAGGCTGTGAGAGGCTATTGACAAATCCTTTTTTTTTTTTTTTTTTAAAGATTTTATTTATTTGAGAAACAGAGAGAGGCAGAGGCATAGGCAGAGGGAGAAGCAGGCTCCATGCAGGGAGCCTGACGCGGGACTCGATCCCTGGTCCCCAGGATCACGCCCTGGGCTGAAGGCGGCGCTAAACCACTGAGCCACCTGGGCTGCCCACTATTGACAAATCTTAAGGAGAAGGACAGGATTGCCCACTTCAGTAGGATCTACCTGGCTGCTCCTGGGGACCCAGGGCTATTTAAAGGTTGAGGTATAGCTGTGGAATATTTGGAGTTCCTAGGAGGTTAAGAATTAAGTAGAGACAATAAGTGAACACAATTCATCGACTATCCTTATTTTACTTTTATTTTATTTTATTTATTTATTTATTTTTTTAATATATATATGATAGTCACAGAGAGAGAGAGAGAGAGAGGCAGAGACACAGGCAGAGGGAGAAGCAGGCTCCATGCACCGGGAGCCCGACGTGGGATTCGATCCCGGGTCTCCAGGATCGCGCCCTGGGCCAAAGGCAGGCGCCAAACCGCTGTGCCACCCAGGGATCCCTCGTATTTTACTTTTAAAATGCTGCTGGGGAAATGCCTGGGTGGCTCCAGTGGTTGAGCGTCTGCCTTTGGCTCAGGTCGTGATGCCAGGGTCCTGGGATCGAGTCCCACATTGGGCTCCTTGTGGGGAGCCTGTTCTTCCTCTGCCTATGTCTCTGTCTCTCTGTGTCTCTCATGAATAAATAGAAATTAAAAAAAAAATGTTGCTGGGTTTTGTCATGTTGGGAACAGGGTCGGAAATGAGGCCAGTCAATAACATAAAAGTTATTTCAAAGTGCCTGGCTCATGGGAGACATCCAATAAATTCCCCACCAATGCCCCTAATGCCAACCATATTAGACTAGAAAGACTTCTTGTGTGTGTTTGGAAGAATACAAGGTGGCAGAAACCAACTTTTTAACCTTTTTCCAAATAGTCAATGGTAGGAGTCATGAAGAGAGGTCCAGGAAAACAACAACGACAACAAAAAACCTTTTTAGCAGGAAACAATTTCCTGGGTCAGGTGGATATTCAGCATATATACCATGGTATGTTGATTGAGTTTCCTGCTCACAGGAACCTTTGGTTCTAATTCTGGGAATACCAAAGGAGTGCTATATTAAAATAATGCATCAGGCATTTACTTCTTTTCATTTCTATGGGGATTATCTGTCCTTTGGAGGAATAACTTCTTTTTGCAACAAACTCCTACCTTGACTCTAGAGCCTGTCTACTGCATTTTCCCATTCCAACCTGGCTTTTACTATGTGAAGCCAAGTATATAAGATGACCGCACAGTTCTAGGTCAGAGTCCCCATTATCTGGAAGCTAATCAGTGAAAATTGCTGACACAGAGACATAACACTCTATTAAAGGATAATATTAAACCCTTGCCAAATTAGGATCAGATTTGGCTGCATATTACTTAGGAATTTAAAATAATAGTGACCTACACAACATAGTTTATTTCTTTCATGTAAAATAAGCATATAGGGACATATCCTGGCTTTCATCCTCAAAGTCAGCTGGTATTCCAAAGTGCAGAATTCCAGCTATCATGTCCACATTCCAAGAAGCAGAGAAGAGGAGATACCTTCAGAGAGCTTTCCCGTAAAATTCCACTCATATTATCATTGGCCAAACTTAGTTGCATGGCCAGCTGTTAATGTCGAGGTGGGCATACTGCTGGTTCTCACAAAATGCAGGGGTCCATAAAAAGGAAGATGAGGACACTGGGTAGAAAATAGCCTTTCACAGTCTGGCCCTGTGAGATGCTGGGATTCGCCTTATCAAAAGTATATTCTAGTTCTGAGACCGCCCATACTTTTACTATTTCTATTTTTGGTGAGCATGGAGGGATGAAGTAAGTAGGTAGAGCTTGGCAATGACAAGAGAGAGATTACTTCTTAGGCTGGTTAGCCTGGGGACAGATGAATCAGTTTCCAAGTGGGCCTTTGCCCAGAAACCCAGAGACTATGGCTGTCCCTGGCTTTATTATTTGTTCCATAAACAAAGGTTTTACTCATGGATAGGAAATATGTATGTGGCACAAGTACTATCTCCTCCTTCTTTCCTTATGGCAGCATTTTTCCCTGTTGGCTGGAATGACCTCAGAATCCTGCTTAACACATTGTTCCTGGCAGTTACTCTAGTCCAAGGGACTTGTTTAAAAATTCCTATCCATCTTTAATTGACTGTGGAAATTTTCATTCTGCCAATCTCCGGGTTTTATTCATAAGAATAAATCTTCCATAGTGGAATGTTAGATGCATCCACAGGCAAGAATCGTTTTTAGTTACAGGTTGCAGTTTCGGAGGTCTTCAGATTTTACCACTAGGTGACTATGATCATATTCTACACCTGATCTTTGGACTGTTTACCATATCAGATAATGAGGGGTGAGAATGAAATCTTATCCATTTTTGTATCCCTAAGGTGCCAGGCTCAGTACACTTTGAATAATTCTTTTTAAAGATTTTATTTATTCATGAGACACAGAGAGAGAGAGAGAAAGAGAGAGACAGAGAGAGAGAGAGAGGAAGAGACACAGGCAGAGGGAGAAGCAGGCTCCCTGCAAGGAGCCCAATGTGGGACTTAATCCTGGACCCCGGGATCACGCCCTCAGCCGAAGGCAGATGCTCATCCACTGAGCCACCCAGGCATCCCAAGAAATGTTTTATCAATAAGTGAATCACTTACACTGGTCAAGGTCAAGTGGCTATCAAAGTAAATACCTCCTCAAGAGCAGGTCACACAGAGGACTGCCCACCTTCAAGTACTAGATGGAGGCCTTTATCTGGAGGGGAGGTCACTGGAGAGTGAGGGTGACGGGGGAGCGCTGGTGGTACAACAGACAGAATCTTGGTTTTTTCATACCTGCCTTACAAATGTTAAGTAACACAAGAAACTGGTTACCAGGTGATAAGGAAAGGGCAGATATACTCTGAGAAGGTTTTTTTTTCCCCCCAAGACTATTTTTCTTCTTTTGACCAAAAGTCCAGGCCCTGGTTAACTTGGCTCTGTATTTTCTGTATTCTAGGGGGTGATTCAGGGCATTATGCAAATGACTGATTCATATTTCAGGGATATAAATGGGACTGAAGTAAGACTATAATCATGAACTGATTCAATTAAGATAGCTTATTCTCAATAGTTTATTTCTTATAAGTAGATCTTATAGGTTAATACTAATATTGATCATGTTTTAAATATTGTGGTTGCACTGAAATTAAAAAAAGAAAAAAGCTACCACTGCTAAAAAAAAAAAACCAAAATTGGAGAGCAATGACTTAGGTAGTTCACCCAAGTTCCATACTGACCTCTTCATAATGATCAAAATCTTAAATAGTGATTACAGAGAAAGATGAAGGAAAAAAAATATACAAATTATTCTTTCTGCTTAAAGAGCAGAGTGGGTTACAAGTATATACAGGTTGATGTTTTCTCAAAAGGCTGAATGATTTGAGGATGGGTTCTTGGGTTGTAGTGCTCACCCTCCCTCTCCTCCTCTGGCTTCAATCCTGGGCTAGATTTACTTTACTGAGGAAGTGTTCTTGCATTTAGATTCCTAAGTGATGCAATGTTAAAGGTACTGTGGCTAAATGCACATGTTATTTCTGCATATGCTTCTCTTCAACCTTCTTGCCCGTCTATTTACTCTGGTTAAGAGGGAGGCCCACAGAAATAATGATCCCTTTTCTTCTTCAAGTCTAGAACTAGTCCTAAGCAGTCACTGCTAGCTTCCTTCAGAGAGAATAAAAAAGGAGAAGTAAAACTAGAGTCTCTTTTCCAGAATCTCTTCCACTCATAACTTTTGCAGATTTCTTCTCTCATTATTCTAACCCATTTCTTTGCTCGCTTCTTGCTCAGTGATACTTGGACATGGGGGCAGGAGGTATTGGGGTAGATATAGCTGAGAGGGGAACTTACGGACTTTGCAGTTAGAACCAAGGTTCATATACCCACTCAGGCCTTTTCTCAGTACTCTGATCTTAGGTTTAATTATCAGAATTAAAGTGTCTTTATTTGTAAAATGTGGGAAACAGCATAGGCTTAGATGTAAAAAATACTTATTACGGAATATGACTCTCAGCAGGTGTTCAATAAATGATATATTTCATTAGTGTCTTGGAATTGCTTTGCTTCTGCAACCTCTCCAAAGCGTCACTGTGTTTCAAAGGCGAGGTATCTTTGCCTGGAGCAGTCTGAAGTGCGCATGTGTGTGGGCCAAGGGGAAGGGCAAAAGGGGGTGGCACTCAGGTGAGTCACTGATAAGGCTTTAATAGTAGTCCTGGGCCTATACACTAAAAGTCAAGACTTCTGAGTAAGTCCAACAGGGAACACAGCAGGAATGTGGAAGAGGGGATGAGGACGGTGGGGGATGGAAAAGCCCTTGTAGACCAATGGCCATCCACACCTTGGCAAGTCTGTGGCTACCCTGACCCCTGGTCCTGTCTTCCTTCGCCTCGAGATGCTCTTTTTTGTTAACACTGCCCAGTGACCCGCCAGCACAGGAAGCTTGCAAACAGCTACTCTGCCTTTCCTCTTAAACCTTTCAAACCATTTCATTAATAAAACATTATAAATTCCACAATTAAATGAAAATTATTTAATATGCCTGAGTGGATATGCCATACACTTATGGTTCAGTATCTGGGTGTTTATAGTGCCCCAATTACAAACCAGCAATCAGAACAGACAATATGATAACCCCCGTCCCAATTTTCATCCATCTTATCCGCACGCTGTAGCCCCGGAAATGTGAATATTCACATTCAGTGACTTGCAGTTATGTCCCTATAACTTTCCTGGGAAGCAAGATCAGAACCACCTTAATAAGGAGCATTATTTTGTCTTGTTGATATCTACCCACCTTTTCAGGGCTGCAATTCTTTGGAACTCCCTTTCTCATCTTGTCAACATCAGTACTTTGCTGCCATTTATTTTCCAAGGACATCCGCCACTTATTGCAACAAATGGCATTAATCCACTGGAGAGCATGAGGCTCTTTTGATTATTGGCTGATAAATGTATAAACATGACTGCATGGCAGAGAGAGTACAGGTTGTAAAAAGGGCTAGATATCAAGAATTAAACGAAATACGTGTTTATAAAGCCTCAGGTAAGAAGTCCACACGTTGCTGATGATGTATTAGTTTCCGCAATCCTTTTCTTCCCTTTCAGTGCTTGCATCTATCACTGACTTGTACTGGGACCCTGGGCAAATCGAGGCGCTTCATCTTTTTGGGCTTCAAGTATCCCCAGATATAAATGAAGAGGGTTGCACCGTATTTTTTGTGTTCACAGCCATTTTTTCCCCTGAGTCTCTCCTGACTTGCTCACTGACTATTTGGAAAGAATGGGAAGATTATTTCTGCACCCTGAGGAGGTCTTTGTGGGGTGCTGGGAGGGCATGGAGCCCGCCAACCGTGGGCCAGGCACGTCCCATCGCGTCCCTTGATCTCCGCTCACACGCTCAGGCTACGCTGGTCTCCGCAAGACGCACTCAGCAGCCCTGGAAAGTGCAGGACAGCGCCCGTTAGCGGTCCCGGTCCGCACGTTAACTTCCCACTGCGGCTACTTCGACAGGAGTGTGGCCCGGGAACCCCCAAGATCTACCCCACCCTCTAAAACAAGGTCAGAACTCAAAGTAGACGCGAGAAATCCCAAATCAGGGTCCCGTTTCCTTTTAAATGCTTAAAACAAAACAGGCCAAACAAGACAACCCCTTTCCCGCCGGTGTGCGAGACAGCCTTCGCGGCCCCAGCCCCTCCCTACCGCGGCCCGCCGCCCGCCGCCCGCCGCCCGGCTCCGTCCCCCGCCCCACCCCCTCGCGGCGCTCCGGCGCACCCCTCCCCTCCCCTCCCCCACTGCGCCCCCAGCCCCTCCTCCGGCTCCGTCCTCGCCCCGCCCCCCCGCGGCACCCCGGCGCACCCCTTCCCCTCCCCTCCCCCACTGCGCCCCCAGCTCCTCCTCCGGCTCCGTCCCTCGCCCCGCCCCCCCGCGGCGCCCCGGCGCACCCCTCCCCTCCCCCACTGCGCCCCCAGCCCCTCCTCCGGCTCCGTCCTCGCCCCGCCCCCCCCCGCGGCACCCCGGCGCACCCCTCCCCTCCCCTCCCCCACTGCGCCCCCAGCCCCTCCTCCGGCTCCGTCCCCGCCCCGCCCCCCCCGCGGCACCCCGGCGCACCCCTCCCCTCCCCCACTGCGCCCCCAGCCCCTCCTCCGGCTCCGTCCCCGCCCCGCCCCCCCGCGGCACCCCGGCGCACCCCTCCCCTCCCCTCCCCCACTGCGCCCCCAGCCCCTCCTCCGGCTCCGTCCCCCCTATCCGCGGCCCCCGGGGACCCGGCCGGGCCCAGGGCGGCGCAGGCCCGCCGCGCACTTCGGGTCCCCGGGGAGGGCTCGGGGGAGGTGGAAGACGCCGAGAGCGGAGCTCCCACCGGCTGGGTCTGCGGCCCCCGCGCCCGCCTGCCCGAGGGCGGCCCCGACCCCTGCTCCGTACTCGGCGCGCCGCCTCCCTCGGCCGCCCATCCGCTTCCAGGGCAGAGGGAAGAGGCGGCGACCGGGCGGGGCGGGCGCCGTAGGGGGCGGGGGCGGGGGCGGGCATCCTCGCTCGCCGCGCGGGGCTCCCCGGCTCCCGGCTCCCGGCTCCCCGCGCCCCGCGCCCCGCGCCCCGCCCGAGGGCCGCACCGACGCCCGCCCGCCGGCCCTTCCGCCCTCACGAACTCGCGTCTCCCTCGCTTGAACCGGAAGCTGTTCGTGGGCCGCCGCCGCCGCCGCCGGAGACCCGGGCGCCGACCGGGAAGCGCGGGGGGTGAGGCGGCCTGCGCGGCGCCGCCCGCCATGGCCGCGGCGGGGTGAGCCGGGCTCGGCGGCCGCAGTCGCGCGGACCCGAGCGCTCCTCCGCCGCGGACAGGCCCGCGGGACTTGGGCGGGCGCGCAGCGAGGCAGGGGGGAGCCGGGAGCCGCCCGCTCGTCGCCGCCGCCGCCGCCGCCGCCGCCCATGGCGAGGACCCGCCGCCGCCGCCGCCGCTGCTGACCCGGGGGCCGGCCGCCGCTTCCGCCCCCTCCCGCGGCGGCGGGCGGGCCTCCCCTCCTCGCGCCCGCCGCCCGCCGCCCGCCGCCCGCGCCCCGCGCCCCGCGCCCCGCGCCCCGCGCCGGGGGACCGGGAGGAAGGCGAGAGCCGCAGGAGCCGGGGCCGCCGAAGATGGGGAACACTACCTCGTGCTGCGTGTCGTCCAGCCCCAAGCTCCGCAGGAATGCCCACTCCCGGCTGGAGTCCTACCGGCCCGACGCGGACCTGAGCCGCGAGGACACGGGCTGCAACCTGCAGCACATCAGCGACCGGGAGAACATCGACGGTGAGCCTCGCCAGCGCCGCGCCTCTGCCTGCGCCCCGGAGTCCGCAGGGCAGGACCGGGTCTTCGCCCCCGGGCCCCCCGGCCCCCCGGCCCCCCCGGCCCCCGAGACCCCGAGGCCCCGAGGCCCGAGGCCCCGAGCGGGCGGCTCGGGAGTAGCGCGGGGCGGGGGCGCAGGTGGAGAGGCGGCGCGAGCTGGCCGCGCTCCAGCCGAGAGCGGCGGTGCTGGGCTGGGGGCGGCCCGAGAGCCTGCGGGCCCCGCACGCCGAGTTCTTCTCGTTCGTCCTTTGGGAGGCGGAAGGACTGGATGATGTTTGGCGGAAATGAGTGAATCCCTTTTCGGAATCAGTCTCTACCTAGAGTGGGGAGAACAGGGTTGGCGTGTATCGGCTTCCCCCGGAAACTTACAGATTGACCCCATTGGGCAGCTCCTTATTTCCGTTAAAAACTTAATTTTTTTTTTTTTTTTTTTTTTGTGGCGGGGAGGTATGTGCAGGATTGGAGTGAAATAGAGTCACCTGAATACTTAAAACACACACACAGCAAACTCAATTATTATCAGAATGGTTTGGAGACAGCTTTGGGTTGTCACCCGGTTTTTGCTTGGCGCAGAATGACTGTCCTATGGATTTCTGATTGAGCTGAGTGATGTTCGGACTAGTGTTTGTAAGGGAAGATAAGGGGCTGATCACTGCACCTGGTAATGTGTATTTATATTATTGGTTCCACAGTATCTTCCTTAGTACTAATTTATCCTTAAGCTACCTGGCTTATCATGGATAGGTAGTTTATGCATCATGCTTGAATTTACATAATTTTCAACTTAAAATGTGAACTTGGAAGTATATTCTCATGCAACGTGATTTTCTTGTTTTAACCCCCAAATCTTCATACAGTTGGTGTAGTTCAACTAAGATGAAAAATTTCTTGTGTGAATGAATTGACACAACTCTATTACAAGTCAGCTTTAGGATGGAGAATTCCCTCTAGTCTGGAAAACCAAATTTAAACTCTGCTAAAGGAAAGAATTTTCTCATTGTTTGGCCTCTTAATTTTTTCTAAAGAGTTATGTCATCTCTGCAGGACAGCAACTTTATTAAAGGAGTACTGTATCTTAAAGGCACTAATGTAACATCTGGTTTATAGTAGGCACTTAGTAATTAGGGTTCCGTGTGATATTTCTGGTGTAGTTATAATAGATTTCCATTATCTTAACCTACTCTTTAGATGTCTTTGAACTACAGTTATACTTTAATGCATTTAAAGTCGTCTAGAAGGGTATTAAAGTCTGGACTGTCTTGATTATTGGTATGGTCCAAGCAGTTGAAAGAAATGTGTGGTATATAGTAAAGGTTTTAATAAGTATTATATTTTAAAGGAATGAATGAATACAGGAGTTTATTATAGAAAGCCATTACCGAGTCTTATACAACGCTGACAGGCAAAAACATTTGGAAATAATTTCTCCATGCTGTGCACTAATATTGGGAGGAAGCTTTATGTTTTAAATACAAATTTAAAAAATACAAAAGGAAGATGTACATTTCTTAGAGCCAAGCTGCATGCTATTACTGACTATAGTAAGGAAATGAGAGGAAAAAAAGTAATTATAACCAGGTATTTGGCACTACGTCTTAAAGGATTTTTTTTTTTAATTTTTATTTATTTATGATAGTCACACACAGAGAGAGAGAGAGAGGCAGAGACATAGGCAGAGGGAGAAGCAGGCTCCATGCACCGGGAGCCCGATGTGGGATTCGATCCCGGGTCTCCAGGATCGCACCCTGGGCCAAAGGCAGGCGCCAAACCGCTGCGCCACCCAGGGATCCCCTGGCACTACGTCTTAGAAGGATTTTGCTAGACAAAAAGAGAATAGTATTGTGTGTTCTTTCATTTGAAAGAAATCTAAGATTTGGTCTCAAGTAGTTTTGAGAAAACTTCAGAGGACCACCAAATCTGGTTTTGGAATTTCAGGATAGTTTAAGACACTCTCGCACATGTTAAAAAGATTTCTAATCTAGGCTTGTACTGTCCTCTTGCTCCAGAACTTAGTTCATATGATGATGTTAGTTTATTTATTTATTTTTAAAAAAAGATTTTATTTGTTTATTCATGAGAATACACAGAGAGGAGAGAGAGAGAGAGAGAGAGAGAGAGAGAGAGAGGCAGAGACACAGGCAGAGGGAGAAGCAGGCTCCATGCAGGGAGCTCGACTCAGAACTCGATCCCGGGTCTCCAGGATCACGCCCTGGGCTGAAGGCGCCGCTAAACTGCTGAGCCACCCGGGCTGCCCTGATGATGTTAGTTTAAACCGAAATACTAATTCACATTTATTTATTTATCTACTCATTCATTCATGGGAGACAGAGAGAGGCAGAGACATAGGCAGAGGGAGAAGCAGGCTCCCTGCATGGAACCCAATGTGGGACTCCATCCCAGGACCCTGCCATCATGCCCGAGCCAAAGGCAGACGCTCAACCATTGAGCCACACAGGCATCCCCTAATCTACTATTTAAACGATATTTTCTCTGCCAAATTCAATAAATAATACTTATAGGATTTACCTATATATGTTTCTCAACATTGGTTTCAATTACACCAGAAATCTAGGACTGGGCCTTGGTGTTAGTATGTTTAAAGCTCTCCAGGTAATTCGAAGATATAGGTAGGATTGAGAATCCCTGGCTGGATAAGTCTGTTGTTCAGGGACATTTTCCATAGAAATTCATTCAGTATCAAGCTGGGAGAAGAGAACAGATTTAAGTTAAATAGCATATAGAAATAGCATATAGGTATAGATTTTAACTTCTGAATTATATTGATAGATGATTAGTAAACATTTAAAAACTACTACTGAAGCATTCTTTATTCTAGTATATAACACCTGAAGTGCTCAAGTACCATCTTTATTCCTAAAGACATCTCAGACAGATAGAATTGAAGATTCAGAGGAGTTCATGGGGCTTCTGTGATAGGTCAGTTTCTTAAAATCACAGAGGCATAAGGTTTGAATTTATGTTTTCCCTGCTCAAAACACAATGGGTAATATTTGTCCTATAGTGTTTCAGTGACTGAGTCAGGGCAGTTAGGGCAGTTAGGTTTCTATGACACCTACCAGCAACTTGTCCTGTCTTTGTACTCAAAGTACAAAGTACTTTGTGGTGTTAGGTAATTCATGTTTTTGGAAATGTATATGGGACTCATCAACTAACTCCCTAGGTATTTCTTATAAAATTATTCTGGGATTGAGAAATAACAAAAAGACTTAACGACAGTGGTAGTAATGCTTGCAGCCCTTAGATATTGTTTACTTTGTGCCAGATGCTGCTCTGCTTGTTAGTATTCACAATAACCCTAGGATAATATTGTCCTTTCTTTAAGACAAAAAGTGAGGCAGAGAGAGGAGAAATGACTTGCCCAAAGTCATATGGTCAGTAATTGACACATAGAAACTTCCCATTGTTGCTTGATTAGCTATCAAACATTAATTAGTCCTGGGGTTGCTTTCTAGGGTAAAGTGTGTGTCCTTGCAGTCTTAGCCACAGTTTCTCTGAAAAGAAACATCTATCTTCAATAGACTGGTCTTCCCCGATTAGATTATTTCTAGGGGATCCCTGGGTGGCGCAGCGGTTTGGCGCCTGCCTTTGGCCCAGGGCGCGATCCTGGAGACCCGGGATCGAGTCCCACATCGGGCTCCCGGTGCATGGAGCCTGCTCCTCCCTCTGCCTGTGTCTCTGCCTCTCTCTCTCTCTCTCTGTGTGACTATCATAAATAAATAAAAAAAAAAAAAAAAAAAAAAAAAAGATTATTTCTGTAGGAGGAGAGACAAAGGGGTGGACTTAAAGAGAATTTAAGATTAATTGAGACTAAGTGAATCAGGAGAGAATGCCTGTAACATCTAGTTTGTCTCAAAATAATTGCCGGCAATTTCATCCTGTGTAGATCAGCTGTTCTCTCTGACAACCCAGTTTCTCCATCATCCTGTATCCAATCTGCTAGGAAAGAATGGCTCTCAACCTTCAAAATACATCCAGAATCTAACCACTTAAACCTCTCCTGCTGCTCATCTGAGCTAAGCCACCTAACTGATCTCCCTGCTTCTACCTTTGCCCACTACAGTCCGTTCTCAGCATAGCAGCCATGGAGAGATCCTTTTAAAAACTTTTAACATGTGACTCCTCTGCTGTAAAACTGCAGTGACTCCTTATTTCATACCAAGTAAAAGCTTTACAATGGACTTTTACCATGGATGGAGTCATTACAATGGACTTCAGAGCTCTGTGTGAGCTGCCTGCTTTCTTCACTCAACTCGTTAGCTCACTCTAGGTACACTGGCATCTATCCTTCAGTGCTGTTCCTTGAATACACCTGACATGCTGTCACCCCAAGGACTTTGTTCTGTCCCTTTGCCTGGAATATTTTTCTTTGTTTCCTCTTGTCTAACTCTCTTGACTGCTTACAGTCTTGGTTCATGCCTCCTTCTTTTCAGTGAGGCCTTCCTCACCACCTCCTTTAACATCTCTCCTATTACCTCATCAGCAGTTCTAGTATACGTTCTCTGAAGTACTGTTTCTTTCTTAGAAATCATCTGTAATATACATTGTAAGTATATACATATATAATAACTATTTTTATCTACTACTATGTAAATTTCAATAGAACATTTTTGTTTGCTGTTGTAACCTAAGTGCCTTTTACCCTGAAGACGCTCTGTATTTGAATGAATGAGTGAAGCCAACAACTTAAGGATGTTGGAGTCAAAGTACCATCATGTGTATTTATTGCATGAGAAAAGCAGGAGGGAAGTAGAGAAAGACCAAGACTTGTAATAATGAAAGTAGAGTGGATATGAAACTTTTTGGTTTTGTTTGTGTTTTAACCTGGGAGGTAGCAGGTAGGGTGAAATCCTGAAAATGAAGTTTAAAGGTTATAAAGCATAACAAAAGAAAAAAAAAACAACTAACCTGAAATAAACCATGGCTAATGGTAGTCTGTTTAACAATGTGATATATTTAGTTTTTTTTTTCCTTATCTGTTCAGATGAATGGCTTTAGCTGTGGCCTTACATCCTTAAAGATCAAAATGAGGCCAAAATGCTTTATAGACCAAAAAGTACTAATAAACATATGCAATGTTTATGCATATGCATAAATATGCATACACATATGCATATTGCAACATAGGTAATTTAGCCACTCTTGGTGATTTTCTTTATTAAATGTGAAACGTTCTAGGATATACAGCAATTAGTGTTTTAACTTCCTATAGTCAGAGAAACTAGAAGCCTAAGGGGCTTATCCTAGGTCTGGGAAGGGTAGCTAGAAAAAAATGCACTCACTGTTACAAGAGTTGGGGGAGAAAGAAGCAATTTATAATCTAAGCACGTTATTTTATTAGCTTAAATGACTGATCTTGGTTTCTTTGGGTATATGCAGCCTCATCTCTTTGGATTTCTTCTTGTGTCTCAGACCCACTGACCATTTCCAGCCTGATGGGCAAAACTCTATCTGTGGATTTTCATTCCATACTAAGATATATTAGCTGCACTGCCTGCAAGATTTGTGGAGACACTCTGACTGAGCATGGACTGACATGTATTAGGCAGATTGGAGAGGTGCATGTTAAAGGTTTGCAGAGGGGACCATTCTCCAAAGCACTGATGAGGAATCCACAACCTTTACTTAGTTATTTTCCTTTCTAGTTTAGTCTCGGAGTCATTTACTCTCCCCCTCATTTTACAGATAAGTAAACTGAATCTTGGAGAGGTACAGTTTCCTGCCCAGTTCATGCAGAGCATGGACAAGGGTAGTAGAATTTACTGTGTGCTAACTTTGGCCCAAGTGCTATGCTAATTACTTGACCTGTGTTATCTCTTTTAATCTTTATATCATTCTTCCTATTTTACAGGGGAGAAAATTGAGACTGAATGGTTAAGAAATTTGCTCACGGTCTCATAGCTAGTTAGTGTCAGGGTTAGGATTCAATCTGCTATTACTTGCGAGAGCTCCACATCTCAACGGCCCTGTAACAGCTAGTTAGGGAATGACCTGGGTCTAGAAACTGACCCCTGTCCTTGTGCCTGGCCCGTGTCCACTTTGCTTTAAAACATTCATTCATCGTCTGTATGCTTTGAGCTAGCAATACTTTGTGATTAGGATTTTTACTTTTCTGCCTGCTTTTTGAAAGAGGCAAAGATTAAATAATTTTGTAGAATGGTAGATTTTCTCACCCTTTTCTACAAAGTGGAGTGTCTTTATTATCTTAAGGAGATAAATTACTTTCACATTTCTGGCTGAAGTTAACACAAACATTGAATTCATTCCTATCTAGGAAGGGGTAGAACCAAAAGGAAAGAAATAACAAGGTGTAAGACATGTGAGTGGCATTGAAATTCTGTTTTAGTCACACCAGGTCAGGGATGTAGCTCCAAGTATGTCATATTGGGCTTACTTTCAGGAAGCAGCATTTGGTATTTTTCACAAGAGTGCTCTTGATGATATCATGCTTGTCATACTTCAAAGGATGAATCCTTTCATGAGTCAACATATAGGCAGCAGGGGTGAGTCCATAGTAGTTGATATCATGCATTCAGTATCATTTTCAGCTTGTAGTTGGAAGGAAGGAGAGAGTTCATGTTCCCTGCCACATTTTGCATCATCTTGGAACATTGAGTAGTTTGTTGCTGGGAGTCTTGGTCAGAAACCGTTTCTTCTCTGTGCTCTGAGACTCAACATTGTTCTGCCCTGTGTCTCCTGAAGAATGAGGTAGGGCTCAATAAGGATAAATCCAGGACAGGGTCTTCTTAGAATGTGCCTCTGGCTCTGTGAAGTGTGTAGAGGACAAAGAGCAGGAGCCCAATAACCAGGAGACACATGTCCCAGACATGGCTCTGCCTTTACTATGGGACCTCCATCTTGCTGAGCCTCACTTTCCTCGCTGCTTGAGAAGAATGTGCTTAAAATTACTGCTTAGCCTTATACCCTGAGGTACCTAACATAAAAAACAAAATGAGGTTAAAATGCTTAATAAACCAGAAAGTACTCGATGAATGTATGTTATTATGAACACAGTACTCATGTTGATGTTCTTGCATGAAATATTGTGTTCCAAGATCTGCAGCAACTGTGTTTGAACTTTCCATAAGCAGAGAAACTAGAAGCCTGAGGGGCTCATCCTAACAAAGACATCAGTGTAGTGAGTGTTCATAAGATGGTGCCAGAAGGATAACTGGAATTTTAAAGTGGGTAGGATGAGGTTATATAGAGCTGTATGACCTTGAATGGGAAGCTTGCTGGCAGTAGAAGTTGGAATAGGAATACGACTCTTTCAAACATTTACTGGTCTTCTGGGTTGCATCTCTTCAGAGTCACACCATGGCGTCATATAGTGAGCAGTGGTACTCCTGGAGGGAATGGAGCCCACCCAGCTGGTCCGCTGACTGTGTCATGGGAAGGAAGTTCCTAGGAATGGTAATATGTATCCTTAAGTGAAGGCTGAAGGAAGGGTGCTTTTTTTTTTTTTTTTTTTTAATTCTTCAGAGAAGGTTTTAAGGCATAAATTTATTGTATTAAAATACTGCTTTAAGTAAAGGGGAATTCATGCACTGAAAAATGAGCTCAAATAGCCCAAAACAGGTTATTGGCTGTTTGTAGCCATTTCTTTCCAGAAAGTCTAGCTAGATTCACAATTGCAGAGAGCTCTAACCCACTTTTCCTTTCCTTTTCTTGGGTCATTTATGCTGTTTGTAGTTGTTTTCTATGGCTCTTTTACTTCTTCTAGTGCCTCTTTTTGCTGTCTGCCTCTTGGAGGAAAGGGATATTTCAAAGCTTCAATTGAGGGTTGACACACAAATTGACAGATACTTCAGATCAACAAGATTTTGCCTGGAAAGTCTTGGTGAATTTGAGAAAAGAGATCATCTCAGGGGTTGGTTAGCTACAGACTACTACACTCTGGACATCTCTGTTACCTTGCCAGGAAGGTTGCTTTAAAATACTGGATTGGAAAACCTTGAAGTCTTTTTTTCTTCACCTTTGTCAGAATATTGACATTTTATATATTAGTTTTGATTTTGTCAAGAACTTTTATTTTTTTATTTTTTATTTTAAGGAACTTTTATTTTTGATTTGTTTTTTTAGTATGGCCAAAAAATTGAACATAGGAAGTAATAAAAAAGGAGTTCTAAAATGTTTGGACGAGGGGAGGAGGGCGGGGGGTGGGAGTGAATGCGTGACGGGCACTGGGGGTTATTCTGTATGTTAGTAAATTGAACACCAATAAAAAATAAATTAAAAAAAATAAAATGTTTGGACGATGCTAACATTTCTGGGCTAAGTGTCTACTTTCCCATAGTTATACTACTTTGATAAAAAATTATTGTTAAGTTGGTTAACAATAATCTATAGCCACATTACCTACTACATATAATTTTAATTCCTGGGTCATCACTTTGTGATCTTTACTCCCTACTTGGGATATAGCGGGGCTTCATTGGGTATGATAATTGTGGGTTCCATGCTCAGCATAGCTTTACTAGCATCTGTAGACATGTCAGCTGGCTTTTGGCACTGAGAAAAGTACAGCTGGAGTACACTAAAGATAATTGTTAGCAACTGCAATTGCATCCTTGCCAGTTTGCTTTGTGAGCCTTGTAGAAAATCTTAGTTGGATGATGAAATGCAAGTCACTTCTATTTTGGACACCTCTGATTATAGACCTTCTGGCTTTAAGGAGGAAGTATAGGAAATACCCTGCATGAGAGTTCATATGTAATATAGCTGTGTGTTGCAAGCCCGTGGATGTGTTTAAAACATTTTATAAACAGATTCTTTCCTGTGAATGGTTGCTTCTGTTCTTGGTGGGCAAAAAGGGAAAAAGAAGTTATTAAAAGTATTTTGATTATATTTGGTAAACTCTTTGTTTCACTGCAAATTTACCATTAATCAGAGGAATTAGTGCATGCATGGATGGGTTAAAACATCTGTTTTTTGTCTCTCAAGAAAAGATTTCACTCAAAATTTAGTATTCTGTCCATTAATGAATTTACAGTTTTTAAGGATATTAATTGAATACATCTATTCCATTAAGTGTAATCATAATTATCCTTTATCTCTGGCTTTTAGGTATGGATCCAGACTTTTTTTTTTTTTTAATAAATTTTTATTTATTTATGATAGAGAGAGAGAGAGAGAGAGAGAGAGAGGCAGAGACACAGGCAGAGGGAGAAGCAGGCTCCATGCACCGGGAGCCCGACGTGGGATTCGATCCCGGGTCTCCAGGATCGTGCCCTGGGCCAAAGGCAGGCACCAAACCGCTGTGCCACCCAGGGATCCCTGGATCCAGACTTTGTATAGTTGCTTAAAAGAGTAGGTTTTAGGGCTTCTGTGTACCTAGTCAAAGTCCAGGTTGAGAAATGAAGTTGTGATGCCATGTTTAATTCAGTTTCAAAAATTTCAAACTTACAAATTCATCAGAGATTACTTTATTTACAGTGAGGATTACTTTTGGAAGTTTATATGGGTAATTTTATTTTCCCACAGCCTCCAGCTATGTGTAAGTGATGGACTGTTATTTTAATGTGTAGTTTTGCTTGAAAAGCATGGGTAAACAGGGTTTATATAGCATTAGAGATCACCTTCTGCCTCCTGAAAACTAAAGTTGATGTTACTGAAGAGATACAGATCGTTTATTCACTTTAACTTGAGCATATATTTGATCCTTTTCTATATAAAATAAATCTAATGTCTGATTTTTTTTCCATTTCTTTGATTTTGTAGGAAGTGCAGAGGAAGCCTAGCAAAGCCGGTATTCAAATGTGTGACTTTTAAGTATTAACCACTTAGGGATAAATTTAAGAGATGGGAAACATATTCTTGCTTTGCAAACCATTTGCTTCAGTGGAAGATGGTTTTTTTCTGACAGGCCATGTATCTTAAGCACCATGCAAGCTCTTTGAGCACGCTTGACTGTTTGTAGAGCAGTAGGAGGGTTACTTGGTAACTCAAGTTAGGAAGCTGTTGGCAGCCTCTGGGTGTTGGAAGTGAAGTATATGAGCAGAGGAGGTGGGGAGGAACTGTGGCAGCATCGTTAAGATGGGACCCAGGTGCAAGACAGCACAGCATGCCTTGTAATAGCCTAGCAAGGCCCTGAGACGTAAGAAATAGGCATCAGAAGTGGATTGGTTGCTTTTATATTGGGTGATGTTTGGGTGCCTCTGCATCGTTGAGAATGATTTGAGATGGATAGTAAGCATGGCAGTGACTTTCAGAATTGAGAGAGATGTTCTGCTGGGAGAGGAATTCTGACATGAAACCAGAAAACTTGATATCCAGACAATATTTTCTTCTTTCATTTAACTAATAAGTATTTTTGAGAGAACATTTGTTGAGTTTTTTGAAAATGAAATTTATTACTGTGCCTGGGTATTTATAAGACAACACTGTGATAGGACTAGAAGGAAAGAATGAAAGGAATTGTGGGAAGGAGTGTTTGTTTGGCTGAAGTGAAAATTTGAAAGCAAGGGGCTCATGTCAGTAGGTAAGTGTGACATTAGTCTGCTAGATGGCAGCCAGCTACCTCCACGTAGGCATGGCTTAATGCAGCCTTGTCCTTGCCCCCCAGTCTCCATTGTTCTCAGATTAGATCTGTGTATTCACTTTGGGCATGGAATGTTGATAGTTCAAGGCATCAGATGAATGCTTTTCCCTTTTCTGTCTGTATCTGGCTCTAATGAACATGATTCGAAATATGGTGTCAAACTGTAGTATTGATGTCCAGTAGAGAAGGACAGTCTATAAATTGCCTATATAATTTTTAGTTTTTTAATCCTCACAGTAACATTCATAAATGGGTTTTATCTTGTTTAGTCATATTTACGTGTGAAAGTATGTTCACTGAGCCTAGCTTCTTAGTGTAAAATTCAGGAACCCTTTCAGTAAAGCAGGAGTTCTTAAGCTATATCAGAGTTTCTCAACCTTGGCATTGATATTTTGGACAGGATAATTCTTTGTTGGTGGTGAGGGCTGTCCTGTCCATTGTAAGATATTTAGCAGCATCACTGCATTTACTCAGTAGATGCTGGTAGCATCTTCCTATCCCCAGTCGTGACACCAAACATGTCTCCTTGCATTGCCAAATATAATTTCCCTAAGGAGGCAACTCTCCTTCTACTTCTCCTGAGAACCATTGAATTCAAGGTGAAAAGGAAACAGTAAAGCAACTTCGAAATGGTTTGCTGTGTCCCTGGCTTTGACACATTCAGGCAGGGGGTGGGGATGGGGTGGGTGTAGAACTTCATAGACTCTATGCTGCACAGCTCCAAGGGGTGATCTGGACTTGATGTGATCTATGCTCTGCCCTCTTCCCCCAGCTTTGCAAAGGGTTGCATTGTTCATTTGAACTCATTAGAACTAGCATCCTGTTCTAAGATGGACAGGAAAGACATTGCTTGCAAATCTAACAATGGCTGGTTAGGATAGCTTTCTGTGTGTACCAGAAGGTGTGTAAATTCTTTACTTGAATTCAAAAATGAATTTAAAAAATCACTTAATTTTCTTCCTTTATGATTTCTCTTCTTTTCTTTTCTTCTTCCTCTAGTTTCTCTTTCTCTTTCTTTTTAGTGTAATACACAAAAAGGTATGGTAAGTTTTTCTTCTTTTAGCCAACAGTTTTTATTTTTTACTCAGTTTTAAAAATCAGCTAGTTCTGTGTGTGGGTTTTCATATTTTATAGTACTAACAGTAGACTTTCCTTTTGAGAATCTGTTTTGATGAGGAATATAAAAATGGAATGCCTGTTAGAAGCTGTAATTCTTTGATCTGACTGTGTTTTCTGCAGTAGCTTTGGCTGGGTTTGACAAGTGTTCAGTACAATTTAGTATTTTTGTGGACCTTTTGAAATTTCAACCAACAGCTTGACGACGTGGCCTCCTGAGGTGAACAGAATGGGTGTTTGATTCAGCTGTCTGATACTTAAGAACATCTTAGAAACCTTTGGGGGAAAAAACCTCTTGGTTGCATCTGTGTTGCATTGTTATACTTTTAAGGAAACATATTTAGGGAGGTACCTATTTCAATTATTTGATTTCAGGAGTCACTTTCTTTACCTGAGGACACTTCTGCTGGAATAAGGAAATGGTGGTATTGGCTTCTTGAAATAGAGGTTGAAGATTCAACTCTTGATTTGTAGCTTATCTAGAGGAAAAATGCTCCAAAAAATGTGGTGGTGCTGTATTCCTGACAGACATTTCCTCTAAAAATATTTGAACTCAAAATGTCAGTCCCTTAGATATAAAAGTGTAAAGATACAAACGGAAGTGACTTGAAAAATTTTTTTTTAAAAAAGATTTTGTTTATTAGAGAGAGAGAGCATGCATAAGTGGTGGGCAGAAGGAGAAGCAGACTCCCCACTGAGCAGGGATCCCAGTGCGGGACTCCATCCCAGGACCCCCAGGATCAGGACCTGAGCTGAAGGCAGACGCTCAACCAACCGACTGAGCCATCCAGGCACCCCTGGAAGTGATTCATGAAGTTGAAGATATTTTCCAAAAGCCTGAGGTTTGAAAATGTATAGTCAAGCCCTTCTGTGTCCATATAGCACATATTATTTGTTAGGAAACGTTATCATTATAAAAGTACAGCTATTCATTTAGAGAGGTGGTTTTCAGCACCCTTGTTAGAAAACACAGAGGGAAACTGGGTTGCTGGAGCCATTAGTCTGAGATTGAAAAGGCTCCTGGGGGCAGCCCCGGTGGCGCAGCGTTTAGCGCCGCCTGCAGCCCAGGGTGTGATCCTGGAGACCCGGGGTCGAGTCCCACATCAGGCTCCTTGCATGGAGCCTGCTTCTCCCTCTGCCTGTGTCTCTGCCTCTCTCTCTCTCGCATAAATAAATAAATAAATCTTTAAAAAAATAAAATATTTATAAAAAAAAAAAAAAAAGAAAAGGCTTCCTGGGAGAATGATGGGAAGACCAAGTCCTCGGTGCTGTGACTATTTCTGGGGCTGTCATGTCAGTGTCTGCAGAACCATTTAGTAGCATTATTGGGAGTCATAAGAAGGAACCGCTTCTAGTTCATTTGGCACACCTGGAAGGGATATGGAAGATAAACTCATTAGATCATATTAAGCCATGCAGAAACAGCTAGACCTTGGTTATATTCTCTCTTTTCTTTTTGTATTCTCCAAAGTGACATTAGGTATTGTTTTAAGGGTGAATCTAAAGTTTGAGCAACCCTAGTGTATATGCCTGTTGCTGTGAAATGAAGTCTCTCAGGGAAGGTCTAGCCTTACCCAAGTTAAATGTATTGAGTTCTTTCATTTGGTTTTCAAATGCAAATGTATACAAAGCCTGTTTGCACGAAATGAAAATAGGACAAAACATATTTTGTACTACTTACATAAGGGCTCTTAGCATGGGGACCAGGGGCATAAATCTGCAACAGAAAATTATGGTTATAGAATATTTAAGATATTTTCATTTTAAGCATATAAAAGCATTGGAACAAGATGAACAAAAATGCTTCTTGTTAGGTGCCTTTAGAGGACCTCTTTTGGTGAACGGGTAACTAGCTCATTATTAAGGTATTGTGAGTAAAGGGGTATTTATAATGAATGGAAATTATATTCTCTTAATAAAGACCAATGCTGCTTTGAATGTCTTTAGCTTAACAGTTTTTGGAGCCATTTCTCATTGTACAGTTTGGTGTTTCAGTTTAGCCAGCTTGTGATGGGAATGATCACAGAGATCTAAGTTAGCTGTGTTGTTTGTTTCTGACTGTCTAAATAATTCATCTTATTTTCAGTACTGTTATAAGATGCTTGGTATATAATGTTTTGGCCTTTATTTCACTTTTTTTATTCCATTTTTTTATCTAGAATACTTGTCTCTTGCTTGTTGATTTTTTATTTGAAAATAACTGTTAATCCTGATGGTGGGATCAATGTGTGAGGTGGCTGAAAACTGAGCACAAAATTATTATTACTATTTTTTTCCCAGAGTCCAGAAGTGGTGACAGGTTTTCATTTGGATTTCTCGCTGTAGATAAAGAGATTGTATTAAGCAGAATGCTATTACTGTAAGGGCCTAGGCAAGCAGAGAAGTTACAGGAATTCCTTTCCTTTTATTTATTTTTTATTTTTTATTTTTTATTTTTTTTCCTTTCCTTTTAAATTAACATTTTAGTAAGTGGTAAACCCCTTATGTGGAAATGATTCTAGAATGTGTTCTCTTCAACCACAGAGAAGATGTTGGAGAGAAAATGGAATTCAGTAGGCAAGTCTTGGCTGAGAGATGCTTATTTTCTAACACTTTAGGGGGGAATTTGGTGCCTGCAATGAGGCTCAGAGTCATGGCTACTGTGGTCAGTCCCATAGGTATGCTGGCTCTGCAGAGGGGCCATTTTTAAGAAGTGTGAGAATTTGATTGCCTCCCACCCCCGCAGGAGTTTAAGGTTCAGTTCTTCATTTGGTCAACAAACAAAAAGTTCCTCCAAGTACTAAGTTCCATGTTCCCCACTGGATGCTGGGAATGCAAGATCAATATAACTTGGACCTTGCCCTTAAGGTCCTAATAATCTTTTAAGGGGAGACAGATATGCAAATGGATGATTGCAGTATACAGAGATAGAAGGGAAGCCAGAGTGATTACCTCTGTCCTGGTTGATGAGGAGATGTGGTCAGAGAAGGCTATGGCAAGGGCAAGAGGGATGGGAGTGGGGAAGAGGCAGGAAGTGTGCTGCAGGCAGAAGGAAACTGTTTTTGAAAGGTGCCAGGGTGGATTGGCACATAGGTTAATTCTGAAGTCAGTAAGGAATGTGGAACTTGTTGGTGGCTTAATTCCCAAACATCTTATGTAATGAATTATGCACATTAAGAAGACATTGATTCTAAAAGATTTCATAGTTGATGGATGTGGAGACCAGTTTTGTGTATTTTGCATACATTCTGGATTTTGTAAAATGATTACTCAAAGGTATAATGTGGGAGAGAGAATAGATGTTTTCAGACCTGTGAAAGCAGTATATTGCTTTTGTTGAGTATGAGAAAATAGCCTTTATAGAATCCTAGAACATTCATACAATCAAGTACCATAGAGATCCTCACTTTACAGATACAGCAGTTGTGCTAAGAGGGATTGCTCCTCAGCATCACACAACTAGTGACAACGTGGTAGCTGCCTCCCCTCAGAGCAAGTGTTGTGAAAGAAAGCATGAGAGACCTGCAAGATAGAAGACACAGCTGTTTTATGATCCAAGTTTGGAAGTAATATTCCATCATTGCTTGCTTGTTAGAATTAAATCCCTAAAATCCAACCTACATTCAAGGGAATGGTGTTACACAAGAATGTGAATACCTAGAGATACTTTAGGGACTGTATTGGAGGCTCCTTACCACAAGCATTAATTAAAACTTCTTTTGGTTGTAGCAGAAGTCCCCTAAAACTGATTTGGGTGAGGAACCGGGGAGGGAAGTATTATTGGAAGTGTATGAGAATATTTTTATAGAAGGCAATGGCGCAGAACATACCTGAGTCTTACTTGGAATTGGGAGTTAGATAGCTTGTAGGAACTGAGGCAGCTATTTCTTTCAATATTTTACTTTTAAATTCTCTTGTCAGTTTTAATTGATCTTATCTTTCTCTATGTTTATTTATTTTTCTGTGAATCTTTATTATAAAATAGCTTCTTTTCTTCCTCTATACACGGTAGCAAATGGCTACCTCAATGTCTTCAATTCTAGGTCTGCAAAAGACTGACTAGAAGCTCTGTTCCGATTTCCTAAGAGAAAGGATTGAGTTCACTTAAATTAGTTGATAGGATGGCTCCCCCTGTGAAAGGTGTCCAGTCATCTATGACATGGTGAAGGTCAAGGTTGAGTATGGACAGGAAGACTCATCTATGACATGGTCAAGGTCAAGGTTGAGTATGGACAGGAAGACTTACCATTGTTTGTTGTGGGGAATGAATACAAGGGGTGAGGTTGGAGAGGATAGTAAATGGTTGGGGGAAGCCCAGTGAAGGACAGAAGTAATTTTCTCATATTTTGTTTTTATTTTTTATTTTTTTATTTTTATTTTTTTAAATTAATTAATTTATTTATGATAGTCACAGAGAGAGAGAGAGGCGCAGAGACACAGGCAGAGGGAGAAGCAGGCTCCATGCACCGGGAGCCCGATGTGGGATTCGATCCCGGGTCTCCAGGATCACGCCCTGGGCCAAAGGCAGGCGCCAAACCGCTGCGCCACCCAGGGATCCCTCATATTTTGTTTTTAAAATACATGTTTTGGTTTTCCTAAGACATTCCCAATATACTCCCAAAATAGTAGACCTAAGATGAATTAATTTAGGTAAAACTCCGCGGGGAGTTCATTTTTGACAAGACCAACCTTAGCAGAAAAACATGATTGTTTATATTAAGAAATTAACAGAAATGTTTTTGAGACTTTTGTTAACTCGAAAGCTAGAAGATCAGTAAGTTTTGAATAAAATTACAATTTATTTCTCTTTCTTTTTGAACTTGCCCCTTATAAATTTCAGATTTATCTATTTTTTTACAAAACATTCTAATACTGTGAACATCTGTCAACTTTCCTATCTTAGATTTTTTTTTTTAGCAGTTTATGTAACTTGAAATTAGCATTTTCTCTTCTGTTCTAAAACTGCCCATTTAGTGTCTTCACATAAACCATGCTTTAAATCAATCTAATTGATTTAAATAAATTATAAAGAAGCAAAGATTTTTATTGACATTTTTGCATATTTACTTCCATAGCATTTAAAAATAGTACATACTTTGACATAGCTGTAAAATATATTTTTTTAAAGATTTTATTTATTTATTCATGAGAGACACACAGAGAGAAAGAAGCAGAGACACAGGCAGGGGGAGAAGCAGGCCCCATGCAGGGAGCCCAACATGGGACTCGATCCCTGGTCTCCAGGATCACACCCCGGGCCAAAGGCGGTGCTAAACCGCTGAGCCATCCGGGCTGCCCAGCTGTAAAATATTTTGTATTATGAAGATAGACACCGAAGGCCTTTCCTGGGAGTAATTTTCTTTTTGCTTTGTAGATTAATCAGGAGATTAGTTTTGAGTTTTGTCCTTAGAGTTTGATTTGAGCCGTCCAGTAGTAGCAGCAATTAAAGCAGATTAAGTATGTGGTAAATGCTAACCTTTATATATGTTAAAGCATTGTTTTGTTGATTAAAAGTTGAGACTGACATAGTTGTCTGGGAATTGCTGTGTGGTAGATAGCTCTCTTAACAGCTCTCAGAAGTCTCTGAGTGGGGAAGCTGGTGGTATATATGAATGGGGGAAGCAAGGCAAGTGCCACTGGGGCAGGGCGGATGTGGAGACCAGAAGAGTGATTCTGGTTATGGCAGGGTCCACTTAACTTGGGTTCAGTAAGGTTTGCTGGGTGGTGCTGCTCTGGAAAAATCTACTCCAATTATTTATCCTAATGTATTACTCACATAATACACCATTATTGTAGATTTAGATTTGGTAATAGTGCTGCTATTTCCTGTTAGAATCTGGTAGAGGAAAAAAGACTCTGTATTGCAGTTGCAGGAATCTCTGGGAAGATGGAGCAAGTTCTCTGGCTTATTATTATTAATTGCTTCTTTTGCTTTACTCTCTTCAGGCTGTTCTTTCTTCTAATCCTGTCTCTTTCCCCTTAACAGATGTGGAGTTGATCATGTCACTGCCCTGCGTAAAAACCTACTTTGGCTCCTATTGTAGTTAGAGTAAAGCACAAACTCCTCCTCATGGCTCACAGTCCTTATTCTGTCCCTGCTTGCCACATAAATCTCCTTTCTCATATAGCGACTCCAGCCACAAGGACTTACTTGATGTTTGTCACACTACCAAGCTTGTCCTGGTCCAAGGTTTGTGCACTTGTTATAGCTTCTACTTTGCAAGATCTTCCCAAAGATAACTACCTTGTTGGCTCTTGGGCAACCTGTGTCACCTCCTCGGGGGTCTATCCCTAGAAACACAATTCAGGGAAAGGAACTCTCATCACTGTGGCAGTTCTATCATTTTCTTACCTCACTTTGTTTGCCTATTTGTTGTCTGTCTCCCCCAGAATATAAACTCATGAGGATAGGGACAGTGTGTGTCTTGCCCATCATAATATTCCCATTATCTAGAACAGTCCTTGACACATAGTAGTTGCTCAGTAAATATTTGAACAACTAGAGATACTGCATTCATTTTACAGCTAGTAAACATTTCTTTTTGTTTTACAACCTTGGCATTTTTAAAGGGCACAGGCCAGTTATTTTGTAAAATATCACTCAATTTGGGTTTGTCTGATGTTTTTTCTTGATTAGGTTCAGGTTGTATATACATTTTTGGCAGGAATACCACAGAAGTGATACATGAAGAGGCACATGCCGTTTGTCTCATCATTGGTGATGTTGTTTTTTGTTTGGTTGAGGAGTGGTACCATTCAGGTTTCTTCAGTGTAATGTAGCTTTAATTAATAATAATAAGTAATTTGTGGGGAGATTGAGACTATGTAAGTATTCTATTTCTTATCAAGCTTTCACTCATTAGTTGTAATGTCCATTAATAATTTTTTAGTTCCTTCTCTGTTTTTTGGTAGGCAGTGTAAGGAAGAGCTCTTCCTTCTCCCCATTGTATAAAAATCAGTATGGAGTCATGGATTCTTATTTGGTGAGTTGTAATCTCTTCTTATTTTTTATTGCTGGACTTGTCCCAGCACCAGATTTGGTGGTGGGAGCCTCTTTAAACTGGTTCCTTTCCAAACTATATTCCTTAGATATGTCCTAATTGTTCCTGAGCACTTCCTTAGTTTCTGGCAGGATTTTTGCTTTGTAGAAATCATTTTTCTCTTGGTGTGGGAAAAAAAATTTTCTTCCCTCTTAAAAAATATGGATGTAATGTTTTCCTTATAGAATATCACATAGTATCAGTAGCAAATCATGATTCCTGAAAATGTGACCTTAAATACATCTCTCTTTTTTTAAACTGTCATGATTTTGCTTGTTGTTTCTATGAAATCAAAGAGTAGCACCTTATCTGCTTGTAGCTCAGGGACTAAATGACATGTGGTCAGCAATACTTACTGAGTACTGCCAATGCATAATGCTATCTATCTGGAGCTGATAAAATTATATAGGAAAGTAGAAGAGAGCATGTCTCTGCTTTATTTTTCTTTTTTTCTTTAAAGATTTTGTTTATTCATGAGAGACAGAGAGAGAGAGGCAGAGACACAGGCAGAGGGAGAAGCAGGCTTCCTGCAGGGTGCCTGGTACGGGACTCCATCCCAGGACCCCGGGATCACGTCTTGAGCCAAAGGCAGATGCTCAACCACTGAGCCACCCAGGCGCCCCTGTATCTGCTCTTAAGGATGGGTTTAGTGCAGGAAGGTAAGGCTACATACCGCACATAAGAACAAGTGAAATTGAGAAGGTGAATTTTAACAACTGTCTGCTTTATCCCGCTTACATGTAAAGATTACCATTTGGTTTGTAGCAGTAGTCTCAAGAACTTGGTGCCATTTGTGACTACTTCTTGTTGAACTCACACCTGTAAGACAAGGCAAGGCCAAGGCCTGACCAATTTTATCAGTAAAGAAAAAACAAATTACTTTTAGATTTAGGTGGTTGATTACCTACAAACAGAAAAAAGAATAAGTGAAAGGTGCCAGCTTCCTGTAATCTTTTTCCAACATACCAAGCAGGGTGATGCTGAAGTAAGAGGGGCCAGTGTATTGGCATGTGTCATGGGATACACTACTGCCAGGAAGCCAAGTCTAGATTGCAGCTAAGTGGGTTTATATTTTGGAACTCTATTTGGTGCGGAGTGGAGGAATGTACAGAGAGCCCCATACTTCACCAGAACCCAGGAGGCAGTGAGAACCCGTCTCATGGCAGCCACCAGAGAGACAGGGAGGCTAATCTGAATGTTGCCTCCCTGCCCTGTTCAGTGTTGCAATCTTAACACTAGTATTGGAATGTGGGGCTTTTGGGAGGACCTTAAGTTCTGAGGATGGTGCCCTCAGGATTGGGATTAGTACCTTATAATAAAAGAGACTCCAAAGAGATCCTTAGCCACTTCTACCACGTGAGGACACAGAAGTCTGCAACCCAGAAAAGGGCCCTCACCCAACCATGCTGGCACCCTGATCTTCGACTTCTACCTTCCAGAACTGTTAGACATAAATATCTGTTGTTTGTAAGCTATCCACTTGTGATATTTTGTTAATAGCAGTATAGATGGACTAAGACAACCTCTTAGTGGCTCCTTAGACCCCCCCCCCCCCCCCCCCCGTGATACAGGAGGATCGTAAGATATTCCTCCAAGTCATATCAACTGTGGTTCAGATCTTGTCTACATGGACTATTTGGATAAATGCAGGGTGTCTGGGGCACCATGGCAGAGCATTCTTCTGTACCTCTTTCATTTTGTGATGTGATTGATAACTCCACACAAAATAGTTGTATTGCCTCTAATTGTCCTTCAGGCTATTGTATTTCGCATTGTCCTGTCCCACCTGTATAGAGGTCTATTCTGTAATAAGCTATTATGTGAATGTGTATAAGGTTGTTCTGAGAGCCTTTGTTCTGTCTACTCTGTTCTTCACATCTAATCTAAATTCATGGATGTTGGAGTGCCTGGGTGGCTCAGTCGGTTAAGGTTTGCCTTCATTTCAGGTCCCGATCTCAGGGTCCTGGGATCCAGCTCCACATTGGGCTCCCTGCTCGGTGGGGAACTTGCCTCTTCATCTCCTCTGCCTGCCACTCCTCCTGCTTATGCTCTCTGTCAAATAAATAAAATCTTTTTTTTTTTTAATTTTTTTATTTTATTTTATTTATTTATTTATTTATTATGATAGTCACAGAGAGAGAGAGAGAGAGAGGCAGAGACACAGGCAGAGGGAGAAGCAGGCTCCATGCACCGGGAGCCTGATGTGGGATTCGATCCCGGGTCTCCAGGATCATGCCCTGGGCCAAAGGCAGGCGCCAAACCGCTGCGCCACCCAGGGATCCCAAATAAATAAAATCTTAAAAAAAAATTATAGATGCCATTTGCTTGAAAATCCTAGGTTAGGCTATCCATGATATATACAGAGTCACTGGATTTCTGCAAACGTTGTCATTTTAAACAACTGTGTGTGTGTTTTTAATTGTGGCAAAGTTATACATAACCGTAAAACCATTTTTCAGTGTATAGTTCAGAGCCATTTAGGTACATTGACATTGTTGTACAGGCATCAGCACTGTCATTCCCCAGAACTTTCTCATTTTCCTAAACTGAAACTCTGTACTTACTAAATAATAATTCCATCTCCGTCTTCTTCCCCCTGGCTACCTTTTTGCTTTCTGTCTTTCTGCCTGACTGCTCCCAGTATCTCATATATGTACCCCCATATACAATACCTGTCTTTTATGATTGGATTATTTCACTTAGCATAATGTCAGGGTATAGCATCTATCAGAATTTCATTCCTTTTTAAGGCGGAATAATATTCCATTATATGTATATATCACATTTTGTGTACTCATCTGTTGATGGACATTTGGATTCCTTCCATCTTTTAACTATCATGAGTAATGTTTCTGCAGATGTGGCTGTATAAACGTCTGCTTGGATCCTTGCTTTTAATTCTTTTGGGTATATATCCAGAAATGGAGTTGCTGGAAGGATCTGTGTTTTGATACTTAATTTTTGGTGAATCTGTGTTACCATTTAAGCTTAAATGTGATATGGATAAGATTGATCCAGAAGCTGAACTGTCAAATTGTATTTACCTTTATGAGACCAAAATGAATGATTTTGTTTTTATTTTTTTATTTTTATTTTTTATTTTTTTTTAAAAATTTATTTATGATAGTCACAGAGAGAGAGAGAGAGAGAGAGAGAGAGAGAGAGGCAGAGACTTAGGCAGAGGGAGAAGCAGGCTCCATGCACCGGGAGCCTGACGTGGGATTCGATCCCGGGTCTCCAGGATCGCGCCCTGGGCCAAAGGCAGGCGCCAAACCGCTGCGCCACCCAGGGATCCCTGATTCTGTTTTTAAAGACAATATTTGTTATTTCCTTGATTACAGAAGCAGCATATTCACTGTAGAAAATTTAGAGAAGCCTATAGAAAAATATTACCTATAATCCCACCATGCAGAGCAATGCTTTTTTAAAAGTATTTTACACTATTACTTTATATTAATATGAACAAAACACCCTAATGATATGTGTAGATACATTTATTTATTTATTATTTATTTATTTATTTATTTATTTATTTATTTATTTGGTGTCTGATCTTATTTATTTTGTCACTCTTAGAAAATCTCATTTTTGACTGGACTCAGAGGTAGAAGCTCTCAGAGAGGACAGCCTCCGTCTCTTGGTAATCTGTTCGTGGCGTTTTTCTTTGGCCTCCTTCATTCTCTTGGCCAAAAGTTTAGCATATTCTGCAGTCTCTTCCTTATTTTACTTAGTATGCTGTTTCTTCAAAGCAATACGCCGACGTTTGTGTTGGAGGACACGTGGAGTAACAAGACGCTGAATCTTGGGTGCTTTGGTTCTAGGTTTCTTACCTTCTTTGTTTAGGGGCTTTCTAACAACATACTGGTGGACATCGTTTTCTTTTGACAGATTCAAAAGATTTCGGATTCTGCTGGCTCTTTTGGGCCCCAGGCGACGAGGCACAGCAGTATCAGTGAGTCCAGGAATATCCTTCTCCCCTTTTTTTACAATAACCAAATTGAGAACACTGAGATTGGCATCCACAATGCAACCCCGAACAGATTTGCGCTTCCTCTCTCCCGTCCTCCTGGGTCCGTAGCAGGAATGCCCCTTACTCAGCAGCAGGCAGACACGGCCATGGGTCAAGACACCCTGCTTCATGGGGGAGCCTTGTTTGTCATTGCCACCACTGATTCGCGCCACGTAACCCTTCCATTCCTTGCCCAGAGCATCGGCAGCAACTTCTGTGGCCATAGGCTTCTCATAAAAGGTACGCAGTTTGCGCTCATCATCCACTTCAATGAGTTTCTGGCAGCCAGTAGCTGGGAAGGAGATGTTCAGCTTCATCCTGAAGCGGCCTACCCTACATGTATCTGTTAAAAAATTAAAAAAAAAAAATACAGGTTTATGGGTCAGAAAGCAAGTTTATGTGCTGGGAGATTACTAAAATACAGGTATTTTTCATCTGTTTATTCACTGGTTCATATCTCTCAAATACATTTATTTTGTATACATAGACTTAGATGTGTATTCCTTTCAATTTGGGGTCATGGAGGATGTGGGGGCGATCTGGCTGTGACATCTGTCACTCCATTGACCACCATAGTTGATTTGACTGAGCTGGCTGGCTAGGTTGGTGTCCCCTTCCCTCCTTACTGCTCTTTGTGCATCCCTCCTGAAGCTATCCTTGGCTGAAGAGGGCTACCTTCCCTGATAGAGGAGGACTATTCTGTCAAGGGTATAGGAGTAGCTGCACTCCCCTGCTAGAACCTCCAAACAAGCCTTTGAATTGGAGTAATGCTATAACTATGACCTCCTAATTTTCTTTTTCTCTTACTATAAAATAATAATTCTAATAATTCAAAATAATCTAACGTAAATTAACATTACTATAGGTTGTACTTTTTATTTTATTATTTTTATTTTTAAAAGATTTTATTTATTTATTCATGAGAGATACAGAGACACAGGCAGAGGGAGGAGCAGGCCCCATGCAGGGAGCCCTACGTGGGACTCGATCCCAGGTCTCCAGGATCACACCCCAGGCTAAAGGTGGCGTTAAACCACTAAGCCACCAGGGCTGCCCCAGGTTGTACTTTTTAAAAGATTTTTGTTATTTATTAGAGGGAGAGGGAGAGAGAGAGAGAGAGAGAGAGAGAGCGTGCGCACAAGCAGGGGAGGGGCAGAGGGAAAGGGTGGAAGCAGACTCTGCTGAACAGGGAGCCCAACGGAGGTCTCAATCCCAAAACCCAGAGCTGAAGGCAGACACTTAACCTACTGAGCCACCCAGTTGCTGCAAGTATATCAGTTCTGTAACTTATTTAGATTGCTCATGACAATACTAATTATGGTAGCATTGAATCTAAGAATTTAGATTTTTGTCCTTTAGGTTTTTCTTTCTTTTTAAAAACCTCTTAAATAATAATATATTCTTATGTCTTTGGAGGCATTTCCTTAGGAAGCATTTCTAAAGGTCAATTTTTTTGAGGCAAAGGAATAAAACTTGACAAGTAGTAGGTAGGAATTAAAAAAAAACCTGCTTGTTATTTTTCAGGTATATGTGGGTAATTTGCAATGTAGGTTTGAGAATTGTCAGTTTGCTTACTGAAATCTTCATTGATTAATTAAGAAATAATATTGAACATATACTGAGGACCATAATAGTTTATTAAATACACAAGTTATTACAAAGATACATGAGATATGGCCTCTGATTCTAGGTCACTAAATTTGACTAGGTCGTGAAATTCTAATTGTGAAAGATGAGAAGTATACATGTTATCGTTTAAGGCACTGTATCATAAGTACTGCATTAGTTATAAAAGTAGATGCTAAAATCAAACCAAAAAGAATGTGCTGTAAGATATCAAATGTGGCAGAGATACCTTTTGCCTCATGTGATCTAAGATAGCTTCATGGAAGAATGGGTTGGGCTGGGTCTTTTGGGTGGGTGGTTCTTGTGAAAATGTAATACATTTCAGATAGATGGGGAATAACAATAGGAAAGGCCTAGAGGTGGGGAAACTACAGGATTTATTTGGGTCATGGTGAATGGAGTCAGTTCAGAAGAGGGGAAGAATAGTCTGGACAAGTCTTGGGCCTGTCACAGCCTAACGAGTTCATGTGTAGGGTCCTGAATGCCAAGTTAGGGAGTGTCAGGTTTTTTGGATAGTAGGCTCACTTGATCAAAGTGGCCCTAGGAAGGTTAATATGTTGGAGACATGAGAACTAGATGGGAATGGGAAAAGATCGGAAACAGTAAAGATCAGTGGCATTGGTTCACTGAGAAAGTCTGAGTGTGGGATAGTTGGATTGGAAAGGAAGTTATCCATAGAAGCCATCCTGCTGCTGCCATACTCCCCTCCCCCCACTCTGACATTGCAAATGTGCTAAGAGTCAGAGCACAGACTTTACAAAAAAGTCTTTGTATTCCCCACCCACCTGATACTGAGTAGTTATGAAATCGTCGTTGAAAGAAATGAATGAAGCAGCAATATAATTTTGTGCCTAATGGTGTAAGAGAAAAAGGAAGGAGTCAGAGTTGACCCTGCATCTTTGGGGACTGGTTGAATGCTGTTTTAGTGAGGGGAGGTTGGAGAAGTAAGGAGGAAGAATTGGCTTTGAAAAGGGAGAAGGTGAAATTTTTGAGTTTAGGCAGGCTTATTCAGTCTTTTTCAGTGGTAAGTGATAAACAGGTTTTCTAAAATTCATCTTATAGACTTGCTGTTAATAAAATTTTCTAATCCAGGCAATGTGGAAAGATCTGAATGTTCTCATCCCCAGGTTGGTGTCAAAGAGATGATGGGAGGATCCAGATTTATAACTAGTTTCCTTGATGAGAGATGTATGTTAACAGTGCTTTTGTGGTTTGAGATTTTTGATCTCTTATCTCATATGACTTCTGGTCTTTTAGCCCTTTCACCCAATATTCCCCATCCTTCTGAAGAAGAGAACAGGCATGCAGGGGTGAGATTGAAGTACTCACATTTAACAATTTTTTTTTTTTTTGAATTCTTGTCTTTAGGTTATTCAAGCTGCCATTGTTCTACATAACACCAAAATGGAAAGTTGACTAAATTTTCCATTGTATTTGTCTCTCATGCAATGAGATATACCAATTTTTGACCACCAGACATATGTTTTTAAATTGGTTAAAAATGTTATGTGTTTAACTAATTTAAAAATATTTTGTGATAGAAGAGTCAGATCATTAGGATAATCTTTGAATTCATATTCATAGTAGTGTAAAATATTAAAGATGATTTTCTAAACCGTTTTGAATTTTTTAATTTAAAAATTTGTAAGCAATCTGTTCTTTTATTTAAGAATAAAGTACTGCAAAAAAAGAATAAAGTACTGCATCAATTACACAAATGATCTACAATAAATAAAGTATTTTTTTTAAATAACAAAACCGATGTAACATAATGTCACAGTTAAGTAGTTAAAAGGTTAAAATATTTGCCCAAGGTCATTCTAATGATGAGTGAAATGGAAAAACCGAGATGTGAGACTAGCTCTGTGTGACTCAAGGCAAATTATTTGATCCCATAGTAAGGTTGTGGGAAATCTTGCAGCCCCTAATTTACTATTCTGTAAATTACAGAGAATAGCTACCTAGAGATGTTGATAGACACAAGAATAGACTTTGACTCATGCATGGCAGGTTCTCAGTGATTTGTAGCTATGATGATGCTGTTGATGGGGTGGTGATTAGTATCATGGGTATCTAATAACAAATCTATAACAAATTATCTTGTCCATTTGACTTCAATATACCATTCTTTTTGAAATATCCTGTTTTTAATGGGCTTATAAAATATCCACTGATTTTTTCTTCTTTAGCTGTTATGCTATTTTTTGCTTTCCCTGCTTCATTACCACACACATTTTGCTGGCTTGTGGACTGCCTATGATACCAGATTAATGTCCAGTTACTGCCTTCTCATTAGGACTCGGACAGTTCTGGCTGCAGATACCTATAAATTTATATTATACCTTTATTTTCTAAGTTTTCATATAAAAAGTTTTCAATTCTTATGTGAAAGCTCTAATATAAATGTTACTTACATTAGTGTGCTTATTAGGCAATTTATTTCTGTGAATTTTGTTTTTGTACTTCATTTTCTCTAGTTACCATTTTTATGTTTTTCCAAAAATATGGGTTCTTTAGAGATTAGCCTATTAATGCTGTCATGTAATTATTACATTTTGAAGAAAAGATCTTTGGGGTGCCTTGGGTGGCTCAGTCTGCTAAGCATCTGGGTTTGGCCCAGATTATGATCTCAGAGTCCTGGGATGGAGCACCGTGCCTGGCTCCCAGTGCTTTGGGGAGTCTGCTTCTCTCTCTCCCTCCACCCCTCCCCCATACTTGTGTGCGCACATGAACACTCTCTTTCAAATAAATAAATAAAATCTTAAAAAAAACCCATCTTCTTTTACAACTTGAGGTCTTTAATCAAGGCAAAGGCTGCATAAATCTGAGAAATGGTACTTTTTTTTTTTTTTTTTTTTTTTTAGGTTTTATTTATTGAGAGAGAGAGGCAGACACAAACAGGGAGAAGCATGCTCCATGCAGGGACTTGATCCCGGTCTCCAGGATCACACCCTGGGCTGCAGGTGGGGGACTAAACCGCTGCACCACCCGGGCTGCCCCTGACGAATGGTTCTGACAATTAGGGCCTTGTTGAAATGTGGAATTTTTTTTTTTTTTTTTTAGTGTTTAGAGAAGGAGAGAGAACACACACAGGGATGGGGAGGGGCAGAGAGAGAGAGAGAGAGGACCCTACACAGGGCTCAATCTCAAAACCCTGAGATCATAACCTGAACTGAAATCAAGAGTTGGATGCTTAACTGACTGAGCCATCCAGGTGCCCTGAAATGTGGAAATTTTTTATTGTGAGTTCACTTAGTGCTGGTATAAGTCCAAGTACACTATATATATGCTTTTGAGATTAGCCATTTAGGATATGTTTAACAGTCAACTTAAATGTATTTTGCATCATACTGAAATTTGGACATTAATGCTTTAGAAGGTGGAAAATTCTAAATACAGGTGAAAGGTTTTTATCACTAGGCTTCGTATTTAAGAGTCAGTTCTATCTCACACTTACCTCGTAATGTTTATTGAGCTGGTGAGGTTTATGGAGTATAAATAAAGATAGATTATCTTTCCTGGAGGACATTGTTGATCTTCTCTGGAGGACTTTTGAAATTAAAAGCTACAAGAGTAATGTAAATTTGATACTTAGCTAGAAAAGAAAAAAACTATATTTACACATTTATTTTTAACTGTCCTCATGATATAGACATGGGTAGAATAAGTGGTTGGCTATTTTACTGCAGCGTTAATATCTTAAGGTCAAAAGAAAACCTAGATTTATTTCTTCTGTGCTTAACAAATAAGGATACATTTCTGTGCTTCCTACTACCAATTGAATAAATTATAAACTCCACAAATTAAAAGTCACAGAAGAATAAATAACCAGAGCTGAAATGGTCTCTGGTTTTTATGTTGTTACTGTCAGGATTACCTGCCATCAGGTTACCTATTGCAAGTTGAGATGTTTTTGGTTAACTTCCCTTGGTTCTGAATTGTCAGTTCTCTTTTGCCCCCATTAATCATTGATAGAAATTTCCAGTTAGGTGTAGTATTAGATAAAAGGAAAATAATTATTAATCTAAATAAAATCTTTAGCTAGTTATATTAGTTTGAAGATTATACCCTGCCTATATAAGGTATTAACCATAGGAGAAGCTGAGTAAAGGATATAATATTGGAACTCTGAAATTTTATAAATTCTTCTGTAATCTGAAAATTCTTTCAAAAGAAGTTAAAAATGAGTAAGCTGTTTTTATCAGCTATTGCATTATTAGTGTATCACAAAACCAGATAAAAGACATTTATTTATCTGTTGTAGGGAATGGGAATAGATTCTCTTTTTAGATGGTTGAATTCCTTGTTCATGTTCATTGACCTGAAAAATTAAGAGTTGATGTATCTCAGGAGGATGGAGATGCTGTGTTAGAGTGTGTTTAGTAAATGCATACTTGTTCTTTCTCATCTTCTGTATCCATATGTGTAGAAATATGCAAAGATACCAGTTTGTGTACATACGTGCACTAAGTGCATCTAAGTGAGGTCACTGGCTTTCTAAAATATATATTACACATATATTTACACATATATTTTCTTGATGGGATGGCAGCAATGATTTACTTTTTGAGAATAAATTAGAGTCTTTTATTTTGCAAAAAGCAGCACGTGATTTGGGGCTTCATGTACAAGTTGAGTGATCAAATGCTTTAATGCTGATTTAGATCTAAATTTAAGAAATGAGGTTTTGTTTATTTTTGAAATTCCCAGTAACAGTACAGAAGTCTTTTTGTACCATGTACATATCACTGGACTAAGGTTAACATTTGTATGTTTCCACCTCAAAAATGCATTTGTATGCATTTCAGTTAGATGCATATTTCATGTTTAAGTTACTGGTGACATCTCTATTAACAGATGGGAGTTTGAGGATTTTCAGCAGTTGCTGTATATATATAGGCCCTGCTATGGTTAGTGGAGGCTTGGGCTGCATTTCCTTCCATTCTTTCTTCCTGGAGCCTACTCCTTTCTCTTGTTGTAGGACCTGCCCTCTAGTAGAATTTCTGTGATGAGGAAAGTGTTCCATATGGGCCATCTAATATGGTAGCCACCAGCCTGTGTGGCTTTTGAGCACTGGAAATATGGGTAGTGTGACTGAGGCACTGAATTTTAAGTTTTATTTAATTTTAGAGAATCTAAATGTAGCCATGTATGGCTAGCGGCTGTTGTTGGATAGCACAGGTCTAGGGCTGACATTGCTAGTTTCTTGAGTGGTGTACTTTGAATAGCAGTTTCAGTGTGATGGAAGGGGTATGGACAGAGATCTTCATAGGGTAACTGAATTGTCCAGTGTTCGATATAAAATCTCCACTAAAAGGGTTTTAACTGACTTGCTGTGGAAATAGTGTTACTTGTTTCCTTGCCTGTGGGGTACCTTGGGGGAGAGGTACCTTTAGGGTACCATTACAAAACTTCCATCTTTTTCATTTTAACTTTTCCATATCAATAAGCATACTTCTGTCTCATCATTTTTAGACTCTGTTATCTAGTTATCCTTTTTTATATTACATACAATTTTTATATTACATAAAATTCTTAGAAGACTAATCACATACATTTTGGGGCCACATCTTTGCTTTGTTCCTTAGGAAATTCTTAGGATTAGAATTTCTAACTCAGAGGATAGGTAGCTATTTAGATTTTTGTTTTGTTTAATGTACACTGCCAAAGTGCTCCCTGTTGCCATTGCTCCCACCTTCCCCACAGGGTTTGCCTCTGAATTGGCATTTGGGAAAGGTGGTTCATCCTCTTTCACATTTTTGGTTAGGATGCTCTTTTATCTTACTTTTGAGAAAGGTCTCAAGTTCAGAGGCTTCTCGAAAGAAAGTGGCCTATGTTATTTTTTATTTATCTGTATTTTTAAAGAGTTTCTTTTTTTAGAGCAGTTGCAGGTTCACAGCAAAATTGAGAAGAAAGTACAGAGATTTCTGATATTCCCTGCTCCCCTTTCCATGCATAGCCTCCCCCATTATCAAATCCTCCACCAGAGTGGTGTATTTGTTACAGTTGGTGAGCCCACACTGACACATCATAATCACATACTTTATCTTAGAGTCCACTCTTGGTGTTCTGTATTTTATGACTTGGGACAAATGTACAATGACACGTATCCATCCTTACCATATTATAGTACAGAATATTTCACTGCCCTAACACCCTCTCTGCACCTTCTGTTTGTTCTTTCCTTCCATCCCACTTCTTGGCAGCCCCTCATTTTATTACTGTCTCCATAATTTGGCCTTTTCTAGAATGTTACATAGTTGGAATCCCACAGTATGTAGCCTTTTTAGATTGGTTTTGAAGGGAAGGAAAAATTCCTTTCTATCTGTTAAGGTCTTCCAGCTGGGCTAAGAGCTAAATTTACACAAGACAGATTAACAGGAGAAATAACCAGAGTTTTATTACATGTGCACAGAGGCACAATAATGAAATTGAGACCCAAAGAAATGACCGAGGCAATTTTTATACTTTTCAGACAAAGAAGACAATAAATCTGCAAGGAATTGACAGGACAAAGAAAACAATGTTGGGAATGTCAATTAGTAAGGAATTCTAAGCAGAATTTGGGCAGGGGTAGTAAATTAGTAAAAAGTAACAAGGGTTGTTTGCACAGCATTCTGGGCTCTAAATGTCCCATCCCTGGTGATAAGGATGTCTCTTTAGCTCCTAGTACAAGGAGGGTAGCTTTTCCATGGGAGATTTAGTGCCTGCTTTTAGGGGACAGAAGAGGGTTGGAATATTCTTAGGTAGGATGTCTGTTAAGTACCTTTTATTCTGAGTAATCAGTATGCCAAAGTGGTACATTTTGGAGTAAGCCTGCCCTTGGCCTGTCATGTAGTAATATGCATTTAAAGATTCCTCCATGTCTTTTCATGGCTGATAGTTCCTTTCTTTTGAGTGCTAAATAATATTCCATCTCCTGAATGTATCACTATTTATCCATTCACTTGCTGAAGGACATCTTGGTTACTTCCAGGGTTTGGTAATTATGAATAAAAAGTGCTGTATACATCTGCAAGTAAGTGTTTGTGTGAAGGTAAGTCTTCACCTCCTTAGAGTAAATACTAAGAAGAGGGCTTGCAGGATTGGATGGTAAGAATATCTTAAGTTCTGTAGGAAACCACCAAATTGTCTTCCAAAGTAGCTGTCTTCCAGAGTATCATTTTGCATTCCCACTGTTCTGTTAATAATGAGAGTCCCTGTTCCACAGCCTGGCCAGCATTTTGTGGTATTAATGTTTGTATTTTGGTCATTTTATTAGGTAGTGGTAGTGTGTAGTGGTGGTATCTCATTGTTGTTTTAATTTGCATTTCCCGGATGATGTATTATGTAGCACATCATTACATATGCTTATTTACTTGCATTATTTTAAGTACTAATTTTAAAATTGTGGCAGAAGTGAACCTATACTAAAGCAGCCTGGGACAGTGCCTGATTACTAGCAGGGAGATGAAATCCTCAAACTTTAGAATGGATAATGAAAAGATCTTTTCTTTTAATAAGTACTGAATATAGAAAATGTAGGGCTGTATATGGATGGGAATAACCACTTGCTCATTAAAGAATAGAGAATTTATGTGGGAAATAAGATTCACAGTGAAAAGTTACAAAATCATTATTTTATAAAAAGCTGGAAGAGGCAAATGGATTAACATGTTTGAATTCACCTGGCGCTGTGCCATGCTTCATGCTCATTACTGAGTCTGATATAGCTGTAGAGGAATGTCAAAGGTACTTTTGGATAGTGTTGTGTGATCATTGCAGGCCACGAGACCCACTTTGGAGGAGGAAAACCATGGGTGCAATCAGAAGGAGGAGGAGGGCTCAAGCTGAACCTAGATGGAAAATGATGAATTTGATCAATTCATCAAATTGATGAAATGAGCTTTCCAGACATGGAGGGTATTATGAATAAGGCTTGCTTCACAATTCTGTGAGGGCAGAGGCCAAGTCCTTTCTGTTTACCACTATAGCCCAGAGTCTAGCATAGTGCTAGTACTATTCGATGCTCAACAATAAGTAATGGAGTAAGTGATAAGCAGTTGGTGCCCAGTAATTATTTTTCGAATACCGTGAATTTGAAGCAAGCGTTTCAGAGAGTAATTCTGGCACTGTAAAAGGTTCATATGGGAGTGAAGAGGGAATACTGAAGAAGTCGTCTGAGGCCGTGTGGAAAGCCAGGGAATTTGAACTTTATTCTTAGGCAGTGAGGAATGTTTTTTTGCAGCAGGAGAGTGATGTTGATGATTGAGTTGGAGTTTTTAGTAGGTTATATTGGAGAGGGAGTTAAAAAAGGAGGGAAATTAGAATTCCTGTCTGGAGACAGGAATATTTCTCAGTATCATTGGCTGTTCTTAGCTTCAAACTTATTGAAAGGAAGACCCAGGGGTCACAAGCTGGATCTCTTCAGTCAGATTTCAGGTTAGAATCTCTGCTCTACCATGTGTTAGCTGTGAGAACTTGGGCCTCTTACTTAATTTGCTTAATTTGCTTCAGCCTCAGCTTCCTTTTCTGTAAAATGAGGATACAAATATCTAACTCATGGAATTGTTTTAGGGATAAAAATAAAAGTAAAGACAAAGTATTTGGTACAAAGGAAGCACTTAGTAAATACTAGTTAATAATAATGATAAGTGAGAGTCATTTCTTATGAGATAACAGGAGCTTAAATCTCATGGATTTTACAGAGTAAAACAAACACAATGTAGGACAGTTTAGACATGTCTGGAATGCAGTTCTGAGAGAGGTTGGCTTCCCAAAGGTGGCCTCTTCTGGAGAAGTCACATGCTGTTTGCCAGAGCGCATCTTCTGTCTTAAGCAGTATAGTTGGGAAGTGGGCATGGTTGTCAGGGCACACTTATATAAATGGACATTTTCACAGCTCTGCCATTTAAATATCATTTTCGTAAACCAGAAAAAGGCAAATCTCAATTACTAGAAGTTAAAAATTCCGTTGAACAAAACCTACTTTTAGGGGACCTCTAATTTTTCCCAGTCCACATACAGCCCCCCAATACCCTTTTTAAAACTTTAGAGTATAGATGCTGGTTTAAAATGCTTAGTTGCTACTTAGAGGGTGCCGTTTGTTTATCTTTGTATCAATATGAGGAAGTGGGTAAAATCATGGGGAGAGTGATTTAGGTGCACATTCTAAAGGAACTCTTATAAGTACAGATGGATAGAGTCTGGAATTGATCACAGATGAGGCTGTGATCCTTTTGCCTAGAGGTCATTATGACAAAGATGAGAACTGCTGATTTGGGAAGGCAGTCCTGTAGTGGAAAAATACCTAACCAGGAACTGGGAGACCTGGTACAGTGTTCACTCAGTCTTTAGCTGCATGACCTTGGGCAAGTCTTGTATATTTTCTGGGGTTCAAGTTTCTATCCTCCTGTCTAGCACTGATTTGTAGAAACTACTGCAAAAAATGGAAAATCATAGTCTTTTCCTTATTTGCAGAAAAGAGCTTTTAAAATTGAATTGCTACGCTATTATTCTGTTTTGCTTATATGAAATTGTCTTGAGTTTTTTTCCTTTTCTCTGCTACCAGGTGTTCACTTATCTGTACTTGTTATTTTCATAGATATGATAGGCTGGGGTACTCATTTTATACTCTTTTCAACTGTCATAGGCATATCTCTGCCATTCCCAGGTGTGTGGTAGAACAGCCTCATATCCTCATTTTATGATGTTTTCAGAGTGCTCCTCCGAGGTGGAGCTGAGTGATGCCTTGGAGCACTGACTGCTCCACAAATTGGCCCTGTGGGTGGGGACAGGCTTCCTACAGGCATGGGAAGTGCCCTTTTAAGTTGGTATTAAAGAAGACTTTGATGGAGAATCATAGATTTTAGATCCTCAGAGGGGCCTCAGAGATCATCTTACTGGACTCTCTTTAATCAAGGCTCAGTTATCTGAGGTCATAAGGCTGGGCTCAATGAGCAGATCTCCAGACTGCAAACTGGTGTGCTTTCCACTACTAAGTTCTGAGATCTTATTGCTGTTTATATTCAGAAATCATTCAGTGTTCTACTTTTCTGGTGTACAGGATGGAGTAGTGGTAGCCTGCCTGTTATCTTGAGGAACTTACTGGTGATCTGACATCATGGAAATCTGTCCTGTTTGCTTTGTGGAAGTAATCCAGTGCTAAACATACAAAAAGCTAATAAATTATCAGGCAGAAATGGCTTTGCGGGGTATTGTGGACAAGATTAGTAAAGAGTATATTAAGTACTGGTGACTGTGGGTGATGCCTTCCATGTGGGTATCAGTGGGATAGAGGGACAAAGCAGGGAAAATGAGCCTTGACAGAGATCCTGCTTGTGACCTTGAACTCAGCAGCTCCGTTTTTAATCCTTCCGGAAGCATCGGCCAAATTATTAAGGGTATACATGGCTTGGTGTTAGAGGTAGGTTTGTTGTTAATCACATTTGCAAAGCCGAGGGTAAAAGGCTCGACAGAGTTTAGGAAAGCTGTGGTCTCTGGCAAGACTTAAACAGAACTGTATCAATAATCACTGAAAACTTGGGATTCCTGCTTTCAGAAAACACAGAAGAAATCAATTGTTTATAGGAAAGAATTATGAAAATATAAATTAAGAGAATGAGTTGTTGGCTTATGCTTTTGAGAAAACTGCTCTATTGGGCTTTCCCTTGTTGAGTTTATTTTGCCTAAGATTTCCATAGGATTTTTATTACTGTGCTGAGCTGAAGGTATATAAACATTTGCAACTGAAATGTGTTCCTGAAATTAAGTGTACTAATGTACAATTGAGTATTTTTCTGCTTCTGCACATTATCACATACGTATTTCATAAGTTGGACCTCAGAGAAGTCAATATTTTTATTAGATTAGAGGTGACCAAATACCTTAGAAACTGCATTTGAATTCTGACCTGTGTAACTTTAAATTTTGCAGACCACTTTTAAGAACATTTTTTAAAAGATTTTATTTATTTATTCATGAGACACACACACACACACACACACACACACACACACACACACACACAGGCAGAGACACAGGCAGAGGGAGAAGCAGGCTCCATGCAGGGAGCCCGACATGGGACTCGATCCTGGGACTTCAGGATCACGCCGTCCCGGGCCGAAGGCAGGTGCTGAACTGCTGAGCCACCCAGAGATCCCTAAGAACATTTTTAAGTGTGACCTGTACACTTATACCATCAGAGTTACCTAAAAATACAGATTTCTAAATTCAGAATTTATAGGCTTGGGACTGGGAAACATGTATTTTCAGTAAATTGTGCAGATGATTTGCTCTTTGTCTTATAGCTCATTCAAGCCTCACAGATCAATCCCAGGATTTCACAGGTGAGGGTATAGAGAGGAAGTGAGTTACCCCACATATTCTTTTGGGATTTATATTTGCTGTGTGCCTGGAAGTGGGCTAAGTATGAAGCCTAAATTGAACACTGTAATTATAAATTTAGCTAATTATAGACCTTGGATGGTAATGATTCAGTCTTCTGCTCTGTTTTTATTACTGTGCAGTTATTCTAGAGACTTGGCCAGGTAATGTGAAGTACTTCCTACTTTCCCTTTTAACTCTCTTCTTCGTTAGATTTACTATTTCCTATCTAATCCTGGGTAGAAACCCTTTTCATTTTTGATTATCTCATTAGCTTATTTTACGTACTGTTTTATGAAGTTTTAGAAAAGAGGCTGGATTTCTTTTCCCTTCTTGCCTACTTGCCCTATGTGTTCCTTCAAAACAGGGACTGTATGTGGGTGATGGTGGTGGTACCACTCCCCACCCCTGTGAAAGGGACACAGAAGGAAGGTGATACCTGTTAGGGACTGGCTGATTGATGAGAGGGGACCTGGACAGCGAATGTTTCTTTGTTCATTCAACTTGGACTCTCAAGAACCTCCCCTTCCTATTTCCACTATTGTTATATTAGTTCCTGTTTTTATTTTCCAAGGCTTGACTCAGTCGTCTTCCTTGCCTCTGTTTCTGCTTTTAAATCCATCCTTCACCATCCTGCCAGGCTAACTTTCTGCAGACATTACTTTGAACAAGTCATTTCCCTCCTCAGTGACCTTCACTAACCCTCACTGGCATGAGATGACCTCCACAAACTGCCTTTCTACAGGTCCTATCCTGCCTTTTTCAAACTGAGTCTGTACCAGTCATGAAAAACACCTGTTTTTCCTTCCCACAGTTTGAAGTGTGGGACTAAGCTTAGGGAGGATCAGGACTGGCAGAGATGTAATTATTCCTATGGCACTGGCCCTGGGCCTTGGGAATTTAGTCCCCAGGTTTGGAAGGCCAGTGGAGGAATGAGAGACAGAAAAGGACTGTCAGTTAGGATAGGAACCAGGAGAAGCAGCAACAAAAGTCAAAGGAAGAAAGAACTTCAAGATGAAGAGTATGATAAACAGTATTGAGTGTTTTAGGTAAGTTGGTGAAGGCTGAGTAAATCCCACTGCATTCAGTATGCTATTAATGGTACTGTGGTGTGTTTCTTAAAGACTTAAATGGAAACAGAAGCTAAACTGCTGCATTAAAGTCAACAAAGGATGCAGCAATGAGGACAGATCACTCATTGGTGAGATTTGAAAGTGACAATGTGTTTTTATTTCCCAAATGGCAGATGCTTATGTGTTTTGAAGGCTCAGGGGATGGAGCCAGTATTTCCCTGATGATGAGTGATGTTGAACATCTTTTCATGTGTCTTTTAGCCATCTGGAAGTCTTCTTTGGAAAAGTGTGTATTCATGACTTCTGCCCATTTCTGAAGTGGGTTGTTTTTTTGGGTGTTGAGTTTAATCAGTTATTTGTAGATCTTGGATATTAGCCCTTTATCAGATATGTCATTCGCAAACACCTTCTCCCATTCTGTAGGCGGCCTTTTAGTTTTGTTGATTGTTTCCTTTGCTATACAGAAGCTTTTTGTCTTGGTGTCTTGGTACCAGTAGTTCATTTTTGCATTTGTTTCCCTTGCCTGTGGTGACGTGTCTAGTAAGAAGTAGCTATGGTCTGTGTCAAAGAGGTTGCTGCCTGTGTTCTCTTTTAGGATTTTGATGGTTTCTTATCTCATATTAAGGTTTTCCATTCATTTTGAATTTATTTTTGTGTATGATGTAAAAAGTGGTCCAGTTTCATTCTTCTGCATGTTACTGTCCAGTTTTCCCAACACCTTTTGTTGAAGAACCTTTCTTTTTTTCTTTGGATATTCTTTCCTGCTTTGTCTTAAGATTAGTTGACCATACAGTTGTGAGTCCATTTCTGGGTTCTCTATTCTGTTCCCTGATCTATGTGTCTGTTTTTGTGCCAGTACCATATTGTCTTGATGACCAAAGCTTTGTAATATAGTTTGAAATCCAGAATCATGATACCTCCAGTTTTGTTTTTCTTTCTCAGGATTGCTTTGGCTATTTGAGGTCTTTTGTGGTTCCATACAAATTTTAGGATTGCTTATTCTAGCTCTGTGAAAAGTGCTCGTGGTATTTTGATAGGGGTTGCATTAAATGTGTAAATTGCTTTGGGTAGTATAGATATTTAAAAAATATTCATTTAATTTATTTTTAAGATTTTATTGGGGATTCCTGGGTGGCTCAGCAGTTTGGCCCCTGCCTTCAGCCCAGGACGTGATCCCGGAGTCCCGGGATTGAGTCCTGCGTCGGGCTCCCTGCATGGAGCCTGCTTCTCCCTCTGCCTGTGTCTCTGCCTCTCTCTCTCTGTGTCTCTCATGAATAAATAAATAAAATCTTAAAAAAAATATTTATTTTTTTACATGTAAATCTTAGGGTTTTTTTTTTTTTTGAAGAGATTTTTATTTATTTGACAGGAGAGAGAGTGAGCAGAAGCTGGAGGAGTGGCAGGCAGAGGGAGGGAGAGGGAGAAGCAGGCTGAGCAGGGAGCCCAATGTGGGGGTTGATCCCAGGACTCTGGGATCACCAAGCTGAAGGCAGATGCCCAACTGCCCAGATACCCAGGTGTCCCAAGATTTATTTATTTATTTATTTATTTACTTACTTACTTACTTACTTACGATGAGATGAGCATGTGAGAGAGCGCATGAGCAGGGGGTAGAGGGAGAAGCAGGCTCCCGCTGAGCTGGGAGCCTAACATGGGGCTCTACCAGGACTCTGCGATCATGACTTGAGCCAAAAGCAGATACTTAACCGAATGAGCCATCCAGGCACCCTAAGATTTATTTATTTTAGAGAGAGAGTGTGAGCGAGCATGTGTGGGCCTGTGGGGGGAGGGGCAGAGGGGCAGAGGGACAGACTCAAGCAGGCTCCCTGCTGATTGTGGAACCTGACCTGGGGCTGAATCCCATGACCCATGTGATAATGACCTGGGCTGAAACCAAGAGTCAGACACTTAACCAATTGGGCCACACAGGCACCCCAGTAGTAATAGATATTTTAACCATTTTTGTTCTTTAAATCCATGAGCATGGAATACTTTTCCATTTCTTTGTATCCTCTTCAATTTCTTTCATAAGCGTTCTATAGTTCTAAGTGTACAGATCTTTTACTTCTTCACCATTGTCTTTTTTCTGATCTTGGAGGAAAACCTTTCACTATTGAATATAATATTAGCCGTGGGATTGGGAGTATTTTTCTTAGTCTTTTTTACATAATGTGGATATTCTTTGATACTGTAACAAAAATTGACAGGTGGTAGTTTATTAAAGATTAGTTACAGTGTGGAATCTGAAACCATTTGTTCTGTTACATTAAAATTTATTAATCTAGTTTGTACTCAAAGTGGATATTTTACCCATGCAAGATTTTTTTTTTTTTTTTTAAGATTTTATTTATTTATTCATGAGAGACAGAGAGGCAGAGATACAGGCAGAGGGAGAAGCAGGCTCCATGTAGGGAGCCTGATGCGGGACTCGATCCCGGAACTCCAGGATCATGCCCTGGGCTGAAGGCAGGTGCTAAACTGCTGAGCCACCCAGGGTTCCCCCATGCAAGATTTTCTAACACCATGCTTGGATCATTTAGAAAATATTAGCTTATTAAGTTAGGCAGATCTTCTTAATGTTGACATATTTAATCTATCTGTTTATCTAAAATTATATTTGATTCATCACTGATATCATCAGAAAAATCTTAATATTGGGAAGTTTTAAGGTTGTGATGGCAGATAAGAGTTTTCAAGAATTCTGAGTTTTGGAGAAAGCTCAGGCCTTAAGCATTTGAAATAATTTAAAGGCTTCCTTTGTCAAATATTTTCTCAAAAATTAACAGGTACACAAGCCTGAATTGGCATGGTTTATCATTTGTTCTTTCAGGTTAGAATGTGAAAGAAGTGGCTAGGTTAGCTTACAACCCAAATAATTGCTTAGGTGCTTTTCTTCAAGGTGACCATTGAAATACTTGCCATTTCATAATATTCATCTAGAATATTAAAAAGATAATCACTCAGGGCTAGAAAAATAATCTTTACTGCTTCATTAAGGGCATTCTTAAGTGAAACTGACCTTTTTTTTCTTCCCTTGTGAGTGCGTGATGTGAAGAATTAGAATAACTACTGGTACAGTTTGGTGTCACTATCTGGCTTTGTGTAAAGGTGTCAGCAGATTTACTCCCCCTGGCATTTACACCAATACTGCAGCCATCGACATAGTGAAAAGGAAAAAAAAAGTCTTAGTATTGCAATGCAAATAGTTTTGACCTTGCAGAACCCCTGAACGTTTCTTGGGGACCTTTAGGGATCCAGAGACCACATTTTGAGAACTGCTGGACTAGCACATAATAGATGTTAAATATATATATCCAACTGATATTATTGTCTTGTATTATTTATGTTTGTTGTCTTTGATCCATGCTCTTCTCTTTCATCCCTAGTACTGGACATAGTGTCCCAGGGGGGATATGGGCATTGATAAATATGAGATTAATACATGAACTCCTGTGGGCTAGGATTGGAAGGAGGGCATGTTGAATAGCTACCTGTTGTGCTGGATGCTAAGGTGCAAGAGAGGCTGCTTTATTGAATGTATAGATCACCAGTTGGTGATTTCTTGATAACTTTGATATTGAAGGACATGAAGTAACTGAAGAATTTACATATTTGACTTCTGGCTGTTTTCCTACCTGCAAGGGTTTTTTCCTTAGAGATTTTATTTATTTCAGAGTGCAAGAGAGCAGGGGTGGGGAAGGAGTGAGGGAGGAGTTAAAGGGAGATGGACAAGCTTCTGTGCTGAACGCAGAGCCTGATGTGGGGCTCCTATGACCCTTAGATCATGAGCTGAACCAAAATCTAAGAGTCAGTGCTTAACTGACTGAGCCACCCAAGCAGCCCCTGTCAGGAGTTCTTGTGAGTGATGTTTGAGCTTATGAAGATGTCTGAGGCAGACAGAGTGCAGTTTCCAACCGTCAGCTCTTTCCAAGAGTTGGCTCCCCTGTCCATTTGGATGAGTAGACGGAATGCAGATGCTAGCGCAGTACAGGTCCTGGCTGATTTCTGTACAGTGTTGCAGTGGAGCAGCTGAGAGGGGAGGAGGTTGAGTAGCGTTGGCCTGAACATAGCATGTGCCTTAGCTGGGACAGGTTTCACCTGGGTCCATTTTACATTAAGACCTGGGGATTCCTGGGTGGCTCAGCGGTTAAGTGCCTGCCTTCAGCCCAGGGCATGATCCTGGAGACCCAGGATCAAATCACATGTCAGGCTCACTGCATGGAGCCTGCTTCTCCCTCTGCCTATGTCTCTGCCTCTCTCTCTCTCTCTCTCTCTCTCTCATGAATAAATAAATAAAATCTTAAAAAAAAAAAAAAAAAAGACCTGACTTCTGAGAAGGTCAGAAGCTCTTGAAACAGTGTTTTTTCTTTATTTGTTGACAAAATGTTCCTGAGTACTCTTTTAAGTTACCTTAAAGAGTTGGAAGGGTTCCCCCCCCCCCTCCCGAACAAGAAATTTTATTATCCCAAATGCTGGTGCATAACCAATGACAAGCTTTATTAGAGGAGGAGACAGAGGGAAACTTCAGATACTGAGGTGGATTTCTGGGCAAGTTTTAAAACTTTAATTGTTCAGTCCTTTTACTTGACATTTTCACTTTAACAGTTTTTATATTATGAAATTCAACCAAAGTCCTTCACCTGTAAGTTAAATGAAAAACAGAGAGCAAGTAAAACAACTTCTCTAGTATGTAAGAGTATCAGAAATAGTTTGTTCTTTCACATATATTTCAATGTCTAACTTTGAAACTACGGACGTCTTAATTTTTGAATTTTAAAAATGATAAGACAAATTTTCTTGAATTATAGATCATAGTAGCTTTATAAATGATCAAGATACACATACAAACAAAATTTCAGATGCTCTTGAAAACATATTTTGAGATATATCACACATGATATATATTTCTTCTTGGGTTTATCTTTTTGGGATAGTGAAGAATACCCAATTTATTTTACACTAAAGATTTAGCCTTTGAACACTGGCTTGGACAGACCACAAAGTGGAACTGTCAGAGTTCTCTTAGTAGGCTTTCAGTCCAAATGATTCAGACATTTGGTGTCCTAAATTGGATATTACTACTTTTTCTCATATAATTGGTATCAGTGGGGTTCTTGTACTGGCAGTTTGGCTTGTTTATAACTTATTCTTGCAAAACCATTCCTTATAGCGAAATATGAAAGGTATTGTCCCCAATGCAAGGAAAATAATTGGGATCAGTAACAAAGTCTTAAGCCGCAGGTGTTTCAGGAACATTCTTGAAAACAGATTTCCACAGTCCTAATATGTTTCTTCTTCATTCTTTTTCATAACTGTGCAGTCACTGCCCTATTCTGTTCTGCACAACAACAAAATTTTCTTTTTCTTTTTCTTTTTTTTTAAAGATTTTATTTATTTATTCATGAGAATGCACAGGGAGGAGAGAGAGACAGAGGCAGAGGGAGAAGCAGGCTTCATGCAGGGAGCCTGACGTGGGACTCAATCCAGGGTCTCCAGGATCACACCCTGGGCTGCAGGCGGCACTAAGCCGCTGAGCCACCAGGGCCGCCCCCAAAATTTTCTTTGAAGATCAACTTTTTTCCTTGGCACCGTTACTATCTATCTGGAATGAGCCCATAAGATAGTAGAATGTTGCATCCTCGAGTAGCTTCCTCCTCTTTTAACAGCATTTAATTACTCTGTCAATAATCTCATCACAGCTGAGTTCTTTGGTTAGACGATTGACAACCATAAGTGAAAAAAGCTCTTCGATAAAAGCCAACTGATCAAACGGGGTCTTCTCATAATGCATTTGAAACCCGCCATCTAGGGCTGCTTCTCTTGCTCTGGATGTTCTCAGAAACATCTTGTTGGCTTCTTCCAGGACCGCTGATACTCTGTAGCCGGCACCACTTAGTTGCTCCTCTTCCAGATAATCATAGTCATCCTCGCTCTTGAAGTCAGGGCTGGCGAGCTGGCCTGGCTGCTCCCCAGGGCGGTGAGCAAGGCCTCTGTCCCCCTGCGGCTCCACCATTGGCAGGGCCGCCTCCTCCTCCATTGGGCCTTCCTTCTCCAGCTGTGGCTGGGCCCTGTGGCGGGAGGGGTTCGGGGATGGCTCCCGGCTACCGCCACCTACCTCCATCTACGGAAGGTCACCCTCGCTGGGCATCACATCCATCTGCAGGTCATTGCTCTCTTCATACATCTCGGACAGCTCGTTCATTTCCGACATTGTATTAGCGGCCCAAACTCTCTTGGCAGGGTTTTTGTGTATACTTCATCCCAACCATGCTATTTGGATAACTAACCTGGAGGTGACTGTTGTCGTATTGAGATTTTTCAAAATGGACATCTACTTGGCTTTTGAGCTTTTCCTTACTACAGATCTTGTTTTAAGTGGAGGACGTTGCTTTCCTTTGTAAGTAGATTCTCTGTGATGTGACTAAAGTAACTCTCTTCTTCCAAAGGGCTTAGGGGTTGGAAGGGGACCTTAGATGTTGGCCTTGGTGGCTCTGATAAGATATGTGATCTTCAGTGTTTTACTGTATAAATGAAGAGATTTTGTCTGGTGTTAATCCATATGCTAACCTAGGAACCTAACTTCCTAGAAGGGCTTGCTTGGAGTCCTCTCTGGTTGCTTCTTTTTTTTTTTTTTTTAATTTTTTTAAAAATTTTTATTTATTTATGATAGTCACAGAGAGAGAGAGAGGCAGAGACACAGAGGGAGAAGCAGGCTCCATGCACCGGGAGCCCTACGTGGGATTCGATCCCGGGTCTCCAGGATCGCGCCCTGGGCCAAGGATAGGCGCTAAATCGTTGCACCACCCAGGGATCCCTCTGGTTGCTTCTTATGCTAAGTTGTGTATGTGTTGTGAGAGAGACTTATTAGGAGGGTTTTTTGGTTTTTGTTTTAGTGAACTTGTAGCTCCCTATGAAAGCCTTTGGAGAGAGACAGAAGGGAACCTGGAGGAAACTGGAAGAGCAGAGCTGGGTGCTGGGCAGAGAGCTGGAATGCAGGATGTATTGAGACAGATGGGCTCCCACTTCAGGAAACTATGGTATGTGTAGGCATTGATTGTCAGTGTGATGTCCTACATCCTGACCCTTTGGGTCCCACCATGATCATACTAGTTAGACAAGGAGATGATCTTACTATACTTGTTTTATAGGTGTGGAAAATGAGATTCAGAAATGTTAATCTAAAGGCATGTGGTTAGTCAGTGGTGGAATGGGTACCAGTCCTCAGGCCTCCTGCTTCCTAGTAGATGCTTGCTTGTTTTAATTAGACACTGGAGGAGTTGGTGTGCTAAGTGGCTACCTTAGAGCAGACTTGAAGTCAGGAGTATCAGGAGTATCAGTATCATTTATTTGAGGGAAATGTTGTTGCCACTCTGCAGAGGTCAGAGCGACCCTACCCAGAATTTGGTTCATGTGTCGAAAAACTGATAAGGCCACCTGCATACCAGGAGAGGCTGAGAAAACTCCCACTCACAAAATGAATCTTAGGAGCACGGGGCAGGTGTTGAGTAGGTCGAGAGTGTTGTCTGAGGGCAGGGAAAAGAGATTGTGTAGAGAAGATGAGCTTGGCTGAAGTCTTCCTTGCCTGCCTGGGCTTGGGTGGTTTGAAATTCCTGCTTGTGTCAAAGGAGGGGGCCCTTGCCAGCTTGTCCATAAGTGGGGCAGAAAGGGAAGCAGGGAGGGCTAGGTCTTAAAAACCGTCAGCAGTCAAACATCAGAAGTGGAGCCAGACTGTATTATAGGCAAAGACATCTTTCTCCAGGGACCCAGCAACTAGCAGTTTGATTCTAGGGGAGTGATTGAGTGAGCAGCTGGAAGGACTTTTGGATTTAGCTATGACTATAACTGCATGATCTCAGCTCTGTGTATCCTGTAACTGCACATTTCCTCTCCCATAATAAAGTTAGGCATTTTAGCTGATTTAGAGTGTTAGACTATTGGGAACAAAGTGTAGTGTGTGGGAAAAGAAGAGAAAGTGGTATAGAAAGGCCACAAATGCAGGGATATTGCTTTCTTTTTCTGAGAGCTCTTTCTTGCTGGTCTCTGTCTCCATCCCAGCCCTGTTTTACCTGGGAGGTTGTTAGGAAGTGAGTAAATCTGGGCCAGCAGTCGGTGGAGCCAACTGTCAGAGAATTTGAAACCTCCTTTCACCATACAGGAAGGGGAGCAGTTATACTGTCCCAACAAAGCAGGTTACACAGCACACGAATTAGTAGATTGAGGAGGACTGCTTTGTGATAGTACTTTTTGAACTCAGAAAACTCTTTTATTGGTAGGTTACACATGGAAAGGTGTGTTTTAGAAGCCAATAGGCCATGAATTTAACAGCCTACTATATAGTTAAATGTTTGTAATATTGAGGAATTATAATATTAAATGATGTCAAAACATCTGTTAAAATTTGCTTTTACTTTTTCATTGCTTTAGTGGAAAGGAAGGTGCTGCTTTGAGGGTAATTTGGAGGTAGAGAAGAGAGGTTGTGATTTGTCTTTTTCAGAAGGTGACTTCACTGGGGTCATTCAGAAACGGATCATGACTCTTACAATGTTTTCTCAAATGAAATTATATCATTTTCCAAGGTACTGGAATCACCCCGCCCCCGTTTTTGGTCCATCTGAACTATTTCTACTGTCTTTAAAATTTTATATATTGTATGTTGTGTGCATGCAAATAGACATTCCATTCCAGCTTGGTGGAAAGTGTACTTGTCTGGTCGTGTTTTTCCTGGTTTATACTAGATCTCTAAGTTTTGCTGACATTTCACTCATTCATTTGAATAGTCAGGAAATAGAGTTAATTATGAATGCCCATTCTTCCATCTTTTGAATGTAAAATTCCCCCAGAAAGCCTTAGAATCATTAGTGGTATGAATTCATTCAACTTATATAACATTTTTTGGGTATGTGCCTCCCTCAGGATCAATTCTCACCATTGTGCCTTTTACTGGTCTCTCCTCTGCAAAGAATAGAAAGATTCAAAAAAAAAAAAAAAAAAAAAAGAGAAAGAAAGAAAGATTCAGGTTATTTCCTAGGCCAGACACCAGTCTTAGATCCTTGGGGCTTAGATCTGGAAGTGCTCATCCCATCTTGGTTTGTGCTTTGTAATGAATGCTTGGAATTAGTCTGACATCCAGTCATTGAACATTTATGTGTAAGGCATTGGTTATGCAGTGATCACTCTGAGAGATGATTGGTAGTCTGAATTTATTTCTGGAATGTCTTGCCTTGCTCCTGATTTGCATCTAGGAATTGAGCCCTCTTTCCAGTCTGGTATATATAATTGGATTTTAAAGTCCAAGGAGACCTTATTTGAGGTCTTTATTTCTCTGGTGTTTTATATATAGGCATACTTTGTTTTACTGCTCTTGCTGTATTATACTTCACAAATAACCGTGTGTGTGTGTGTGTGTGTGTGTGCGCGCGCGCGCGCGCGCGCGCGGGGGTGGGGGGTTGTTTCTGGTTTTGTTTTACATATGGAAGGTTTATGGCATTCGTGTATTGAGCAGGTCAATTGGTACCTTTTTTCCAACAGCATTTGCTCACATTGTGTCACATTTTGATACTGCTTGCAGTATTTTAGACATTTTCATTATTGTTATATTTGAATTGCTGCAATCTCATTATAAAATTTTATTATTTTTTAAAAAAGTTTTTATTTGTTTATTCATAAGAGACACACAGAGAGAGGCAGAGACATAGGTAGAGGGGAGAAGTAGGCTCCCTATGGGGAGTCTGATGCGGAACTCAATCCTAGGACTCTGGGATCATGACCTGAGCTGAAGGCAGACACTCAGCCACTGAGCCAGCCACCCTGGTGTCCCTCGACTCCAGTTTTGTTTGTTTGTTTTTCTAGACTCCAGTTTTGAAGGAAGTTCTGCTCTGGATCAAATGCTATCAAACAGAATGGCATGCTTGAAAGAAATCATTTGTGAAAGGAAGAGTCAAGAGTGGCAAATTCCATTGTGTTTTTTTTTAAGAAATTGTTTCTTATTTAAGAGAGGGCACCCAGCTTTTTAATAGCCATCACTCTGAGCAGTCGGCAGCCATCAACATTGAGACAAGACCTTCTACCAGCAAAGTGTTTGCAATTTGCTGAAAGCTCTGGTGATGGTTAGCATTTTTTAGCAATATTTTAAAATTAAGATACATACAGTGTTATTGCACACTTAATAGACTATAGGACAGTGTAAACATAACTTTTAGTTTTCTTTTTTTAAATTTTATTTTTAAATATTTAAAAAAGATTTTTTTTAAAAATTTTTATTTATTTATGATAGTCACACAGAGAGAGAGAGAGAAAGAGAGAGGCAGAGACATAGGCAGAGGGAGAAGCAGGCTCCATGCACCGGGAGCCCGATGTGGGACTCGATCCCGGGTCTCCAGGATCGCGCCCTGGGCCAAAGGCAGGCGCTAAACCGCTGCACCACCCAGGGATCCCAAAAGATTTTATTTATTTATTTGAGAGAGAACTTGCCCATGAGAGAGCGCAGGTGGGGGAGGGGCAGAGGGATTGGGAATCTGAAGCTGACTCCCCGTGGAGCCCAAAGTGGAGGGAGCTTAGTCCAACTGCAAGATCATGACCTGAGCCTAAACCAAGAGTTGGATGCTTAACCAAATGAGCCACCCAAGCACCCCATTTTTTTTTTAATTTTAAACATAACTATTATATACATTGGGAAGCCAAAAAATTAATTTGATTTGCTTTATTGTAATGCTCTGGAGTTGAACCCACAATATCTCCGAGGTATGCCTCTATGAAGAACATTAAGATAATAACTAAGTTCAGACATTTTGAAAAATTAAAAAAAACACAAAATTAAAGGTAATAGTGTAATGATCCCTATAAATTCATCACCTAGATTCACTAATTTCAAGATACTGCCCAGGTGCAGCTAACTCTTCTGTATAGAGCACTTAACTGTGCTTTCCTTTTATTACCTTCAACAGCCCCATAGGGCAGATAGTATTATATCTCCATTTTGAAGATATGAAAGTTGAAAGGCCCAGAAAGATTAAGTAACTTACCCAGGGTTACACAGAAGCCAGCATTCAAAGCCTGTTTCCTAACTCTGAATTGCCTGAAGAAGTTTCATGGCTTGTCTGACATACGTGGTAAGCTGGAATTGGACTTGAGATAGGACCGGGAGATCTATTTCATCATTTCCTTTATGATGATTTTCTTGTGATTTTTTTTCTTTCCATTAGTCTTTTGTAGCCAACTGCTTTTGGACTTGAAGCTTTTGAGTACCATTTTAACCATGTTAAACAGACTGTATTGTCCCAAGGATTGGGTGGTGATAAGGAATGCATTATTTGTAGAGGATTTAATAACAATAAAAACCATCCAAAAAGTTTGTCTGCAAAGTCAAACAGTCCAGAATTGCTTCTGCAGTTCTAAATAGTCAGTTGTAACATACTCCTTGTCTAAAATCTTTTGTTGGTGAGTATTCTAAATAATTGCTATGGTAACTTGAGTTTTAATAATATATATGTAAGCTTCAAATGAGCACTTTTTGATTATCCTTTGATAGATACTATATACTATATAGAACTCGAATCAGAGACTCTTAATTATACAGTTGGCCCCCAACACTGGGTACCCAGGTACATGCATTCATTTTCAGAGATTTTTAAGAGTTTAAAATTGTTCAAGCTTGCCTCAGACTTTTTTTTTTGTGCATTTAACCCCTGTGGTTGCTGCATTTTTCTGGGTTTAAACAATAGATTTGAAGTAAACAATGATAGTATTATTGAGGTTTAATAACCTCAATATTATTGATCACTTGGAGTTTTTGTTTCTGCTTAAAAATTAAAACAGTGACACAGTGCAAACCTCAAGGTATAATATTTTTGTTTAGTTAAGTGCCAATTTTAGTTCATACAGTAAATATTTTGCTATGTTTGCATAATATGTGTTGAAATTTGTCATTTTTAAATTTTGGTTTAATTTTTTTTTTTTGACTAGTTTAATTTTTTAAAATATTTTATTGGGAGAGAGAACACAAGAGCACAAGCAGGGGGAGTGGCAGATGGAGAGGGAGAAGCATGCTCTGCTGAGCAGAGCTTGATGTAGGGCTCAATCTCAGGACCCTGAGATCATGACCTGAGCTGAAGGCAGATGCTTAATTGACTGAACTACCCAGGCGCCCTGTGAATTTTATCATTTTAAAATTGATTGTTTTGTGGCACCTGGGTGGCTCAGTTGGTTAAACATTTGACATTGGTTCAGGTCATGATCTCAGGGTCCTGGGATGGAGCCCTGTGTGGGGCTCTGTGCTCAGGGGGTAGTCTGCTTGACCTTCTCCCCCTCCCTCTGCTTGCGCTGTTTCTTAAATAGGTAAATAAAATCTTTCAAAAAATGTTTTAATACTAAAGAACAAATCAAAATATACATAACTATTATGGAAAATAATTTTTTCATATGAAGAAAGTGTTAAAAAATGATCTTTCCCAGGTGTTGAATTAACTAAGTATGCCATTGTTGGCAGAATGCTTTTTCTATGATTCATTTTTAAGAGAACAGATTGAGGGCAGCCCGGGTGCCTCAGCGGTTTAGCGCCGCCTTCAGCCCAGGGTGTGATCCTGGGGACCCATGATTGAGTCCCGTATAGGGCTCCCTGCATGGAGCCTGCTTCTCCCTCTGCCTGTGTCTCTGCTTCTCTCTCTCTCTCTCTCTCTCTGTGTCTCTCATGAATAAATAAATAAAATCTTAAAAAAAAAAAAAGAAAAAAACAGATTGAGACTCTTTCATACTTCGAACTGGAGCCTTTGGCAGGATAGGAAGAAAGACACAGGCAGTACTTCTCTTGAGCTGTTACTTTGTGCCAGAAATTGCTGGCACTTGGTTACCTTTATCTCACTGTGTCACCTGATGAGCTTCTCTCAGGCCTTTCTTCAGTGTAGACTGACTGTGAGATGGAGCATTGAGAGTGCCAGCAGGGCCTGCTGGGTTTCTCAGTTTGGGAGCTTGTGGAGGAGGAAGGCTGCAGAGGGCAGAGCATGCAGAGGCGGAGTAGCAGCTACTGGGGGAGGCCGGCGGGCCGAGACACTAGTGGTGAGACTTCTGGCTCCTACTTTTGGTTCCTAACCAGTTTTGCCCACATTTGGCGAGGTCAGGAGACATTTTTAGTTGAATAACTGGAGGGGAGGTACTACTAGCATCTAATGGGTAAAAGCAGGGATGCTGCTAAACATCCTATGGTGCACAGGATAGGCTGCCTACCTCTCCGACAGTTTTCCTGCACCAAATGTCAACAGTGCTGAGAGTGAAACTCTCACTTAGGGCAAAGTTAAACTTCCTTAGCCTGCTTCCTAGTGTCCTCAAAATGGGCAAGATAATTGTATTTTTCTGCTAAGTTTTTGTGAAAAAACCAGGCACCCCAGTAGACAAAAAGTTTTTAAAACCCAATTGTACTTTGCAACATTAGAACCATCCAATGTAAGATTTGGATGTGTGCTCAGTAAGTGAGAATAGTGGGAGATAATACATTTAAGAGCTCAGTTATTATTGTAATGATTATGATGGACTTAGAAGAAACCCAAAGGATGAAAAAACTGCTGTCGTATTTTCAAGACCAGTACAGGTATTATGCTCTTTACCTCCTCAGGACTCTACGTGGATAATAATGCTTAGAATAGTGACCTTGAATCAAGGAATTGGCTTAGAAACATTTTAAACAAAAAATAGTGTTTCTGACCAAGTGCTAGTTTGTCAGTATTTTTGACTGCTCTGATTTAAGTTAACCGAGATATTCATTTTAAATTTCATGACGTGTCCCTTGAAGATTTTGATCAAGAAATAGGGTAGAGCTTAGGAATCTTCAGTTTTAACAGTAACCCTAGTGATTTTTAAGATTGAGTATGGGAAACAGTCCTTTTGAAAGGTTGGAAAAAAAGGTTCCTTTGTCAAATAACTTTGGGAAACTCTGCCTTAGAGTAAAGCAGATTTCTTTCATAAAGCACTTTGCTAAATGTTTAACATGATAAATAATATGCATTACGAGGTGTGGGAGTAAGAATATATATCAACATTTCCCAAACTTATTTACATATGGAATCCTCTTTGTTTTAAGCACATGGCAGTATGATGTTCCGCAGACAACGCTTTCAGAAACAGTGAATTATAACAACACACTCTTAACAAATTCTAGTTAAAGGGGAGGTTTCCTGTTAGTGTTTTAGGAGGATAGCTACTTGGCTTTGTAATGTCCTGGAAAATAAGCAGATGAGAGTACTGACCCTGCAGTGGAGAGTGACATTGATGCAGATCATGGCTCACTGGAGTAGAACTTGAACATATATTGATTCCATCTGGGTCTGCATATTTAGGCACTGACATGCCTCCAGGCCAGTCCTGTGCATAGACTTGGCCTAGGGCATTCTCAGCTTGGGTTTGTGGAAGAGTTTTCCATAGCAGACACTTCTGTGAACGTGTGATGGCAGTCTGCCCTCTGACAATTTCGTTAGTTCCTTATGTAATGCCTTGGGAGGGCTATCTAATTCCTCCCCTAGATGTACACCCATGTTTGACTCAGAAGTTCCTGCCAGTGCTTGGATGACGGATGAATTCCTTTTCAGCTGCTACTTCAGCTAAGGGCAGTCATCTCTAGGAACTCACATTAGTGGACAAAATCTAATCCAGGGACCTTTGTTCCCAACATATGGATTGAGCTCACCATATATATTACAGTGCTTGTGGCATCAAGATAGAGCAGAGACCCAGGACTGTAACAGTCGTTGACTTGGTGGAAATTGATGGCTCATAATCTGGTTGCTTACGTCTTTTATTATTGTAATTTGAAAGTATTAAATCTGAGTTATACAAATATATGAAATTAAGATTTAGAATATTATAGATAAAACATACAGGTATAGTTTATAACTTTTAATTGCTATACAGTATTCAAGTGTAGCTTTATACCCTATTTTATCTAGCTATTCTATTTTTTTCTAACTCATTAATACAATGTATTGTCTGTCTCTCAAAGCCAATGCAAATATAGATGCCATGAACATTTTGTCATGTTTCTTTGCATGTTTTTGCAGAATGGATACCAAGAACTGGAAGTATTAGGTCAAAGAGATTTCACATATTTGTAAGATGTCTAAACTTCAGATTAACGCATTCTTATTACTTAATGCTTTTTAACCCTGATTGGCACACGGTGATTAACCAAGAATAGGGAAATGGGAGTAATTGGCTTCCCTGCCCCCTGCAGGCAGAACAGGGGTCTGTTGTCTGCAGAAGATTTAAAAACAGTAAAGCTGACTAAAAGTCAGACTTTTTTTTTTTTTTTAAACTGCCATGTGCCTGCTATTACAAACAATGTTGATGATATCTCTTCCCTCACCAAATCTTTTGTTGGTCTAGATTCCAGATATTGCCACAGTAAACATGGAGGCTTTTTTTTACTTTAATAAACATTCTGTTTTACATGGAAGTTGTACATTTGGCTCCATATATGTTTGTGTAGCTGTACCCATTAGTTGTGAAAGAAGTTCATAATGATTTGTAATCTTGAACTCACTTTGGGCATAATGTATGTCTCCAACCAGTGTGAGCTAAACAGTGGATTGAAATAAACACTGCTAGCATGGTGATTGTAATTCTGTCATTCTTTGAAACCATTGGAATGTTTCTTTGTATTTATTATCTAAAATAGTGAAACAACTTGAGGTGTAGCAAACTTTAGTTCATGCATGAAATATTTTGTCAACAGTTTTCCAAAGTGGAATATATACTCCCATCAGCAAAGCTTGAGAATTTCAGTTGTTCCCCATCCTTAGGTACACTGGATATTACTTTTTAAACATGTGAAAATTAGTTTCACTGTGCTCCTCCTAATAGTAGACAAAAGTTTTTTTTTTTTTTTTTTGAAGATTTATTTAGTTATTTTAGAGAGAGAGAGAAAGCATCTGAGAGAATCCCAAACACACTCCCTGCTGAGCAGGGAGCCCCATGCAGTGCTTGATCTCATAACCCTTAGATCTTGACTTGAGCTGAAATCAAGAGTCAGTCACTGAACCCACTGAACCAACCAGGCACCCCAGTAGACAAAAAGTTTTTAAAACCCAATTGTACTTTGCAACATTAGAACCATCCAATGTAAGATTTGGATGTGTGCTCAGTAAGTGAGAAAATTGTGTTCCTCTCCTTCTAAGAATAAGTGTTTAGGTATTTTAATTGAAAGTGACAAGTTGAGCTACCTGAAAGAAAAGAGGTTAGCACTACACTGTCAATTTCCGTGAACATTAAGACAGGTGAGTTCTAAACATTATTATGCATTTGTACTAGTGTTCCTCTTGATTTAAGTCTTTTGCTCCTTTGTTTGTTTATATATTTGTTCCAACAATCTGATTAAAATGAGAAGTAGAGGAACAGGATGTGGTTGTGCTTTGGACCTCCAGATGTATAATTCCATTAGCTTGAATTCAGAATTTGTGTCATGTGATCTTGGGATGCTTAACTTGGTATTGGCTGGCTGACAAATTATCCATCACATTCATATTAGCCATACAATTTGTGATTTCTTCTGTTATCTTTGCATTACGGCAGTTTATGGGGCCGTAAGATCCTTACCTTCTCTTAATCTTGGTATTAGAGAAAAGGTAGGACTGGGCTGGAAAGGGATCCCTATTAAAGCACATTAACTTTTACCATCTTGTGGGCCTCTCCTAGGAGAGCATTGTGCAGCTCTTTTAGTGTGTCTGGAGGCTGGAGGAGCTTCTGTAAGAAAACATAAGATAAGAATGGCTGATAGTGATTGTTGGGAGTACCAGGGGAGAGTAGAAATGAAGGGGAAGCTGCTGTAACCAAGAGAACAGTGTGACCCTAAGCTGCAACAAGACTGTTTGCTTAGTGTGGGACAAGGATGGTGGAAAGGGAATGGCTTAAGTTATTAGTCTGTTGATCAGATATGCAAAGTAGGATGTCAGGTGGTAATCCTGAGAAGAGATGAGCAAATAAAGAAAAGAAATCAAGGAAAGGGAGGAGGGAAGTATACATATACACATATTTCTAAAAGCGATTGTATACATTTAGTTCGTTACTTAAAAACTTACTGTGGGCAACTTTTCTAAGTTCAGAAAAGGAGACAAAATTTTGGATTTAGTGTCAGAATAAATTTAGTAGTTAATGTATAGCATGTAGAAGAATTGAGCTTTGTCCTCCTAAGTGAACTCACCATTCCACAAGATGATATTTAAAGCCTCAGATAGTTGATAGACTGTGAACACAGCTGTAGAATTCCATATGCAAGCCTGACTTTCCTGAAAATAACCAAATTAGGTGTGGCCCTTCCTCTCTGGCCTCAGTCCTGCTGAGATTGTGCTCCCTGGAGTCATCTCAAGTGAGCAAACAAATACTGGGCTGGTATCCAGGGGAAGCCGCCCCCTTTGCTTTTTCATGCTCCTTTAGTGTTTCAGAATGGGGCCTGGCAGGTAACTTCACAGCTATTTTTGACTCCTCTGGAGAGCAATTCCAGAGGAATAGACTTTCTCTGGCTCCAGACCAGTGTTTGGAAAATGATTCTGCAGTTTTTCCTGGTATTACATTTAAATGTTGTGCTCCATAGTAGGCTATATTTATGGAGTCTCGGTTGACTGTCTAATAGCAGGCATTTTGGAAAGCGTACGTGGGCATTCGTATACATGCCACGTAAGTGTTCAGTGGCAGTACTGGGAGGATAGTTGTGGCCTTGTATTTGGTGAGTAGTTTGTCTCCCAAATCACAGCTCTTTTGGCTGGTGAGTATCTAAAGGATGTTTTAGGGACAGTTACTGGAGACTTTTTATTTTATTTATTTATTTATTCAAAAATTTATTTATTTATTTATTTATTTATTTATTTATTTATTTATTTATTTATTTATTTATTTATGATAGACACACAGAGAGAGAGAGAGGCAGAGACACAGGCAGAGGGAGAAGCAGGCTCCATGCTGGGAGCCCGATGCGGGACTCAATCCCGGGACTCCAGGATCCCGCCCTGGGCCAAAGGCAGGTGCCAAACCGCTGAGCCACCCAGGGATCCCCGACTTTTTATAACATAATGAATGTGTACAACTTGGCATTTGCATTTCTGGATGGAGCTTTAAGGTTTAGTGGCCTTTCTCTTCTTGCTGAGCATGGATGATGAAGTGTTGGTTAAGAATGAGTGATCTCTTTTTGGGTATAAATAATTATATTTCCCAACTGTAGGACTGTTGATTAATTTTCTATTGTTGCCATAACAAATGACTACATACTTTAAAACAATAAAGCTTATTGCTTTGTTTATTGCTTTAAAACAATAGATATGTATTATCCTGCAGTTCTCTACCTCTGAAGTCTGACATGGATATCAGTAGGCTAAAGTCAAGGAGTTGGTAGTTCTTCATGGACTATATCTCTTTAGGGAGATAAAAAGAGGACTAGAAAGGGAGAGAGAGGAGAGGGAGGGAGAGGGAAGGAGACTGGAGAGGAGGCAGAGGGAGAGAGGAAGGGACAGGGAGAAGGAGGGAGGGAAGGACAAGGGGGGCGAGGGAGGGGGAATGAAAGGGAGGGACAGGGAAGGAGGCTGCGGGGGGAGGGAGAAGAAGGAGGAGGAGGACAAGAGAAAGAAGAAGAAAAGGGGTACGGAGAAGAATCAGTCCCCTCCTCTATGTTTAGGGCCAGCAACAGGGCATCTTTGAACTTTGCTTCTGTCATCACATCTCTCTCCTTTTCTGCCTCCTCTCTCCACTTTTAAGTGGATGATATTGGGCCCACCAGGTAATGCAGGCTAATTTCCTTGTTTTAAAGTCAGTGGATTAGTAACCTTAATTCCATATGCAATTTTAATTCCTTTTTGTCATGTAAGGTAACATTTACAAGTTTGGGGATTAGGATATGGACATATTTGGGGCCATTATTCTGCCTACCACAGGTTTTTCTGTGTTTATGTAGTACCCCGATCTGTTCCAGGTTATATGGAAGTTATCAAAATTTGAGTCCTACCTTTCACAAACTTCTCAAAATCAGGCACTGTGTTTATTTCATCTTTGAATTCCCAGCATTACCATAGCACCTGGTGCACATGTGGGGTGCTCACTAAGTAAATATTCAGACAAAAGTATTTCAGCTCCCTGATTTTATTTATGAACAAACTTTTGAGAGCTAGAGAATTGTGACTTTTATAGCAAAGTAGTGAGAATTCAAAAACCCTTTTATCTCTTGACTTCCATAAAGCCATTAAATGCCAGGCTCAGAAAACCTGTGTGTGCACTAAGAATGCATTATTGTTATCATCTCTTATAAAGGCATCATCTGATACTGGTCATGACTGTGAAACCAGATGAACAAAATGAATTAACACTGTGTATCTGAAGGCTGCTCTCCTCTAAACAGAGAATATCACTTAGTAATAAATCTGCTCAGCATTTAGTAAATGGAAAGTGAGGAAAATCTCATACTAAGCATTCATTGACTTGCATAAGGATTATGCTTCCAAACTGTGAGAACTATCAAATTGTTTCTATAAAATATAGTATATAAATTAAATCAGTGTAAGAGCATAATTTGATCTTACTTTATGGCTGAATATAGATAAATATTTGTTCGTTAATTTTGAATTCCTCTAAATGCCTTTTTTGTTATCTTTCAATTATTAATTAGTAAGAGGTGAACCTAGAATAGAGAAACACCCCAAAAAACTTATCCAGGATGCCTGGTGAGCCAACAGACAGTGTCTTCACCACAAGGGCAAGAATGTGGAGAAAATGTATATTATTTTGGCAGACTGACACACATATTCAAGTGGTTTTAAAATAGAGTTGCACACCTGTTGCATTTGTTTTGGTATTTGAAATTCTTTATATCAAAGCTAGCCCTAATGAAAACAACAGGTTTTCTAAAATTTTTATATATGCTGCTTAGAGGATATCCCTACACCTTTCGTTTGGACATGTGCCAAAGGCTCACAGGTGTCAACTAGTAAAAGGGCTTCCTTACCTTTGTCTTACTTCAGGGTCTTAACACACGTCCTCACACACATCCTAACACAGGTCCTAACACACATCCAGGACAGACCTCTTCTTCCACTGGCGTTTCCAGCCCAACATGCCTACTAAATATATCTCAGGGCCTTTGTAGTTGGGCAGTATGGCATCAGGCGATGGTTTTTAAACTATTGTTTATTTTTTGAAATGTTGAAACTCCTATTTTTTAAAAAATGACATCTTATATTGACACTCAGAATGCATAAAATGGATTACAGTGAACTGCTCCTGTTGATACTGAATGGGAACCTTCCTGCTGAGGGCCTTGGCCTGAGGCCAAGTACCTACTACTGATCCCTCTGGTAAACAGAGAGCCCAGCTGAAAAATTCCTAGCAGAGTGAGAAGAGCGCAGACTCCATCATCACTTCCTATATGTGTGGCTTTGGGCAAGTCACACCCTAGTTTTCAGTTTTGTCATCTTTAAAATAGGAATAATAATAATACTTACCAAGTGATTGCAAGGATTAGATGAGATAAATATGCATGTAAACAGCCTGGGATCTAGTAGATCATCAATACATGATCGCCTCAGAAGTTGATTCTTCTCTGTACCCCCTTTCTTCTTTCTCTTGTCCTCTTTCCTTTTCCTCCCTCTCTCCCCCCCAGCCTCCTTCCCTGTCCCTCCCTTTCATTCCCCCTCCCTCCCCCCTTGTCCTTCCCTGTCCCTCCTTCTCCTTGTCCCTTCCCCCCCTCCCCCCTCCCCCCTCCCCCCTCCCCCTCTCTCTCTCCCTCTCCCTCTCCAGTTTCCTTCCCTCTCCCTTTCCTCTCTCTCCCTTTTTAGTTCTCTTTTTATCTGCCAGCCCTTCATTGCCAATTAGTACTGGCCCCACTTTCTCTGTGACCATATCATTGCCTGTTCCTAGTCACATGAATCTCAGCCTTCTCTAAATTTCTGTAACATTTATTTTCGAGATGACATTTTCTGTGTTAATAGAAATAATACATATTTGTTACAGAAAATTTAGAAAAAATATATAAACCTAGAATTAAATAACCATAAGATCTTTTAAGACAGGAGCTCTCTTATTAACAGCTCAGGAAACAATAGATATTGGTGAGGTTGCAGAGAAAGGGGAATCCTCTGGCACTATTGGTGGGAATGCAAACTGGTGCAGCCACTCTGGAAAATGGTGTGGAGGTTCCTCAGAAAGTTAAAAATAGAGCTGCCCTATGATCCAGCAATTGCACTACTAAGTATTTATCCAAAGAGTACAAACATAGTGACTTGAAGGGGCACATGCACCTCAATGTTTATAGCAGCATTATCAACAATAGCCAAATTATGGAAAAGAGCCCAAATGTCCATCAACAGATGAATGGATTAAAGAAGATGTGATACATATATAATATGGAATATTACTCAGCCATCAGAAAGGACAAAATCTTGCCATTTGCAACAATGTGGATGGAACTAGGGGGTATCATGCTAAGTGAAATAAGTCAGAGAAAGACAAATACTGTATGATTTCACTCATGTGTGGAATTTGAGAAATAAAAGAGATGAACGAACATAGGGGAAGGGAAGAAAAAATAAGAGGAAAACAGGCAGGGGGACCAACCATAAGAGACTCTTCATTGTAGGGAACAAACAGGGTTGCTGGAGGTGAGGTAGGGGCATGGGGTAACTGGGTGATGGGCATTAAGGAGGGCACATTTAAATAGTGAGCACTGGGTGTTATATGCAACTGATGAATCACTGAATTCTACCTCTGAAGCTTATACAGTATATGTTAATTAAATTGAATTTAAATAAAATGATAAAAACCCCAGTTCTCTCTATTCTTTTTTTCTCTTCCTGATTTGTTAATGTAATTGGAAGCACCCTCTTAATCATGCTTTCTTTTAGATTATTCCTATTAGTTTTAAGTCTGTAGTGTTTTATTGGCTAATTTGCTTTCTGGTAAAGAAGCAGAAGGTTTTTCTCATGGACATAAAGACCAAGGGAAGGCACTTTCCTAGGTGCTGTGAAGGATGCAGAGTGGTCCAAGGCAGGATTCCTGCCCTCAGGGAGCATACAACTCAGATGGGGCTAAATGGATTAAAAAATAATCTGTGGACTCATAATGATGAGGAGGTCAGGTCTAACTGGCGAGGACCTGGGAAGGCTCCACAGGCATCGGAATTAGGTCTTGAAGTGAATTAGGAGTTCATTAGATGTCCAAGGTGGCACATTTTGGTGGAGAAACAGGTAGAGGAGAGGCGAGGGGGCAGGACAGTCCAAGGTGTGTTTATGTGGCCACTTTGGTGGAAGGGCATGTTCTCCTAGGATAGAGGAAAAGGTAAGGGAGACGTCAAATCCCAGGCTGATTCTGCAGAGCTGTGGAGCACCGTAGAGCTGCGAGGAGCAGTGAGATGCCCAGGTGACAGGTGTGCTGGGGAGAGTGCGGGACAGAGAGACCAGGAAGACTTGGGTTGTGGGCACTATAGAACCCAGCCCAGGTGTGTGGAGCTCAGTGTCATCTCTCTCCTGTTGTAATAGTCTTGACATCTATCACAGTTGTCCTGAATAAAGTCTTCCTGGTTTTAAGAAGTGTCAGAATAATTTTTTTTTTAATTTAACATAGGCCCAGTAGAAAGGTGCTTTAATAAATATATGACAAATTGAATTGACTTGAGGGAATGATCAAATAGCAGTATTTTCTTCCTTGCTGTCCTGAGTTTTTTTACTGTCTTTGTCATGAGTGGTGTCCTGTGCCTTTGATCCATTCAGAGAGAAATCATGGTTTTGTTCTTTGGGGAGGCAGGTCTGTGAGTTGGTGTGAATTGGCATTATTTGGTATCTTGGCCCCTGCTTTTCCTTTTTTGTTAGTTCATGTACCTTCCACTTCACTATGCCTGCTTCATAGGGATACCTCCCTTGCTCACAGATTGTTTTGGGAGAATTTATATAAATGGTGGTATTGAGCTGAAGGCCTCAGACAGCTAGTTTTTGCTTCCCTGATGTTTTTCTTAACACTTTTCTCTTAAATGGTTCTCAAGCCATTCTTACTGAAGAGGGAGCTGACTAGGTGAGCTAAGGCTTTAGAGCTTATTTTCATTTATTAAACTTCTAGGCTGTTTTCTCCATTTTCTGAGTGTGTGGTAAAGGCTTCATTTGGTAAGTAAAGTCAGTAGAAAAAGGGTGTATGTTGACATACAAGAAAGCAGTGTGTACTGAGGCAGGAGTATGACTGGGTGAGCAGAATGAGTGAGTTGAGCCTTTTTTTTTTGGATAAAACTTTGTTTCAGTAAACCTGTTACTTACTTGGCTTTCTAGTGCTCAGCCCAACTTGAGTGTCAGCTCCTTTCATCAGTGATGAGTAGTAGGTGCCTCTTCTGCCTTCTCTGAGAGATAAGAAGTGTGACCAGAAATGCCCTTCAGAGCCGTGCTGGTCTTGGACTCTGTCTTAAAGACCCATCTGGGAGTTTTCTGATTTCTCTGATTTAAACTTTTAGTTTATTTCTTTCACTCTGAGAAACCTGGATGGGAGTGGTTTATAAAGATAGGTTAATGCTGAGAATGCTGAAAAATAAGGAGTTCCCCAAACTGCCTTTAGTAAATTAGCATTAGCATTTTTGTGGGTCTCTAAAAGAATTTCACGCTGTGAAAACCCTAATAAGTATGATTTAAATTGTTTAATAAAAACATTCATTTGATTGCAGATTTGCTAAAAAGAAAAAAAAAATAATTGGAACAGGGATGGGGGGTGGAGGGGTGGCATGGGCCGCAGGGCCTTGAAAGGTTGGTTGGTTTAAGAATCAAATCTTTTTTTTTTTTAATTTAAGATTTTATTTATTTATTTATGAAGACACAGAGAGAGAGGCAGAAACCCTAGGATCATGCCCTGAGCCAAAGGCAAGACGCTCAACCACTGAGCCACCCAGGCATCCCAAGAATCAAATCTTAAGATGAAATATATGGATCACTTTGCCACATGCTGCAGTCACTGTGGTCAGTTCTTAGTGAGATTTATCATTTTGGTGTGCTCTTATGCAGACTCTGTTAATATTTGAAATGTCATGACTTCTTGTGCCTATTAATCCAGGTTTTTTGTTTTTGTTTTTAAGGCAAGTTTCTCATTTCTGACTTACAGGAAACAAAATTTGGAGTTCTAAATCGAAGTTATGATAATACTGTTACATTAATATTTTTTCCTTAAATATATTATCTCTTAATGTAGAAAGTAAGCAAAAAGTAAAATTACAAATTATTGTTAGAATCATGCTGACTTTCATAGTTGGTGTTTATTTACCTTTATTGGAATCTTTGTTTCTTCATACCGCTCTGAGTTAACTGTCCTTTCATTTCACCCTGCAGGACTCCCTTGAACATTCTTTGCGGGCAACATCTAGTGGTCATGAACTTCCTCCACCTTTGTTTATCTGGGAGTATCTTAATTTCTCCTTCACTTTTGAAGGACAGTTTTGCTGGCTATGGGATTCTTGGTTGATAGTTTTTTCTTTTATTTATTTATTTTTAATTTAGTATTATTTTGTTTAGTTTTTTCTTTTAGTACTATGAATGGATTAGACCACTGTCTTCTGGTCTCCAAAATTTCTGAGGAGAAATCTTCTATTAATCTTACTGTGGAACTTTTATAGGCTTGTTTCTCTTTTGCCACTTTCAGTATTCTTTCTTTGAAAGTTTGATTGTGTGTCAGTTCATCTTTCAGGAGTCTTTTGAGCTTCTTGGGTGTTTATTTTCATGTCTGTCATCAAATTTGGGAACTTTTCAGACATTGTTTTTCAGATAATCTCTTTGTCCCTTTCTCTTTTTTCTGGGATTCCTGTGATGCGTATTTAGTCTACTTGGAGTTTCATGAGACCCTTAGGCTCTTTTCTTTAATCTTTTTCTTCTGTTCCCCAGCCTGGATAATTTCCATTGTTCTATCATTTAGTTCATTGATTCTTCTTCTGCTTGCTCAGATCTGCCTTTGAATCCCTCTAGTGAATTTTTTATTTTAGATATTATATATTTCAGCTCCAGAATTTTTTATATAAAGATTTCTATATCAGTATTTCTGTTTTGTTCACATATCATTTTCTTGACTTTCTCACCTCTTTCTTTAGTTCTTTGAGAGTGTTTTAAAGTCTTTGTCTTGTATATCTGCCATCATTTCTTTTCAGGAATCATTTCTGTTGAAATTTTTTTCCCTTTGAATGGATCATATTTTACAGTTTCTTTGTATGTCTTGTGATTTTTTTTTGTTGTTATTGTTTTTATTGTTTTTGTTTGTGTTTTGATTGTTGTAGGCTTTCTCTGTGCCAAGGATATGTTTTAGGTCTTTTCTGAGCCTTTCCTTGGGCATGTGCAATCACTTTCTAATTTTCCTTGTGTATATAATGGTTTTAAAAAAATGTTCTAGTCTTTTAACATCTGGGTCTCCAAAGGGGAAAGAATGAAAAATAAAGGAGTCGGCCAGCTCTTTAAGTACCCTGGAAGTCAGTTCAACCCAGAAAGGGAGGGGCTTGCAACAACAGTCGCCAGCCTCTTTGTTGGACTCTGTGATCAGAAGCTACAATCTACATACAGTAAGAGCACAGATCCCTGATATTTGGAGGACAAGGTACTCTTTGCCCACCTTGGCTGCCAAAGCTATATGCAAGCTGCTGCGGACATAGGGGGGTGGGTTTCTACTGTTGTGCTAAAAGCTGCAGTTTACTCTCTGGGTCTTACCTGGAAGTTGCAAGTCTTCAGTGGACTCCAGAGTTCTAAAATAGTTCTGTCAGACAGACTCTGCCACTACACCTAGGGGAACCAGATTGCTGGTGCTTCCTACTCTGTTGTCTTCCCAAAGTCCTACTCAAGGACTTTTTCTTCTGAAACCTCTTGCTCATGCCCACTTGTTTCTTTTTTTCTCTGCCCCCTATTTTTTCTCCCTCTCTAAAATAGGAATTACGAATTTAAGAGTGAAGAAATAAGATATGTAATGAGGCAGCATCATTTCCTTTAACAAAGTAATGGTGGTTCTCTGTTTTATCCTCTTTTCTTTATTAATCTGCTTCCTTAAAAGTGACCCAGACTAGTGACTCCTGCATTATTCTCCCTGAAGTCTTGTTTATTGGGGTACAGTAATAGGGAAAAAATATTTTCACCAGAAAGTGATAGGTGTAGTGCTGGCTTTCTGAGCTCTGTTTTGTGTGCCTGCATGTCTGGCTCTGTGTCACTTTTAATTCTTACAAGTGGTTCTTTTTTTTTTTTTGGATTGAAAGGAAAAAAACCTCTTACCCTCATATTCTATTGTTTCTGAAAGAAGGCTCCATTTAGGGCTTAGGGCTCTTTGGAGAGGCAGAACTTTCATCCTTTAGGGAGTTTCAAAGCTGTTCTCAGGTAGCCAGTGTGTGAGTGTCATGGGGTTGGCACCTCAGAGAGGATTCTGGTCTCCCTCAGCACGTGTGTTGCTATGTGACAGTACAATTGGTTCTTTCTGTGTCTCCCTTCTTTTGTAAGCCATGATCTCCCAGAAGGGCTAGGATCTCTATAAACTTTTTCATATCCCTTGTCCCCTAGCACAGTGTTTTACACAGTGTTTAGCAAGTGTTCAGTAAGTAGTGTACATAGCAATGAACTTTTCATTTTTATGAAAGTTAGACCCATCTCTCTCTCTTCATAAGAGACATAGGCAGAGGGAGAAGCATGCTCTCCACAAGGAGCCCGATGTGGGACTCGATCCCAGACCCCGGGATTAGGCCCTGAGCCAAAGGTAGATGCTCAACTGTTGAGCCACCCAGGTGTCCTGGCCCATCTTTTTCTTATCTTTGGTAAGGATCAGGGGAATCGTGGAATACGGAAACCTGGAATTTAGAAAGCTGTAATTATTCTGAAAGCTTCCTTTTGATTAGTAGTTTCATTCTCACTCCTTCCCAAACCACTTATCAGAGAGGCTGACTGGTGTTTCACCTCTCTTTTTTGCCTCACTCCTTCCTAGCTGAAGCATGAGAAAGGGCAGGCTGCCAAGAGGAGGCGGGTGGAGGGGAAAGCAGGCCTGGATAATCCCTGAATTGGATAATTAGCTCTTCTGCTTGGTCCTGAGTAATTGAATGTTACCATCTCTTGTGGTACTGCTAATGAGCCGTGGTGCCTTCGTGTTTCCACTGACTCTCTAAGGAACAGTTTCTAACCATTCTGGAGGTGGGGGCAGCACTCCAGCTTTGCTCTATAGGGTGGATGTGGGGGGAGCTCAAGGTAGTTCAAATTGGTAGAGGAGGCACTTACATGAGAAAAGAAGATTCCTGCTGAGCCTGCTTCATCCCCTACCTGCAGCTATAGGAGTGGTTGCTGAGGTTTTCCAGTATTTTTGGGTGGGGAGTTGAGTCACCCCTGGAGTCCTCTGCTGGGTTTTTCCCCACAAAGCTCACCAGGTAGAAATCTGTACATCTGCTCTAGCCGACTCATCCAGTGTTGTTTTTCTTCTTGGCAATAAATGGTCATTTGCAAGATTCCTTTAAAGCTCTGTGTTTCTAGGACTCTCAGTTTTGAAGGGTTATAATCTTAGCTCCTATTTGGTACGGAAAATTTGGGAGCATTAGAGTCAGATCAGTTTTCTGCCTACTACAGTTCCAGTGTTGGGGTTAATGGGCGGTTATTCAAAGTACTGCCTATTACAAAGGTGTCCCAGGGAACTGTTTGACCTCCACACTTCATAACACAGCCCTGTTCCTGCCCAGAGCTAGCATCCCTCTGTCATTGCTGTGTGAATTCTTAAGGAAAATAAACAGGGCAGAAAAACTTGAGGATAGTGGGAACTCGTATTCTGAAGAAAAGGGGAGTTTTCCTGGTACCTGGGCCTATGTGCAGGCAGCAGTGATGTTTCTGGTAGCTTCCTCCCATCAGATCTCTTTACTTTATTGCCTGAATTCTGCCTGCTGAGTTCAGTAAGTTTTATTATTATTTAGATATAAATATTATACCTTTGGGATGCTAAGGAGTATCGCTTATTTTCTCCAACCTTCAGGGGTGGGGGTTAGTTTGTAACTGGCCACTTAGCTGTGACATCTCTAAACTAAAGAAAAGTTTTGATTGGTGGTGGTAGAGGTTAGGGGCATGGAGATAATTAGGGCTGGGAATACTTTGGAGACTAGGACATGCATTTGATAATGGGCACCATTTGATTTTTTGGCCCTGAATTGAGGCGGCTTGAGTCCTAGAAGGTGAGGGGAGAGGCACAGAGTTGGTAGTGGGAGGGAATCAAAGTATACTCTTGGGGTCAACCTTGTATGCAGGGCACCAGAAGAGCCCTTTTCCCAGACTGAAGACTGAGAACTCTGGCTAGAAGTAGTGATGGTGGCAGTGCCTGAGTTGTGACTGAACAATTCCAGTAGATTCCTTATTTATGAAGAGATCCCAAAAACTCCCTCAGTAAGGTGTTGGCTATCTCCTTTCCTGCCCACCTACTCATACGTGTCCTTTCTTTCAGCTCTTCATGTTGATCCACATGTGAGGTGGAGGATGCTCTGGAGAGTGATGTTATTGTCAGATATCAGGAGTATGGAAGGGGCTGGCCAGCTTTCTATGGAAATGTATCTTGAGTTCCAAACAAATGTTGTAGGCCGGTGAGGTTTCTCCATTTTTTCAATTTCACATTTTATAAAGTTCCTGCTTTAGGGTGTATAGCTGTGTCTGCTTGATATTAAGGCAACTAAATGCATCTTGAAAGTTGGGGTCATTTTGAATATCCTTCCCTAATGTGTTCAGATCATAGCCCCCTACCACGCTGTGAATCCCATGTCTGGCTGCTGATGCTCAGCTTGACTGACTGCCCAGGGTTCCTTTTCTATCCTCAGGCATGCTTGCCCATACTCAGGGACACTTGCTCGTGTTCAGAGATGCTTGCTCATGCTCAGGATTTTTTTCCATGCTCAGGTGTGCTTGTCTATGCTCAGGGTTGTTTACACATGTTCACAGATGCTTACCTATGCTGAGGACTTTTTTCCATGCCCAGAGATGCTTGGCCATGGTTAGGGTTCCTTCAGGTTCTGGTGCCTTGTGCTTCTCTGCTCTCCTTTCCTGGAAGCCTCCTGCCCCTCCACTGATTTTGGGTGCTGGAATATTGGAAGTGGTGAGAAGATGGTGACATGACCTCAGATCCCAGCCTGCCTGCCATATGGTCAACACAGGAAGAATACTTATTAGATTAAATTCAAGGATGAGCATCTTCCTGCAAAGGAAAACACAGGCTATTTTTTGGTTTGTTTTCCTCAATTAAAAAGGAGTTATATCTTTTCTACAATAGATTTATTTATTTTTATAGGCAGAGTTTTGACAGGGAAATATGTAATTGGATTTCCCCTTAGCTAATCCCAATGATATGCTCCCTTTAATGCCACACTGGGGGAAAAATACTATAATTGTTATATTGAGAACCTAGAAAGAGCTTTCTTCTACAGGATGGGGACAATTGGGCTGAATACAGGATCAGCCTCTAAACTGGTACTGGAGGCTACATGCCTCTATTGAAATGGAAGGCCAGGCTTATTATTGTTCTCCTGTTTTTAGGGGTACTCAGAAGACATGGAGCTGGAGTCCTACTGAAGCCTTTTGGACATTGCCAATCTCTCTTTCCTGGTTTGAGCCACGTGGCTAGCCTTTCTTTATATTTGGATTCCCTTCCAGCGATATATATTTGATGTGGGCAGTTTTATAGAAGGAGCCTGGTGAATTCTGTGAAATACTAAAAATTTTTCCTTGTAATTTGGTGAGTAGGCCTTCCATTTGAAATCTCATGGTACAGTGCTGGGGGTTTTGTTCACCTTCTAGAAGGGGAAGCTGTACAATTAAACTCCTTCTCATCCTCTACCCCTAACTTGGGGAATGAATGTTCAGGGCATTTCAATTGGTCCCTTTGGATTAGCCATTTCACAAAAAGAGAAGATACTTTGCATCATGGTCTGGAGCCTTGTAGTTGCAGACTTGATTGGATTACTTGAAATAACTCTTGTGCTTGGTTAAGACCATGCTTTGTTGAGAATGCATATTTCTGTCCTTAAAAATTATGAGTTTTTCCTTGAACATCTCTCTGTTATCCCTCAACTAAAAAAAACTATCAGTAGATCTTTCCAAAGTTATCTACTATTTGTTAGATAATTGGGATTAGGAATATAAATGTGCAATATGTACTTAACAGTATATTCAGTGGAGAGAATTCAAGTACATGAAAACAAGGGAGTCTTTGTCTTTTCCATCCCCCAGTTCTATAACTTGGTCATCCTTCTTCCACTTTCTTTTCTGGAGTCTTTTAAAGCTTTGGGAATGGAATGGTTAATGTTGTAAGTTGGGTTGTGAACAGTTGCTGTGGCAACCTTAGCATGAATTTCCAGACTATTGTGTTTATCTGTTTAATAGTAAGCATATGGTGGCATTAGTCTATTATTTTATTTTATTTTATTTATTTATTTATTTTTTATTTATTTATTTTTTATTTATTTATTTTTTTATGATAGTCACAGAGAGAGAGAGAGAGGCAGAGACATAGACAGAGGGAGAAGCAGGCTCCATGCACCGGGAGCCTGATGTGGGATTCGATCCCGGGTCTCCAGGATCGCGCCCTGGGCCAAAGGCAGGCGCCAAACCGCTGCGCCACCCAGGGATCCCTAGTCTATTATTTTAATGTGCACTTTATTTCTTTGGCGGGAAGAAGATGATAGAGAAGAGAGGCTTTTGAATGTGTGCTTTATGGAACATTGAAATACAGTGTGGAGCACGTGGCAGAGGTGCAGCCTACATGGCAGTTATGTTTGGCTGTGTCCACCACTAGCAGTTCCTTTTTTGGTGGAATTTTTTTTTTTTTTTTAAGATTTTATTTGTTTACTCATGGTAGTTACACAGAGAGAGACAGAGAGGCAGAGACACAGGCAGAGGGAGAAGCAGGCTCCATGCAGGGAGCCTGACGTGGGATTCGATCCCAGGTCTCCAGGATCGCGCCCCGGGCCAAAGGCAGGCGCCAAACCGCTGCGCCACCCAGGGATCCCTTTGGTGGAATTTTATACTGCGTGCCCTGTGCATCCTTGATTCCTTCTCAGGCTTAATAAGAGTAGAACTTACGGAGGCATAGAGGCGAGTGCAGAGTTCTATGTGAAAGGATATTTGCTCATCTGAGGAGAGGAGGCTGCAGATGTTCTCTTGTGATCATGCTATTTATCTGTCTAGTTAAATGTTCATTGCTTGGGAGGTAGTATTGACAGGACCACAACACACATTTTCCTTTTTGCTCTGTTATTTCCAAATTACATGAGTATCTGTCAGTCTTTGCCTTCAACAGCTATCCTTGAACAGAATCAATTCTAAATTTCCCAAAGTATTTTTGGAGGGTGAGTAGGGAGTGGCTAATTTCAAGCAAAGGAATATTCCTTTCTCATTCTGACGTTTTTTTTTTTTTTAAAGATAGATAGATTGATTTATTTATTTATTTATTTATTTATTTATTTATTTATTTATTTATTTATTTATTTATTTATGATAGACATAGAGAGAGGCAGAGACACAGGCAGAGGGAGAAGCAGGCTCCATGCCGGCAGCCCGACAGGGGACTCGATCCCGGGACCCCAGGATGGCGTCCTGGGCCAAAGGCAGGCGCCAAACCACTGAGCCACCCAGGGATCCCCTGAGGTTTTTTTTTTTTTTTTTAATCAAAATTAGTGGTATAGTGGATTGAGGGAAATTTATTTTCACAAGAGAAAGGGAACAAAATATTTCCAGCTTTACTCCAGGATGTTGGAGGTAGAATGAACAAAGGCTTAGAGAAACTGACATTAGAAATTGTTTAAAACAAATCAACAAACAATATTGTCTCATTATTTTTCCTTCCATCACCCTGCTTAATTATTGTTCTTGTTTTCTGATTATGGAGAAAAGTAAAAATAAAGTCTTTGTCTTTTACCTTGATCTAGGCACAAAGATGAAGGAGAACAGGTTTCCTCTAGTTAATACCTTATTATTAGGTAAACAGACGACATTTAGAAGGCCATGTGTTCCCCGTGAGACTGTGTAGTGCAGTGGGGGGCTAACTGACCCCAGTACCAGGCGGAGCTGGGATGCCTTGGAGCCAGCTGCCTTCACCAAGAAGGCCCGTGCCTGTGAGAGGATCCCAGCTGAATACCGAGGAGCCTGCCTGGGGCTGGGGCCGGGCGGTAACTACTGCGGCTCCAGCGCGGCTCCAGCGCGGCTCCAGCGGCTCCGCCGGCAGCCCATGCGCCGGGAGAGCCTGCCTGCAGACAGGTGCCGGGCTTGGCTGAGGCAGCTCAGGCCACTGCTGGCTGCGGGGGCCACCCACCCAGGAGCTCGAGTAGCTGTGGGGTAACTGCGGGAGCTGGGAAGGAACAGTGGTGAACAGAAAAAAGGGCTGGTGTCCTGCTTCCTGGAGGCTGGGCCAGAGTGGCAAGAAGATGGGGGAGCAGAAGAAAAATATAAATCTAAAGTGAAAAAAGAAATTGTCTTAAGTTAATGTACAGATGTTCCTAGGGAAAAAAGTGCAGGGAGTGCTTCAAAGAACTCACATTAAAGTAAAATAACATTTAAATATAGAGATAGAAATATTCTATCTGTATGTTAAAAAGTTGTCTGTGATTTTTATACACAACTTAGATGGTACAGAAGAGCAAAGTGAGAAAAAAAATCAACCTTGTTTTATCCCCTTAGATGGAGGAAACCTCAGAGGTGCATGGGAAGCTCTGACTTTTCAGAACAATGTCAAAGCCCACACTAAACTGAGACTTAGAAACGAAACAGTGAAACAGAATCTTTTATTTTGAACAGGACCAAGAAAGAGACATGCTCATGAGTGATATAGGTGGATTTAAGGTGGCTCAATTGGTTAAATGTCAGCCTTCAGCTCAGGTCATGATTTCAGGATCCTAGAATGGAGCTCCAGCTCAAGCCTTGAGGCTCACTGCTCAGCAGGGAGTCTGCTTCTCCCTCTGCTCCTCCCCTGACTCATTCTCTATCTCACTCTTTCTCTCAAATAAACAAACAGAATCTTAAAAAAAAAAAAAGCCAAACAACTTGATTCTTTCCAGCTTTCATCCCTGCTGTAGTTGTATACCAGCCTCACAGTTTGAGACCCCAGATAGAGGGACAGTTATTAAGAGAGATTTTAAAAAGTTCTGTCTCAGAGTCTAAGGGAACTACTACAACATGTAATCACAGAAGCAGTATGGATAACTTTTGGGAAATCATCAACAGTGGAAAAGAAGTATTATAAGATACAGCAAATAATGTCTTTTTTTTTTCCATAAGAAGGAGAAAAGACAGCCTCTCTGCACTCTGGACTGGTGAATTGACTTTATTATTTTTACTTAGTTTTGCTAGAGAGGCTGAATAAATAGTTAATGGCTATTTACAAATAAGAGCTAACTAAGAGTAGGCCTAAGTTCAAACAGGAGAAATTCAGCACAAGGATATCATAATTTTTGAGAGAGTTGCTGGACAGGACAGTCAAGGAAATGCCCTAGAGCTCTGATTCAGCTTGAGCTGCATCTGAACAACAGTGGCACAGTAGATCTGGGACGAAGCCAAAGACTTTGCATTTTTAAAAAGTTCCAGGTTACACTGATGCTGCTGGTCTGGAGAACACTGCTCATTATGTTTACTGTTGGTGGATTGGGGGCAGGGCTTAAAACTTTTGGAAAATATAGAAGAGCATGTTGGTTGGAGGTATTAATGGTGGTGAGTGGAGGGTAAGGGGCCTCTTACAGATTGAAAAGCATGTGCAACTTTGTGGTCACCATTTTACCTTGCACAGATTTCTTTAGTGTTTTGTTAGAGTGCTCCAATCTAGTATGTCAAATATGAAGCATCAAAAAATTGGCGGGGTGGGGTGGCTAGTTAATAGTGTTGAATGGCAGAGTGTGGCTTTAAATGATCTTGGTACATTGGAATGTAGGACCAGTAAAAAGTAATGTTTAGCAGTGATACATGTAAAATACCTATAGTTAGAAGTATAAATACAGGAGACTTGAAAACATAGGATTGAGGCTTGGGGATTTGGGTTGACCACAATATTGTTTAAAACAAGATTATGGTGAACTATATCTTTTCCATCTTATAGCCTGTTTGTGCTGCTAGGCTAAACTGGGAAAGAAAAGAAAAAGCCAAGATAAATTTTGTGTTCTACTAAGGGATTTCTTCCATGGCCAGGCCATAACTATCAGGCCATTTGTTACAATTCTAGCACCACATTTTAAGATTTTGACAAAATTGAGAGTGTGTTTTGAGGAACGAGACCAAGATATTTAAAAGGGTATTGACAGAGATTACCTAAAATGGTTGGAGGAATGTGTCATGCTGAAGCCTTGAGTCTATTTAAGACATCACATAATAGTTTTCTGCAAATATGAAGATGTTACATGTGTTTTATGAAACATGGGTAAGAGTAGGTCCAAGGTTGAAAAAAATAGGAGGATATATATTTGGCATCAATATGAAGAAATTTTTTTTTAATTTTTATTTATTTATGATAGTCACAGAGAGAGAGAGAGAGGCAGAGACACAGGCAGAGAGAGAAGCAGGCTCCATGCATCCGTGAGCCTGACGTGGGATTTGATCCCGGGTCTCCAGGATCGCGCCCTGGGCCAGAGGCAGGCGCCAAACCGCTGCACCACCCAGGGATCCCTGAAGAAATATTTTAAATGATGCAATGTTCTTTAAAAAGTAGTGAGCTCTCCCTAAATGTGTGTTTAAGCTGAAGTTTGAGGAGTATCTGGAATGTTCTAGAAAATCTGGGTGGCTTTGTTGGGTTGACCACACCAGGATCTTACTGAATTATTATCACTACCTTTATTTCTTGTTCGTATCATGAGAGGTGCAGGTGAGCTGTGCACTGGCTTAATTATCTATTATCAGGACCCGGATTGAAGAAGCAGCTTATTTGGGACATGCAGTTTTCATGAGGAGGACAGGAGTATAGGAGAATCTGAGCCAAAGCATGCAGTTGTGTTCACAGCTTCTATGGGTATAGAGAAAACATCATGTTTGCCAAGAGTGTCACATGGCCAAAGTCAATGAGGTTGAGAAGTGAACTTCCAGCAGTTGCAAGGATATGGTCTATGACAGGGGATAGTGGGTATGAGGGGGGTGGGAGTTATAACCCTGTTACAGGAGGGAGAATATAGTGGAAAACAATCTAGTTTACCATACATGGAGATTCAGCTACCTTAATATTTATTGATTGCCTACAAAAAAATCAGATATCATGCTAACACAGGGAGGATTCAGAGATCAATAGAAATAGTTCCTTGAGGAGAAATAGTTCCTTGAGGAGTTCCTTCCTCTAGAAGGGCAGAAGGGGATAAAATCAAATAAATTACTATGCAATTTAATAAGTACAAAAATAGCTGTATGTTTCTAAAGTATAGAAGCAGCAGAGATGAGGGAGTGATGGGGGTGGTGGGTGGGGGTGGGGGGGCAGGGAATAAAAGAGAAGCCTTCCCAGAGGAAAGGACAACTAGCCTGGATTTTGAAGATGGAATTAAGAATTTGCTAGGTAGGCAAGAGGATGGGGGCCAGATTGTGGATTAGGAATAGCAGATGTGAATCAGAGGCATACACAGTGGGTTGCTTCATGGAAGTGAAGACTTGTTCATTGCTGTATCTTTTGTATCTAGAACAGTGCCTATTGAATGATCCATCTGTTAAATCTTTTGGTATTGTGTTAGAGGGGTATGGAGGGAGGCACAAGAGAGGCAGACACCAAGAGGTGATTTTTATGCTGTTTTTCATATGATTCTTAGGGGTTAGATTAGAAGAGGTCAATATTGGAGTCAAGATGAGTTGCAGGAGAGAAGTGGTGAAAGTCTGCAGGAGGTTAGGAAAGGATGAGGTAGATTCAAGGGCTATTTTAGGGAGTAAAATTGGTAGGACTCAGTGGGTGGTTGAAGGAAGTGGGGAGAAGGTAAAGGGAAAGGAGTCTAGTATGAATTCAGTGGTTGGATGTTGGTGCTAAAATCACCAAGGTTAGGAATGCAGGAGGAGAAAGAGCAAAATTAAGATTGAACTAGAATAAGATTAATTTTGGGTTTATGTTTAAAGTTTGAGGTGATTATCAGACATTCAGATGAAGATGTCTGGCAGGCCGCTGGATATATATGGTTCTGCTCTGAAAAGATATATTTGAGCTTATTAGCAAGAAAGTGGCACTTACACCATAAAAATAAACGAGATTGCTCTCAGGTGTGAAGTTTAAAGAGAAGAGTGTCCTCAGAAGGTTGAGGACCTATATAGTGTGTATGACATGGGCAGAGGAAGAAGCTGTTTGAAGGAGATTTAGGGGGAATGTTCTCATAGGTGGTAGGAGAACCCAGGAAGTGATGTCTTATGTAGAGGAGAGGATTAAGCAAGCAGGGAGTGGTTAACTGTCAAATGGCCAGAACAGGCTAAGGCTGAGCACATGGACTGTTACCATTGGAGCTTGAAGGAGTTTAGGAAGGTGAAAAAAAACTACTCCTGTGACACTTAAATGGAAGAGGAGGTAGAAATTTGGAGGATTTACTTTTCAGAACTTGACTGAGAATTGATGGGTAGATGTAATGAGTTACACTATGTAGCAGACATGTAGCTCTCTCCCTGTCTTCCGTAAAGGAGAGGGGCAGAGCCAGTGGAAGTTGGACTTGACCTCTCCAGCTCCCTTCTGCTGCTGAGCTTCTGTCAAAGAATGGAACTTCTAGCCCAAGGGTTTGTAGTCTTTTTAATCTGTCCCTGCTGTTTAGTTTTCTGATTCTGTATAACAAATATCATCCATTTAGCGGCTTAAACACACATTTATAAAAATAACAAATAAGCTTATTATAACGGTTTCTGTGTGTCATTAGTCTGGGCATGTCTGGGTCCTGTGCTTCATGGTCTTTCACGAGCTGCAGTCCAGCTGACTGCCACGGCTGGGCTCTCCTCTGGACGTGTAATGGGGAAAGGATGTGCTTCCAGGTGTACTCACAGAACTTGGATGTTGGAAGGATTCAGTTCCTTGCTGGCTGCTGGCTGGAGGCTGGCCTCATTTCTTTCCTGTGTGATCTTCTCTACCATGGTAGCTTACCTCATCAAACCCACCAAGACAGAATGAGGGTCTGCCAGCAAGATTGAAGTCCCTGCCTCCTGCAAACTTATCACAGAAGTGACATCACCATTGCCATATCCTGTGGATTAGGAACAACTCACAGGCCTCACCCACATTCAGGAAAGGGAATTATACAAGGGAATGAATGCTAGGAGGTGGGAATCATTGGGCAGATGAGGAACCTAGAGACTGCCTGCCATAGAATAGAACTCCAGGATACATCTCTTATTCTTAGGACTTTTGCAGCATGCCCTCAAGCAGCTTGAGGTCCATGGTTGAAGGTAGTGATTTACTTGATGCCAGCAGACATTTTCATACAGGAGATGAAATGTGATCTGAACTTTGAAGCAGTAGCTTCAGAATTTCCGTGTATAAGAGGGGCTTAGGGATAGAGTAGTAGTCTGATTAGCAGGGGTTACATACAAGCACAGTTTATTTGGGGTAGTTTGGGAGGTAGTGTTAAAGCCTTCTCAAGCCACACCTTGAGACTGACACTGCCCTGAAGAATGCAGAGATTTTGGCTAGCCAAGAAGGGATGAGGAACCAGGATTAAACTGGTCATTCCAGGCAGAGAGAACAGCAAGAATTGGGCCTTGACAGGGCATGGTGTATTTTGGGGAGAAGGTAAGCAGTTTTATGAAGATGAATCATAAAGTCCATAGAAGGTCATGGAGAAGAGTGCAGATGGAAGGGAAGTTTGGAAAGTTGTATGCCTTCAGAGGAATTGGAACTTGGTCCTATAGGCAGACGGGGGACTTTAAACTGGAAGAATGGTATAATTTAGATCTGTGTTTGAGAACAACTTATCTCCGGCTGCAGCAGGAGAATGATAGAGGGATGGGAAGGTGCTTCTGCCCTTCAGGTCTGTCTCATTGGGTGTTGGAAGGAGACAGGAAGGGGTGCTAGCAGTCCCAGGAACCAGTCCTGCTCATTCATGTCTATGTCTCCTGCTTTTTTGCTTTTTTCCTCCCGTACTATTTAAAGAACAGCTTTACACATCATGTTAGCACCTGATTTTCAAAAGGGAGGGAAATTGGCATCCATGGTAGGTAGTGACACTAGTGAGTGCTGTCAATCAGCAACTTGTGATGTGACTTGGAAACTTAGGATAGCTGGGGGTGTGTGTGTGTTGTTGGGCTAGGATTTGTGTGGGTGTTACCTCTATCCTTGACTGCCCACCATTTACTTTGATGAAGCAGACATTTTTGGGTTTCTGTAGATTGCGATATTCATCTAGGTGACATAGTACTCTATTTGGTTCCTATTCCTTTCACCATTGACTCACAACATTTACTTCCCAGTGGTGTTACGAATTACCATAGAGGTCCCATGGATCTCTGGAGATCATTCATTATCCGTAAGAATGGGGGATGCTTTTGATTGAGAAGAAATTGGAATTATATTTTTGAGAAGAATCACAAAATAAGTCATAAATTTGGAAAAGCATGATACTAGGTACCTAGAATTATCTCCTGAATTTCCAAGTTAGATTGTATTAAATTTACCTGAGAAAATGGTAGTGAAGGTACCACAGAATAAGAGCAAGATTCCTTATTGCTTCCGGTCTTTTTTATTATACAAAACTACATGTCAGTGATTTATTTGATTGTTGTTAATAGATGGTTGGAATGGGAACCGGTTGGAAGGATGGACTTGAACCACCTGCTTACGTGGCCTAGAGATCACTCCAACCATGACTGCTTTAGCTTCTGGAAACACTATAATCTCGTTCAGACAGGTGGCAGTGGGATCAAACTCTAGCCCAGAGGAAACCAGGGAAGAAAGAGTCCAGCTTAAGCACAACAGGAAGGAAATTCAAGTCTGGGAACATTCTCAAGCCTCTTACATTAGTCATAATCAGTAATGATGATTTTACAAATCAGCAACCCTCCAGTCTCAGGATTTTGTAACAACAAAAGTTTATTTCTTGCTTACCCAAAATCATACATGCTGTCGAGGTGACCCTTTTCATCTTCTCCAGGGTCATGTCAGTAGAAGGAGAGAGGTGGAAGAGGTATATGTAACTGCCTTAGTTTGGAAGTGAGAAACATCACGTTTCCTTACAGCTTATGAGCCTGAACCTATTATTTGGCCCCAGCTCATTGTAAGGGTGCCAGGGAAATGTGAGAAACACATGAAACACTGATCTTCGCTAGACTTCTGGACTGCTTTGACCTCTCCTAAAAGCTCTTCTGTCAAGAAGGTATGTTAGAATTGGTCACCTTGATGGACTGTAATACAGGTGTTTTCCTGATGCAGTGCCTTTCAGGGGCAGTAGGAAGGGCTGATCCTATAGCGGGCTCTGGGCTCTGGCATCAGAATCTGAATTCTTGATCCACCACATCCTGCGTGAGCAAATTATTAAGCTATTCTGCCTCAATTTCTTTATTGGTAAAATAGGGTCACTAATAGGACAGTTGTAAGTATAAAATGATTCTTAAATGACTAAAGTTTAGAATACTGCCGTACTTATCATCACTGTTAGCCTTAAGAGTAAGTCCTTTTTAATCCTGTGTCAGCAAGATCATTGTCCATTTGCATGTGTGTATGTTAGGAGCTAATAAGTTATCCTCATGTATGTTTATGGTTTTATCTATAGAGGAAAGAAATGTTGATGCTGGTTAGTTTCAATTAAAATATTTGAGCATGTTCATCTTAATTAAGGGAAAGGTTAAAACCCAATTCCTCAGAATGCATTTGTAAACACTGGATGCTTTATTTTTTCATTTAAAATTTAAAAATATTTAATTTATTTATTCATGAGAGACAGGCAGAAATACGGCAGAGGGAGAAGTAGGCTCCCTGCAGGGAGCCCGATGCGCGACTTGATCCCAGGATCCCGGATCACAACTTGAGCTGAAGGCAGATGCTCACCCACTGAGCCACCCAGGCATCTCAATACTGGATGCTTTAGAGAGGTTTTGGTTGTGCATGGTTTTAATCCTCTGGTGTGCCTTCTGTGGCTTCTCTTAGGTATTCGAGGGAATTAAATCTGCATCTTTTAATTGTGCTAATTTCTTTTAACTTAGGTACCCCAGTAATAATGAACAAGGCAGCTCTCAGAACTGATTTCACTGTGCTCCAGAGAATTCTGCATTACATTAAGGATCTCTCAACATATCACTGTATTGACAGGGCTGGGAGAGTGACAAGCAAGCCATTAGGAATAGTTGACCTCTCCGGCAATCTGTGCTCTTTTCTCATCAGCAGTTTCCAAGGAAGCCTTCAGCAAGATGTGTGACATTCAGCTGATAGCATTTGCAGTCAGTCTAAAAAAGCTCTAAACCCATGGCCTTTTAGAGTGTGTCTCCTTTAGGAAAAATCATTAGTAAAGCTTGAGGCTGAGGCTGTTAGGTATAAAGTGGATTTTGTGCTATAAGGTAGAAACTGAATCATATAGCTTCAATTTTAGTGAAGGGCTGAGAATTTATGTACTGGAGAGCTAAGTAAGTGCCCTCTTTCATATCAGGGTTTGCAAACATTAATGGCTAGGAGCAATAACAGGTAGGAAACTTTCTTCTGTGGCCTGGGTGGAGTGTTTAATGAGCTTGTCTCACAACCAACACATACCTGTATCTGCCTGCAGTTGGGATGGTGAAATGGAAGGGCTTGGAAACCCTTCTTTCTAGATCACTGCATCTTTTCAAGGAAAGCTACTGTGCCACCAAGCTCTCTCTGCCTAGGAGGGAGAAACTGCAGAGAACACGACAGAAACATGCCCTGTTTGAACCTGCAGAGGAACTAGCCAACCAGTTTCCACATACCAAGCTCGAGAGCCATGTACCATGGACAGAATTTATATAAGGTAACTCTTGTTTGCAAGACATCGTGTTCTCAGGTGTGGTGTCACAGTTGTACATAAAATGATAAATGGGTTAAGTTATAACTGAGCAGATGCTATTGGAACTCAGAGAAGAGAGGGTACAAGAATGAGAGACATGCAGGGGGACAATGGAAGGTAGAGACAAATGTGGCATTTGTGAGTAGGGGTAAGTGGGGGGTGAGTAGGGCTCTGATATGAATCCTGGCCCTATTGCTTAATTACAGGAGATCAGATGGAGGCAGTTTACTTGCTTGTGCTCAGTTTTCTCCTCTATGGAATGGGGATCATAATAGTAATTACAGCATATAGTAATTATGAGTTAATGGATGTAAAGTACTTAGGATGCTATCTTGACATACTGTGAGTACTCAGTTGTATTAGCTCTATTGTTTAGGATCTCTTGGAGAAAAATTAGTAAAACGCAGGTTGAGGTTTATTGTGAAGCATCTCTAATGTGATGTGATGCTAAGGAATTTGGATTTAATCCTGTAAGCCTTAAAAATGTTATGTAAAGAGGTGGCACAAAGAAAGCATTTTAAAGATATGGGAACATCAGCAGAGTGGTCTAGGATGGGTCTGAGGTGGAAGAAGACTTGCAGCAGGAAGACTGAGAATCTCTTGGAATAACTAACACAAGTGTGTACCAGCGCGTTGGACCTTTCCCTTTCTTTGCAGTATGGAGATGTGTAATTAGTGGTTGAGAGAATAATGGGGGAGAGAATTTAGAGACTCTCCCAGACTAGACCTCCATAGACATGCCATTCACTTTAGTTTCATCCCTGTTAATTCTTTGAATTGATTTTGAGCTTTATTTCATAAAATACTTAAAGAGTATGTATGATAAAATTACAAGAAAAAGAAATATGGCCATCATATTTCATTAAGCACAGTTCAGATTTGGTCCAGCAAATGATTTCTTCCTTATCCAATTTTATTTTTCTCTATCTGAAAAGTTTTGGTGACTCCTGTTCTCAATTTTCTGTTGTTCTTAATTGGGGTCCTATGCCTGTGCTTGCTTGATTTTTTTTTTTTTCCTGTGCTGTCTCTCTTTTTCAGATAAAATACTGGAAATATCATGTCTCTGAATTCCAGAAATTTTCATTTAAATCACTTTGCTTCCTACAGAGATCTGCATCATGAGTTAATTTTTGTTGATAAGCAGAAGTGTATGATTCCTGTCCTTCGTGCAAAAAGAGTGCTTGGTAACATTCTAGAATTGTTGCCCTGTGTGCCGGGAGCCAAGTTGTGGAATCTGGTCCTAAAGGTCCTAATGAACAAGCTAGAGCTAGTTGGGGAAAGTAGGTCCTCCTGGATATTCTGGGTCTTTATCACTGATCTTCTCTTGTTTCTTGAGAAGGTGTGAAGCTGCTGTGATGGTATTTTTATGCCTCTGACTTGGCACCAGTAGCTTTTAGGTAAATGGATTTGAGGTCCAAAAAAAGGTGAAAGTGGCCAGAGTGTGATTTGAATGATATAAAACTCACACCTCTCTGGGGGTTCTGGAGAGTGAATGTGGGATCCAGGGTCACATTATCCAGTCCCTGATAATTGAATCATGAAGAAGAAGCACTGTCTTACCTCAAAATCTCATTTGAAAATGTAAACAGGGAAGCCCCGGTGGCGCAGCGGTTTAGCGTCACCTGCAGCCTGGGGTGTGATCCTGGAGACCCGGGATCGAGTCCCACATCAGGCTTCCTGTATGGAGTCTGCTTTTCTCTCTGCCTGTGTCTCTGCCTGTGTTTCTGCCTCTCTCTCTGTGTGTGTCTCTATGAATAAATAAACAAAATCTTTAAAAAAAAATGTAAACAGTCTCACCTAAAAAATAAGAACTGAATGCTAAGTAAACTTAAAAAAAAAAGCTCTCAAACTGTAAAAAACAGATGCTTTCTTTTGGCAGTTTTGCTTGTCAAACCTAAGCTGAATGTGAGTGGTGGCTAACTCTTAACCATTAATTTGGTGTCTAGATGGAAATGAGTCTGAATTCTCATTTCAAAATCTTATGTTAATTTCTGCCTTTGGCTGGCTAGGTGAAAAAAGTGTCATTGTGTAGTAATTCAGAATCATACTGTGTAGCATTTTAGGCCAAATGTGAGCCTGTCATGGCCACATGTAAATTTGCATATTTTCTTTTATTTCATTTATTTCACAGCCAGCTGAATTGATAGGATTGTCATCTGACTGAGATCAGCCTGCGTGCCCTCATGCTGATGCCTCCTCTGCTTTGGTGCTGGATCTTGGATGCGGGATAAAGTCCAGAGGACTCAGCTAAGGCCACAAGGATTCAGCCACACAGGTGTCCTGTAGGCCACCTGTGGAAAAGCCCGCCCATGTGCTTTTCCTTTCTAAGGCCAAATGTAAAAAGGAGAGGATATTTCTTCTTTAGGATGGCATTCCTGCTTTGTGGACTTTTTGTGAAGTTATTCTCTCCATACTGTAGGGTAGATCATCATTAACACAACATGGTGTTTCATGCTGCTCTCTCACTTTAATTGAGGTAAATCTCGACTCTCATCTTCCAGTACTCAGCATTGATGCAGGTTTACCACACTGGTATCCTGTCATATCTAGGCGTCTCTTTCCTTTGTTATTTTAGACTCCTTTGCCATGAACAATCCAGAACTTGCTAGTCTACCTTCATTTTCTCTTCTCCAGTCTAAGGCCAAGTGATTTTCTTTTGATGCCCTTTGGTATTTACAAGAGTCAGATGGTTTTTGTCAGGGATTCAATTTCATACCCTCTTGGCTTGTTGTCAAAACTGCCAGTTGCTAGTGAGTTTGCCTACCTGGACTCCGTTAACCTGGAGTCTGGGGTGAACTTTTACCCTAGTTAGGAGCAATTCCCTCCCTGTTGTCCTGAGCTTAGTCACTCATTTTTATTCAGAGTATCATTTCTTACAGCTCACCCTGTTTGTTTTTTATAACTTCTCTTCTGATTTATTTCCTGGCTCATATAGTAGCCTGTTGGGTTTGAATCAAGTCATTCTGCATTCTCTTCTATTTTTGCTATTAATATTTACTATTATTAGTAGTAGTACAGGAGTTAGTATAGGCCAGACATTGTTCTCAATCTTGGGTGAATTGTAACTCCATCCTCATAAAAATCTTATGAGGGTGAGTACTCCTGTTATCCCTGTCTGGCAGATGGGGTGACAGGTACAGAGAGGGTAAGTGACTGCTCCAAGTCATCAGGTTACTAAGTAGGGGAACCAGGGTGTGCACTTAGACAACCTGGCTCTGGAGCCTGTTGTCTTAAACACTGCTCTATATCACTTGCTAGTTCTTGGTACCTCTACTCTCTGGAATATTTTTTTTCTTTTCTTTTTTCTTTTCTTTCCATTTAGAGTGGTGGCTGCCAGGATGGGTTAGTCCATTCATATGGATTTTAGTCACAATTTTATACAGGGAGTTGTGTTTGGGAAAAAACATTGGGCTTAGAATTAGATCTGGGTCCTGGCTTCAACATTTGCCTAATTGTGTGACTTTGGGCAAGCTTCTTTAACCTCTCTTACCTCAGTTTCCTTATCTTACAGTATGACCTAACTCATTAGCATTTGAGAGAACTAAATATGAGTATGTACCAAGGTGCTTTGCATATCTGAGATGTTCAGAAAATGGTAGTTATTATGCCTATTCTTAAAAATGTTGAGAACTTACAAATCTTTTTTAAAGATTTTATTTATTGAGAGATACAGAGAGAGAGAGAGAGAGAGAGAGAGACAGAGAGAGAGATAGAGAGAGGCAGAGACACAGGCACAGGGAGAAGCAGGCTCCATGCAGGGAGCCCAATGTGGGACTCGATCCCAGGTCTCCAGGATCAGGCCCTGGGCTGAAGGCGGCGCTAAACCGCTGAGCCACCCGGGCTGCCCAGAAATATCTATTTTTAAAAATATTTTATTTATTTGAGAGAGCATGCACCCATGGGTGGGAGGAGGGCAGAGGGAGAGGGAGAAGCAGACTCCCTACTGAGCAGTCCCCATGCCATGGGGCTTGGTCTCAGCACCCTAAGATCATGACCTGAGCTGAAGTTAGATGCATAACCCCGCCTGAGATACCTAGGCACCCCTAGAAATACCTATTTTATATTCACATTTAATCAGTCAATTCTGGTTTATAATGGATGGGATCAAAGAAAGAGGTTTCTCTTAATTTTCATACAGTTTGGGAGAAAGGGAAGACTTATTTATTATTGTCACTTAAATGCTGAAGGGATAGGAGAAAGTTTTTTGCCACTTAAATGAAGATGAAATACTTTTAACATCTAGTTAAGTATAAAGTTATCTATGTTTTGCACATTTTCCCCTGTTTATCTTTAAAAAATATTGACTCATTTAGTAGTCTAGCTATAGTGAAGGTCCTTATAAATGTTTTCTTTGCTTTCAGTAAATTGCAGTCTTTTAAACTGATTTCAAATTTTATTAGGTGGTATTAAGCCATCCACAGTTACTGCCTTAACGGGGCTGAAAAATCACTTAATTTTTGAGTCACTGTTCTGGGTATGCTTTGTATGCTGAACTTTCTACCTCTCCACCTCGCTCAGTCTCTTAAAATAAGATGACTGACCCTCTTTGGGTAGCATTTTGTCTGTTTGATATTTGCCTTTAATTTGTTTTGACTCTACAGATAGTTGTTTTCTTTTTTTCTCTTCATTTATTTAATAGTTTTCTACTGAAAAGCTTTTTTGGGGGAAGGTGTATAATGAGGGTGTGGTGTGTGTTATAAGCAGCAGGTTATTTTGGTAAACTGAGAATTAACACTTTATTAAAGAATGTTTTTTTCTCTGAGTTTGTTGAATGGTAGCAGATGTCTGAGTTTTGTTTTAATGACTGAGTCCTTTGGAGAACTGTGCAAAGGTGGCTTTTGTGCAAGAACTTTGGCCTGCCTTAATTCCTGGGGTTACTTGCCATAGCCAGGTTAGGTAAATGATTACAAGTAGCAGAACACAGCCCTTTGAAAATTCTCAAATTTGCTTTTAAGAGTTCCAGTAATGCTGCACTTATCCAAAGGTCACTTTTTCAGTTACCTAATAGAAATCATAGAGTAGAACATGAGAGCTAGAGATGAGCCAGCCATTCAGGTGACCTCTGAGTTGACCCTTCAGTGTGGCAGTGAGGAAACTGAGGCCAACGGAGGGAATCCCTATGCCAGTGATATGGTGGCAGAGCCAGAGAAGGCAAGAGCCTGGCTCTGTAGTCAGATGCCTTGGGCTGCCTGCACATGCAAGCACAGCTCCCTAAAGGGTCTGGGGATTTGGGAAAGTTGCTTAGACTCAGGGCCTTGTTTCATCATTTGCCCAAAGTGAATAATAATTCTACCTGTGCTGTGCTTTGTGGTTTCTGGAGTGTTTTCTCATTCAATATCTCATTTGATGCTCACAGAATCTCTCAGGGAGATACGCCTTTTATTACTGAGTGCTGGGGGGATCCCTGGGTGGCTCAGCGGTTTAGCGCCTGCCTTTGGCCCAGAGCGTGATCCAAGAGTCCTGGGATCGAGTCCTGTGTCGGGCTCCTGGCATGGAGCCTGCTCTCCCTCTGCCTGTGTCTCTGCCTTTCTCTCCTCTCTGTGTCTATCATGAATAGATAAATAAAATCTTAAAACAACAACAACAACAACTTATTACTGAGTGCTGGCTCAGGGTCACCCAGCTTTTACATGGCAGGACCAGCACCTTGTCTTGTAACATAGGAGTGCAGCTGAGAACCAAGGTATTGTGTCCCAAAATATTCCCTCCAAAGTAGGCACATAAGGATTACAAAATTCATGCTTTAAAACTCGTGCATTGTGTGATTTTAGATAGTTCCTTTCCTGAGAGCAGATTTGCCTTTAGTTACAATTCTAGAGAAATGCCTAGTCTACATTGTTCTTCAGCTATACCAGCATGGAAAGTGAAAGGAAAAATGTCAGATACAGTATTGTTATAAAAACAAACAGAACCATGATTTCTGCCACTGATATCCTCTTCCTGCCCCAGTAGACTGGTTGGGACATGAGCATGAGTCTCTGGGTTTCTTTCTGGTTCTGAAGGGGTCCTTCAGGTGTAGCTATGGAAATCCCACTTCCCACCCCTGCACATCTGCAGTCATGCCTGCATGCACAGGGAGGTGGGCCCCATGCCTGTGCTGCAGAGATTGCCAGGCTGATGGGAGAGGGTCTCCTTCCAAATAGGATTGGCTTTGGGATGCAGTTCCCATAGCAACGGTGCCACAACCCACTTAATTGACTTGTTTTTTATTATTTTCTTCTGTTTGGCCAGGAACCTTGGATAGGCCTAAAGATTATTGCATTGGTGTTGTATTAGATTAAAAATTGTTCTGTAAATTCGTATAACCTGATTGGAAGGCAACTGGAAGATATATGTTTTAATTTATTCATGCCTTTTCACCTAGAGATTTCCATGTAAAAGAATGTATCCTAGAAACAGTTGTTATATGTTTGCAAAGATCTAGGGAGTTTATCAAAGCATAGTTTATAAAAAGCTCTTTATTGGAGCTTGGTTGAATAAGTTATGATATATTCCTAGAATGGGATATTATACAAGGCCTAATTGAGCTTTGTACGTACTACTCTGAAAAGGTACCTCAAATAATTAAGAAGGGCTCACTGAAGAATCGTAGGGAAAGAGTAATCCAATGTTGGTTTGTAACATCATATAGAGTGAGAGGGGAGTGAGAAACCATTGAGGAAGAAAGGAATGAGGAAGAAAAATGTGTTCTATTAGTTCAGAGGAGGGGTGGAGGGAGTGTAACATTATTGAAGAGGACTTTCCACTTTATAAACTTCTCTGTGTTGTGTAAATGTTTAAATAGTTTTATTTGTTGCTTTTGCATTCAGAAAAACTGAAGACAAAACCAACAGATTATCGTCAGTAACTCAGCCAATGCCATGACCAGTCTTGGTTCTCTGGGAGGGCACATTCTCTTTTATGCTGCTGAGAGGTTCCAGAAGGGGACTGCAATTTCTGGCTGTCTCTTGGGGAGACTCTTAGCCCTGCTGTCAGCCAATAGCACCAAGAAGTCCGATGGGCATTCTCACATTAGAGCCTTCATTCAGTGAAAACCCTGGCTGCTCTCTGCCTTGCACTGCACCAATACACACTCACCATGGACACCCACACCCATTCTTGCATACTCACCCTCCTCTCCACTTGCAGTCCCCAGGATACCTGTGGGATGAGTAGCGCTTTAGGCCTTAGCTCTGAGACCTCTACAAACATGTCGTGTTGTCTGGTTGCCCAGCTGGCAACAAGTTCCTGGGAAGGCCTGATAATGAAGAAGGAGACAGAAAAAGTATAGAAATATAAACCAAGGTCTCAAAAAAACCCATCCTAATTCAAACTCCATTCAGCGTTGGTGCAAATAGCCCAGTGAGCCTCACTGTATGAACATGGAGTCGCTGAGGTTTATGATAACTTTGGACAGGCATCAAGAACAGGCAAAATACTGTTTAAAACACTCTGTTCAGGATGGCAGAATTGTGTGCAATAATACGTTTTAAAACATTCTCTTAGAATTTCTTTAATAGTGTGATACATTAAAGTGTCAGTTATCTGGAAAATTTCTGAGGTGGAACCAGTGGTTCCACTGACTTCAAAGCCAAAATCCATCTTCTTGGAACTCTGTCTCCAAAATAAAATGCTAACTTGAAGCCAAAAATCTTTCTGGAAACTCCTCCACCCTGGAGCAATATCCTGAATTGTCAATTCTGCATAAGCCAGCACTCTGACAGAAAGGACTTCAGAAGAGACTTCACAATTTTTTTCTGAGGAAGGAGCCAAATTTCCACCCACCTATGTATCACAATAGGCTTTGTGGTTCCTTTGTTATTATTAGATTGATTTATGAAGAGGAGAAGCCAGTGCCTCTGGCGCTTCCGGTCTTGGCCTAGACAGATAGAACCACAATCATAGAGACATCGATGCTCTCTTCAAGGTGTATTTGTGTCTTATGCAGAGCAGAAATAAGATTTTTAAAAAAGTATTTGGTAACTTTAAATTAGTGGATTAATTCAACAAGCCCTATTCACAAATTTATTAAGCATTAGTGAAAAATCCACTGCGTAAGCTGAAGCAGTAGGGCATGCTACAAGGAATCAATTTTGTCGTGGGACTTAATTGGTCCCTGACTGGACTGAGGCATTATAATATTGGCATGGAGAACCGTGGGTGTCAGGATTATGGCCTCTGTTGGGTCTCTCATAGTAGTGACTAGATAAGGTGCTTGACCTGGAGGCCAACCCCAGTGCAGGGGTCTTAAATCTGGCTGCCCACTGGAATCCCCTGAGTGACTGACAGTCCTCCAGGCCCAGGTCTCTTCCCAGACCGAGGCATCAGCATTTTTTAAACTTCCCAAGTGAGTCTGTTGTGCTGCCAGGATTGAGTGTTCCTGCAGTCCAGATGCATTGGTGAATATTTGATCTTGTGTAGAGAAGAGCTCTCTGATGGATGAGGAGGAACAGTGTTTAATTCCCATTCTTGCCTTCCTGTCCTCATGTCCATTTGAAGAAATAAGCTTACCTTCTTCTTGATAAATCACACATGTAATATCGTAAATTAAGAATGGTATGAAAGAGAACAGAAGGCTTAGGTTGAAAATGTAAAATGAGATGGAAATGAGGCTTAATATAATTTTAGAGAGACCTTAAGGGCCTGTTCTGACTTTGGCTCTCAGTTTTGTAGCAGCCAGTGCCGAAGGAAAGCCTCCAGTGATTCCCAGGCTTTGTTCCCTCTGCTCTTCCCTGGGGTATTTGGGCTGGGTACAGTGCTGTGCTAGGGCGTTTGTGTTTTCACATTGTGTGTGTACACATATGCACATACCTGTGGTTTGAACGAGGCTCAGTACCCCTTGTGATTCATTGGAATAATTCCTGCATGAAGTAGAACAGCTGGAACACATTAAATATCAACATTGACGAAACTGTGCCACACTGGATAAAGATTCATAAATAGAGAGTGGACAAGAGTATATGCTATAAGTATCTATTTATATGAAACGGACAAATCAGTTTATACTGACAATTCCAGTTTAATGCGACAGAGGCAGATCAGGGCTTTCTTGGAGGCAGGATGAGGCAGGTGCATTGATTGAGAACGGTACAAGGGTATTTGTTGGGGTTATAAAAAAAATATTTTCTATCTTGATGTGGGTACGGTTAATTATCAATAAACTACATAAATAAAGCTTATTTTTTCAAGTTTTTATTTAAATTCCAGCTAGTTAACATACAGTATAATATTAGGTTCAGGTGTGGAATTTAGTGGTTCATCACTTACATACATTACCTGCTGCTTGTCAGAATCAAGTGCCCTCCTTAATCGCCATCTTCTGTTTCACCCATCCCCCACTCACCTCTCTTCTGGTAACCCTCAGTTTATTCTCAAAAGTTAAGGGTCTGCTTCCTGGTTTACCTCTTTTTTGTTCCCCTTTGGTTCATTTCTTCTGTTTCTTGAATTCTACATATGAATGAAATCATATGGTATTTAGTTTTCTCTGACTTATTTTGATAAAGCTTATTTTAAAACAGTGAACAGAGAAAGTAGACAAGTGTGCTGGTGTTGCTGTGTACCTGGTGTTTGTATCTCATGAGCATTTTTCCAGGGACGGGCATAGTTACTTTCTCAGTGCTTAAAAAACTTGTTTCTTAAACACATGTTGTAGTTTCTCATCTACACTGGCAAGGGTGCAATCAGTAAAGTTAATTCCAAAAAACTTCCAAAATAAATTGCATTACTCGTTGAAGCTCCCCCCACCCTTTTCTTTGATGTGTATGATTGAATGTGGTTATGTCTGGGATTTACTCCATGATGGAATAGAATCTCAGAATAAATACATCGTGCTAGCTCATAGTATGACCAGGGCCTGCCTCTAGCATGGAAAAATTAAGCTAAAGATGTTACTTTTTATTCTCTTAAAGTATTATTTTTCAAATTCATAATGAGCTCTTTTTTTCTTTTTTTTTTTCCCTAAATCTTTCTGGCTTTGTTTTCTTGCCTTCTTTCTTTTTTTATTTAAATTCAGTTAGCCAACATATAATACATCATTAGTTTCAGATGTAGTGTTCAATAATTTATCAGTGCTCATTACCTCACATGCCCTTCCTATGCCCATCACCCAGTTACCCCATCACCCCCACCTACCCTCCAGCAATCCTCAGTTTGTTTCCCAGAGTTAAGAGGCTCTCATGGTTTGTCTCCCTCTGATTTCTTCCCATTGTTTTCCCTCCCTTCCCCTATGATCCTCTGAGCTGTTTCTTATATTCTACATGAGAATGAATCCATAGGATAATTGTCTTTCTCTGATTGATTTCACTCAGCATACTACTCTACAATTCTATCCACGTCAATGTAAATGTTAGGTATTCATCCTTTCTGATGGCTGAGTAATACTACATTGTGTATATACACCACATCTTATTTATCCATTCATCTGTCCATGGACATCTCCACTCTTTTCACAGTTTGGCTATTGTGGACATTGCTGCTATGAACATTAGGGTACAGGTGCTCCTTCAGATCACTACATCAGTATCTTTGGGGTAAATAAAATCCCCAGTAGTGCAATTGCTGGGTCGTATGGTAGCTCTATTTTTAACTTCTTGAGGAACCTCCACACTGTTTTCCAGAGTGGCTGTACCAGTTCACTGTGGGACCCAGGAAATTTAACAAAAATCCCCTACCCCTGGACAAGCAGAGCAGGACTGACTCCATTTTGTGCTGCACCTGCCTGTGCTGACCTGCTTATTGCTTAGGGCACTGCCCCACCCTAGTCAAGCCCAGGGCACACCCTAATTGGAAATCGGCTCAGTGATAGGCCAGTTCAAATGGATACTTTAGGGTAAAATGTAATTCAGTCGGCCCCCTGCGTGTGGACCGATATGACTGTGCAACTTTCTGCGTATCCCATTGGCCACTGGCCCCTATAAAGCTGCTACGCCTCTTGGACTCGGGGTCCAAGTCCCAAGTCTCTGCTCGGCTGTGTCGGGTATACTTGGACCCAAGCTTGAGCTCGTAAATAAACCCTCGTATGTTTGCATCGGTGTCGGCTCCTTGGTGGTTTCTCGGATTCGCAATTGGGCACAACATTCACATTCCCACCAACAGTGTAAGAGGGTTCCCCTTTCTCCACATCCTCTCCAACATTTGTTTCCTTTCTTGTTAATTTTAGCCATTCTCACTGGTGTGAAGTGGTATCTCATTGTGGATTTGATTTGTGTTTCCCTGATGCAAATGATGCGGAGCATTTTTTCATGTGTCTGTGGCCAGTTGTATGTCTTCTTTGGAGAAATGTCTGTTCATGTCTTCTGCCTGTCAGGTTTGGTCTGGTTGGTAGTGAAATGAAATAGAGCGGCCAGGCGAAGGTGGGTGGAGGCAAGCTGTGAATGGAGACACTCTCGGGGAGGTTCCGTGGCCCGCAGGGGTGAGACCGGGCAGGGGTGAGACCGGGGAGTCTCGGGCTGGGGAAGTGGCGCGAGGCCATAATACGGCAGGCTTTTATAGGAAAGGGTAGGGTGGTGTCAGTGTAGGGCGATAGCTGCTTATGTCCATATATATGTGGTAGCGGTTAGAGAAGGTACGGTTTTTGTTTCCTGCACAGGTCCTGTTTCTCCACGATGACGTGTCCTTGGGTGGTCCGCTGGTGTCGGGAAAGTCTGGACGCAAGGGCAGCGAGATGGAGGATCCGCCGCTGTTTTGTTGGTGCCTCCCGTTCGTTCCCTTGACCCCGCTGGCCCAACACTGCCCATTTCTTGACTGGATTCTTTGTTTCTTGGGTGTTGAGTTTGATAAGTTCTTTACTAGCCCTTTATCTCTCTACCTCTTGGACTTGAAAGCCTGTTTCCTTCCCCAGATTAGGGAAGGTCTCAGCTACAATTTGCTCAAATATACCTTCTTACCCCCCCCCCCCCCTTTTTTTCTTCTCTCTGGGGGACCGAAATAATTCCAGTATTGTTTTATGGCATCACTGATTTCTCAAAGCCTCCCATCTTGGTTCCATTAGTTGTTTTCCTCTCTTTTCCTCCCTTCCTTCCTTTCCATCAACTTGTCTTCTATGTCACTTACTCTCTCTTCTGCCTCATTAACGCTGGCTGTTAGCATCTAATTTAGACTGCATCTCATTTAGAGCATTTTTAATTTCAGCCTGATTAGATTTCATTTCTGCACTAGGATTCTCTAGTGTCTTTTATGCTTTTTTTTGAGTCCAGATAGTTACTTTATAATTGTTATCTTGAATTCCAGCTCTGACATCTTACTTATATCCATATCAGTTAAATTTGTGGCAGAGGGTATTATCTCTGGTTCTTTCTTTTGTTGTGAATTTCTCCTCCTAGTCATTTTGCCCAGACAGGGATGGATGAACAAGTGAACAAAATAAAAAATATCAACCCTGACTCAAGCGAAATACACACTAGACAAATCTGAAGAGGTCAGAAACCTAAAAAAGAAAAAAAGAGGGGTGGGAAGAGAATATAATTGTCCAGGTGGACAAAACAGGGTAATCCACTTGGTCCTGAGTGTATTTTGGTCTGTGTATTAGAAGACCCTGAATCTCAAAATTGTAAAGAAAGCAAAACTTAATATATATATATATACAAAAATAAAATTGAATACAATGAAAGGAAGCCAAAAATGAAGAATATATCTATAAAATGTAAATGTAAAAAATGAAAGTTAAAAAGAGACTTAAAGAGCTGATAAAATAGTTGAAAAAAAAAAAGGAAAATTTTAACTGAAATATAAGTGAATCATGAGAAGGAAACCTCGAGTTTTTTATACTGTTTTCCCCTAACCCTGTGCTCCCCCGCCTTCCACCTGGTTTCTGGGTGGGGCCTGCTGCCCTGGATCTCAGGTGTCTGTGTCTAGGTGGCAGTGGACCGCCCCTTGCCTGGGGCTTGACACAGTAGGAGCTGTTCCTGGTCTTTCTCTTTGGCTTTCTGCACCTCTTGAGAGGATGAGATGTGGTCTTGGGATCTGCAGCCTTGGAATTGCAGGATGCAGATCCTCACTTTGTGGGGCCACACCCTGTGGACTCCTGCAGTGCACCAGCACCATCCTCCCTGAGGGAAGGAGGGGGGTCGCTAGTTTCTGTCCTTTGAGGGGACCCCCGAGGAGAGCGATCCTCCTGTCGCCCGAGCACCCGGTACCCGTGATGTCCCTCTTGGGAAAGGGTGGGGAGGCAGATAGCTGCTGCTTTTGTGCCCTTTGCAAGGCTCCTGGCTCAAAGAGCTGGTGCCAAATTCTGCAGTGCTTCAGTTTATGGTGAATGGAGCTGAGAACCCCCTTCCCCAGCTTGCAGACTGCATGGAGTTCCCTGCCCCAATGCTTGGGAGCTGTGCGGGCTCAGGCACCCCCGTTCTCTTAGCCTGGAGATCCTGAGACCATACTGTCCTACTTAAGGTTTCTGCCCCCTTCACCCTGGAGCACCTTTCAGACAGAGACAGGCTCTCAGTGGAGCAGATTTCTATAGGTTCTGATTTTGTGCTGCAAGACTGTTTCCCCCATCCCCCCAGCTGTTTATCTTCCCATATATCCCCTCCCTTTCACTTCTCCTCACTCCTACCTTGTCAAAAGTGGTCGCTTTTCTATTTATATAGTTCCAGCCATTCTTTTCTTACATCTCAGGTTGAATTCATAGGTGTTCAGAATGATTTGATAGTTATCTAGCTGAAATCCAGTGGACCAGATGAACCCTTGATTGTTGGCTGTAGTTTGGCAGAAGCATCATAATGTTATCCAAAGGATCTATTGAGAAGAGATAACAGAGGCAGTGTGATCCAGAACATAAATGTAGAGACAGACAGACGTGCTGAGTGCCAGCCCTACCACTTACCAGTGGTAACCTCTAGCAAGTTAGATATCCTCTCTAACCCTCAGCTTCTTCATTTTAAAGTGAGTATGATAATAGACTAGAAGCCTTGTGATAAGGATTAACTGAGATAATGCATGTAAAACCTTTGGTGTTATGCCTGGTACATAATAAGTGTTTCTATGTTTGTAAAATGTATTTATTGGTACACATACCTACTCTATATAAATATACAAATTTATATATATATATATATGTGTGTGTGTGTGTGTGTGTGTGTATACATATAAATTTATTGTGACCCACAGAGACACATACATAAATAAATAATATAGATCACAAGGAAGTTGGAACTAGCTTCTAAGATTTGCCAACAATCTGGTATAATGTCAGCTGGAACCTATCACAGGTCTTGGTAAGATAGGCTGAAATCAAGTCTCAAATTCTATCCCTTATTGGGATTTAGGGAAAAGCAAACCAAGTGCTAACAGTTGCCAACTGTTGAGAGGAACTTTGCACCACATGCTGTGTCCTGGACCATAGCCCCCACCAGACCTGGCAGCGGTTCTTGCTAGGAGCCACTTAGCCAAGACATCTAAATTTACCTTCCTTTTGGTAAAATACCTGTTATTACCCAGTGATGAAGGTAGGGGAAAGTTTATTGGCACATAAATTGGACTACTACTCTTGATTGATTCATTTTGTCCAATTATATGTTATTCTTTTATTCGTTAAATAGCTATTATGTACTTACTGTAAAGCAAGCATTGGGGTAAAATGTTGAACAAAAACATGTTGTCACTGTTCTGCTGTTTATAATCAGGTGGGATAGAAGGGCATCAGTAAGATAAAACTACCATGATGAATGCTGGGTGCATTCCTTGAGAGCCTAGAACAAAGAGAACCTGACATCACCTGGGGCTCAGGGAAGATTTTGCTGAAGACCTGATGGCTGAGCTGAGATCTGAAGGATGGGTTATAGTATGGTGGTGTGGTGTGTATTGAGTAGAGGGGAAAGCATGTGAATTGTCATCTAGGCACTGCTGGAAACCACTCTGGGTAGAACAAAAGAGTGAGAGAGAGAGAGTGATGTACGGTGAGTCCTGAAGAGGCAGGCAGATTATGCAAGGTCTTGTAGGCTATATTAATGCTTTTGGAATTTATAGTAAGAGAAATGAGAAGCCATTGAAGGTGTTCAAGCAAGAGAGGGAGGGAGAGATGGATGGAGGGCTGAAGAGAGATGCATACAAGACAGATAGACATAGTCAGAATTGGCTGGCGGCTATGGAGAATAGATTAGAAAGATCTAATATGTATGTATTATGTATTATGTATTATGTATGTATGTATTATGTATGTATTGTATGAATATGTAAAGATGTATAGGTGAGAGATAATGGCAATGAAGAGAGAATTTTGTTTGAGAATTAGGTGGTAACATTGACAGTATGTGCCAGATGTGGGGTGAGAGAACTGTATTCTGAATTGCAACTGCATTGTAGCTCCATGGACTTGAGCAAACAGTGGAGAGTTCAAGTTGGGAGTACAAGGATGTATTGAGTATGAATTACTACCTTTGAGACCTCCAAATGGACGTGTGCAGTATGCAATTAGACCAATGGTCTTGAGCTTAGAGGAGAGGTCTAGGACCAAGGCATGATTCTGAGCTATCTTGGACAAGTGAGCCTCCGGAAGGAGAGGGTCTAGGGGCTGAGTCAGGAAGTGGCCTTCAGGGATGGGCCTTAATGGCTGAGAAAAGGAGGAGGCTGAGTCTGAGGGAGCCTGAAAAGGAGTGGCTAGGTAGGCTGGAAGAAAACCTGGGGAGAGGATTGGAATGGTGAGCACACACAAACCTGTGCAATTAGCCACGGGTTAGCAACAGCCACCGGGAGACCTGTTGGCAGCAAGATGAGAGCTAGAGTGGAGTGGGTTGAGGAGTGAGGAGAAGGGAAGAAAATGGAGACATCATGTCTAGCGACTTTGTCAAGAGATTTGGTTGGTAGCTATAGGTGGGGTTGGGGTAGAGATATTGATAGGAAAGTTTCTTCTCCTCCCTTTAAACAGGAGACTTGAACATGTTTAAATATGGATGAGGAGATTAAATGTCAATGCAGGAAAGAGAAGGGTAATTTATACTGTTAAGGTTTCTAAGAATAGAAGAAGGGCTAGAAACTGGTATAAGGAAGGGATTAGGTTCAACTGGGCTATTATAATAACCAATGCAATCTTGGTGTATTGGTGACTTTTTTTTAATTTTTAATTTTTTAAAATTTATTTATGATAGTTACAGAGAGAGAGAGAGGCAGAGACACAGGCAGAGGGAGAAGCAGGCTTCATGCACCGGGAGCCCGACGTGGGATTTGATCCCGGGTCTCCAGGATCGCGCCCTGGGCCAAAGGCAGGCGCCAAACCGCTGCGCCACCCAGGGATCCCTTGGTGACTTTTTATAGATAAATTCTGATCCAGTTTTTCGATTTGATAGTGTTTCAGGACACATTTCCATTTCCTTGAGGGCAGAGGCTCCTATCTCCCTCAGTACTTAAGGACCCTATAGTAACTCAAAACTAGTATTTACATGATTGATAATGTGCCAAGAGAGTTACGTGGTATTTTTTTTACCCCTTCAGGTAAGAGAGAATTTTATAAAAATTAATGTAGTGGTGATTTCATTACCAAAAAGTTAAGTAACTGTATCATGTATCTTTAGATTTATATGGAATGACTTGGGTATTTTAGAAATTTATACAGCAAAACAAAATAACCCATAAGTGAATATTTTCTTTCAGGAAGTACTTTATATTATCTTCCAACTAGCATCTAAGAATGTTCCAGTACTAAATGTGCTTAAATTAAAGTAATTTTTATATGGATACAGAACTCAACTTTATATTAATAAGAAAGAATGAAAGGAAATAATGTAAAATGTTGACAAAATGAAGGGATTTTGGATTTTTATTTTTCCTACATTTTCTAACATTCTGCAATGAACATATGATACTTTTAAAATGAAGAAAATAGGCAATAAAAGCCAGCTTAAAAATTTTGTATATTATTCCACACACTGTTGTAATTATTTAAAAGGAAAATAAAAGTACTGGATTAAAGTTTACCAAAATATTTACAGGATTTTTTTCTAAGTTGTACTATGAATGATGGTGGTGTTGCTCTAGATTTTTGCTTTCCGTTTTTTGCTCAATATTTATTTTTATAATGGATAATATGTTTGATAAAAGTGAAAATATAGAAAAACACATTTCAGAGAGATGAACATCTTCTAAGAATCTTTCAGTGATAAACCTATGTATTTTAATGTGCCGGGTGGTGAAGATGTCATGATTGTCAATATAATTTTTAAGATTTCTTAAATACTCTGGTTGTGTATGTTTGGTTTATAATAGAACTTTAGAAAAATCTAAACAAATTTTTGAAATCCTGTATCATGGCATGTTAGGAGGTATTCAATGTCTTGTGTGGGTGTGTTCTAGATTCCAGAGAAGGAATTTTTAGATACTCTGGCTGTGTGTTTAGTTTCTTTTCTGAGTCTGGCCAATAATGATTTCTGAAAGGAATTATTTTGTGTGGTAGAACATGTGTCTTATTCTTAAGACATACTGAATTATGTTTTATCTTCTCCATGGTTTATCTTCTGTTTTCTTGTAAAATGCCAATTTTGGAGCCAAGTTAAAGGGTTCTTTGTCTTAGCAAAGCATGATTTCATTTCATAGTGATAGTTTGGTGCCAGTGACTTAGGCAGTAAGTTATAGAAGACAAACTGCTTCCTCCACACATAATGGTTTCCTTGAAGAGAGTGTGAGAGTGAAACAGTAGACAGACATAAATATAAAGGGAGTTTCATTCCCAGAGTACAGTTATATTGATGAAACCCCTTGCTGTGGATCTTAAGAATTTGGATCCTTATTGTTGAATGATGGTGAAAACGTCACATTTTTCATTTTCTAGCACTTGATTTACTTGACACCAGTTTCCTTATTTTAAAAATCACTAAGCATGAACTAGTGACATGTAATACTGAAAATCATTCACTGAAAATAGCCTATCCATATGTACCGTGAGTAAAATGTCAGGTGTTTTGGAGCATTAATGGAATTAATTTTGTAGTCATTGTATATGTAGCTTTCTGACCATGGTAATGTGTCTGCCAGAGCATATTAACCATTCAGATGTGTCTGGAGGCATAATGGTGTCCATCATTTACATTTAAAAAATTATCATCTGATGAACTTTAGTTTTTAAAAAGATAGTGTAAGTCTGCATTTTTGTTCAAATATTAGTGCATAAGAGATTGCATGTTTCTGAAATTGAATTTTACTACAGAATGATAACGTATTTTATTGATTCTTTTGTTGTTTGTGAATGGTAATTAATGCAGATGGGAAAAACCAGGTTCATGACATGTGAAAAGAATTGACCACATATTAACAAAATCCTTTTAAAAACTAAGTCTTTATTGTAGCTGTTTCTCAATTTCCATATTTACTTTGACAATTTAGTTTTCACATGGAATTAGTTTTTCAGGATCCTGTTTACTGAGTAAGCTTTAGGGAATTTTGTACCTACCCCAGGGCAGCAAAGTACTTGCTAGGCCCTTACTCAGGGCAAAGCACAAGTACTTTGTTTTTAATCTAAACATTTGAGGAGCATCCACACTGTTTAATTGTAGTAATTTTTCCCTGTTTTGTTTGTTTTGATGGCATTTTTTTCATGCATACACGAAAAGTGTATTTCTAGTCCCCTTCCTAACAGAATCACACCACCAAGTGCTAATGATCTTACCAGCCTGGGTAGTGAGGGGTATGTGTATATCATATCTGTTGGCCTGTCTGCATCTTAAACTGACCTGTACTGTTCATAAACTCTTTGAGAGCAAGTTTGGGACTCAGTGGCATGTCTTCAGAGCCAGTCTATTGTCCTGCACATAGTAAGCACTCTGTAAATGCTAGGTGAAGCAAAATGCAACCATTAAATGCAATCCAGTTCTGGCTCCCCCCATGAGTTTTCATCCAGGACTGAAGTGAAAAAAATAACATAAACGAAGTGAGATTGGCAAGAAGTGTAGTATAATGGGAGTTGAAGGTAGAAGCTGTTAACTGTGTTTTGTTTTTCTTTCTAATCTTAGGGTTGATGCCACAACTGGTTAATAGTTTGCAGTAAAAATCAGCCTGGGTATTTTGAAACACAGAACTTGAAATGACAAAAGAGATGAAATCTCCAGCTCTAGTTTCTCTTCTAAAGTTATTTAAATTCACTAAACAAGTGTTGCTTGGGAGGGAAGAGGCTCATGTTCTTCGTTTTCATTTTTACTGAGAGACACCATATCTTGCGTCTTCGGTTCTTCGAGTACCTCCCCTCCTGAGCTCAGAGATTACTAAAGTAGTTTCAGGGCTGAAACACATCTAGACCTCTCTCCCTTTTTTTCAGTCAAAATCATGATAGTTAATTTGTTAAAATTAAATAGTTAATTTTAGTTAACTAGTTAAAATATTCATTTTAATGAACATGTGTGACTGTCTTGGAGGGGAGTATAATTTACCACAAGGGCCTTTGGAGTAGTAGAGTTGAGGATTGGTTAAATGTACTAAGGAATTACCACCTCCTCTCCCAACTACTGCATTCCTGGATCTTGACTTTTCTTAGTCACAAAGAACAAGGGTCTTGGACAGTTGCCCTTTTTCACCATACCCTAGAGGCAGCACTGCATGGAAGTGCCTTTAAGCTTTTCTAACGTGTTGAGTTCACCTATGATGTAGATCTGCAGGAGATTAAAATGATTAATAAGTTGTGGGTCAAGTGACGGAGGTTTGAATATTTGGTCTGCCAGTTTCTAGCTTTGAGACACTGGGGCAATTATTTAAATCTCTCCATGCCTCAGTATCTTCATCTGTAAAATAGTATTATCTCACTGTGCTATCTGAAGATTAAATATGCACATAAAAACAATTAGCTCAGTGCCAAGTATGTAAGAAGTGCTCAATGAATGCTATACAACTTGTTCATTACTCTTACACTGAGTATGTTATATTCTAGCTGTTTCAGATACGTAGCTCAGCAGCTCTCAAAATCTGGTCTTTGGCCCTTTCAAGGGGGATAGTTCATGAGGTCAGAAATGATTTCAAAATAATATCAATAAATATTTGCATTTTTCACTGTATTGACGTTGTGCTAATAGTACGCGGCACTGGTGGGTAAAACTGTTGGCTCATTAACAAGCATTAAAGCAGTGGCAGCACCTATGTGATTATTGTTGCAAACTAAACTAGTTTTTTTTTTTTTTCCCCCATGGAACACCATTTTTAGTTGAAAGAACAGTTGACTAAAGTTATTCAGGTGGATATTTTCCTGAAAATAAATAAAATGACTTGGTCCCTTCAAGGAAAACATCTGCAGTACTTGTTGCCAGTAATAAGGTTCATGTTTTCATGCAAAAATTAGAATTTTGGAAAACTTGTATCTGTTACCTGAGGTTTAACAGTTTTCTGTTACTTAAAGACATTTCTGATGAGATGGAGTTAGTAATAATGTGGGTCCCTCCCTCCCTCCCTCCCTTCCTTCCTCCCTTCCTTCCTTCCGACTTCATTTAATTTTGGAGTGTGTGAATGGAGTGGGGCAGAGGCAGAGGGAGAGAATTCTCAAGGAGATGCCACACTAAGCATGGAGACTGACTGGTTTGATCTCACAACCCCGAGATCCTGTCCTGAGCCCAAACTAAGAGTCGGACACTTAACCAGCTGAGCCACCCAGGTGCCCATGATGTGATTTTTTAGGGAAAAAAAAAAAAAAAAGAATAATGAAATATGTCAGCAGTTACAAGATCTATACAACTGAGGGAATAAATATTTTTCAAATGGCCGATGAAATGTTAGAGAATCTTGCTTGAATAAAATATTCATTCAAAGTACAAGATAGACCAATGGATTTTCATATAACAGAATTCAAAAGATTCATTGACATGGTTGCAGATTCCATATTTGCTGCTAACCTTTTAGGAAACTTTTATTTGGCAGGGTATCAAAGAAGAATGTAATATCTGAAAAGGCTATTAAAATACTCCTCCCTTTTCCAACCTCATATATGTATGAGGCCAGATTTTCTATATATACTTCAAACAAAGCAACATACTGCTACAGATTGAATGGTGAAGTGAATAGGGAAAACTGCCCTCTCTTAAGCCAGACATGAAAGAGATTTGCAAAAATGTAAAATAACATCACTCTTATCAACTTTTGCTTTGAGAAATATAGCTATTTTTTTGTGGAAATAGTTTTAAAGCTTTTTTTTTTTTGTAGAAAGTTTTAAAACTTTTATTTCTTATTTAAAATGAATAAATAAAATGTATTAAAATTTCTCAATTTTAATTTCCAGTATGATAAATATCAAGAGAAGTAATTCACATAAACCACAGCTATTTGAGGTCTTCAATAATTTTTAAGAGTTATAAAGAGATCTTAAGACCAAAGAGCTTAAAAATAATTGATGTAGGGTCCTTCTTGGCTGTTTGACATTAGGCAAATTATTTAAACTCTTAACTTCCATTTGCAGATCTTTAAAATAGGAAGAAAATGGGGTTGCTATGAGTGTGGAGATAATCTCTTTTAAGGCATCTAGCTCAGTTCCTAGTATTTAGTAACTTCAATAAATTGATAGCTCCATCTGCTGTTACTTTTACTGGGGTCATTTCAACCATGTTGTAATAAGCTCTCTTTATGTGTCTGTGTATTAGAGATAAATATGCAGACTCATTCTGTTATTGCTGGGACAGGTGTTTAAAAAATGCCTGCTAAACAAGCGAAGCGGAAAATTCTTAGTATCTTTGAAATAATCCTTGATTATTCAGGAACTAGCTTTAATTATTTGACTTACAGCTTAATAGTTATGGGCTTCATCAGTAGCAGTTTTAGCATAAAATTAAAGAACAGGTTTGTAACAGATAAGACTTTGTATGCTCCCTTGTCTTGTTCCTGGCTGTCACACATGAACTCTATGACTTTAGTGAAGTCCATGCCTCTCAGTCTGATCATTTAAAAAAAAAAAAAGTGGTGAGATGCTGAAATCTTACCATAGAATTTCAAGTTCAAGTCGTAGTGGATTTCATAGTAGTTTTTTTTTCCTTAAAGGCAAAGGTGAAGGGAAGGAGGGGGGAAAAGAAAGAGGGAGATATGGATGATTTTGTGACTGAAAAAATGAAGCCATCACATAGATAAGTTAGGAGATAACCATTTGGACTACACAGGAGTTTTGCACTTTTAAGAATAGGTTGGTGCATAATAGCAACTTCAATGCAGAGTGTTAACGCTCAAGAGAGAAGCAGTTAAGTGAAAATTAGAGTTTAAAGAGTAACTGTTGTTTAACGGCCTGTCAGAAGTGAAGGGTAATGATTGATATTTTAACCCAGTTTAAGAAGAAAAAAGATTCCTTTGTTCATACCTCTATCACTGGCATAACAATATAAAGGAGCATAATTTTATGCAGTAGATGCATTTCCAAAAAAGTTATGTATGTAGAAGTTTTAAAAAATTTAGTATTTAAATGAATCTTTGATTATTTGGATAAACCTTTCTGATGAATGTGTTTATATACCAAGCCAGTTAATTGCAGAGAAGTAGGATTATATAATTTGTTATAGCTTTTTTCCTGTCCTGTCTTTGATCTTGTAAGTAAGATTGCTCACATTTAGGAGTTCTCTCCCTCTGGCCCCCTTCTGTAAGCATGCAAGGAGAGAGAGAAACAGTTCTCGAGGTTGTAGTTTCAACCCGTCATTTATCTAACCTTTGAATTCTTCCCTAATTGAGCTGACAGATGCTTTAGAAACGAGTTCTGTATTTAAAAATAGGCTAAGCTGCATGGAGCCTGCTTCTCTCTCTGCCTGTGTCTCTGCCTCTCTCTCTCTGTGTGTCTCTCATGAATAAATAAATAAAATCTTTAAAAAAAATTGACTAAGCTGTCATTCTTTAGAGTTTTGACATGTGTTCTTATCGCAAAATCTGATGAAGCCATGTTCCTTTTGTTGGGGAAGGAGAAGCATTCGAAGCATGTAGTCCATACTCAGACTTAGGAGCTCCGCAGGCTGGTTAGCCCCTTGGCTCTACCATGCACAGAGTGTTGGTCCTTATGTTGAGTTAATTAGCTTCACATTATGATCCTCTGTTTCCACGTCTGTAAAGTGGAGAAAGTACTATCTACACCGTGGGGTTGCTGGCATCTGGGTGTGTATGGTATTTAACACAGAGTCTGGGAAAAATCATGGTGCATTTTCTTCTGTTGAGGATTGACACATCACATGCTGTGGATAGAATGTCAGTGTGGCGAAACTTCTTGGTAGATCAGTGATTTAAATACTTGAGTCATATGGCATCATTTGAGTGATTGATACTGCTTGTCTGACAGTAGGGGAGAAGGATTAGATTTAAGTCAGAAGAGCTGGGTTGGAATTCGGCCTCCATTGCTTGCTGAGGTTTACTGTGGTTGGATATTTTTGTTTTGCTCAGCCTTGGTGTACTTATCATGAGTGAGAATACCAATAGCTACCTCAGAAGACTGTTGGAGTGACGAAATGAGAAAGAACCTAAGAGTGCTTGTTGTATAATAGCCCTAATAAAGAGGAATTCTCTAAATTTTGTAAATAAATCATTGACATTTCTGACAGCTTACCTTTGACTGAAACTTGGAATTTTAGGCAGTCCTTCCTGTAATTTTCATATCACTAAAGAATAACTGAACAGACTATCTTGCACAATGGGCATAAGAAGATGATACATATTTTTGTTTTTTATAATGTATATTTTTAAAGCTTTTACTTATTTATTTTAGAAAGAGAATGCATATGTACACATAACCAGGGGGAAGGTCAGAGGAAAAGGGAGAGAAGCAGACTCCCTGCGGAGTGCAGAGCCCAACATGGAACCCCACAACCTTGAGATCATGACTTGAGCCAAAATCAGCTGAGTCACCCAGGGGCCCCTAGTTTTATGATGTTTTAAGTACTTCTTCCTTACCTTCCTTCCTTCCTTACTGATCATGAGATGATCAGTCATCTCATGAAGATAATCTGTTCCTTCCAGTGGAAGCTTTAGATCACAAAATGAAAATTTCTTTAATATGGAAACAAAAACAAATTCATATTTTGGGTTTTATAAATTTAATTATCCTTAAGTTTAGAAATTGAAATGTTTTCTCAAAGGAACTTTTCAGTTCTTCCTGTTGGTTAAGAAAGATCCAATGACAGAGCATGAAAGACAAAACAAATATTTTAATTACATAGTATAAGAAAGGACAAGAACCCCAATACAATATTCCTGGTATCTCAATATTCTGGTTTCTTCTTCACCATGTAGAAGTTTAGAACTGGAAGGTAACCCTAAGAGAACATCTAGTTTAATCCTCTTATTTCACAACTGAGAAAACTGGCACGCAGAAGGGGTCACAGCTAGTTAGTGGCAGAACGGAGAGATGTGACCTCAGCCTCTGGAGTCTCACTTGAGTGTGTTCTGTTTAGGTGGAGGATATTCTGGCAGCTCATTGTGTTCATTTGCTTATCATTTTTATCAGTGGCTTTTTTTTGGTCCTAAAGTACCTGAAATGTGGTAAAACATTATTAAATCTTTTTAGTGGTACTAATGTGCTAGTACCATGAATACCTTGGTCTTAGCACCTGGATGAAGGTTCACTTTGGCACAGAGACATGAAGATCGCTTCTCTTTAAGATAATGTTAACTAAAATGCAACCTCCCATCATACTCCTCCCCTTTCTGTTGTAAGACCTTTTGAATGAAATAAAATATTATTCTCTTTACTTTTTTCTCAGCTCTTAAATTTATTTTTTTGCCTCTGTATTTTTTATGTCATTAATAAAAACAGTTTTTTGGTTTCTTTTTAACCTTTACTACCATAAGGAAATCTCATATCAATGTAATTATCTGACAGGTTTTTCGGAAATAGTAAAACATATCTGTTGTCAAAGAAGAGAAGTGAAAAAAAAAAAAAAGAGAAGTGAAGAATAATGTTCTCTGTCCCAAAGTAGAATAATTAAGCGAATATGTTAACTGTTAGGAATAAAAAGAAACACAGATTTTCTAGTGTATGATATACATACTCTCTGAGCTCTGCTGTCTTCAGAAATAGTAGTTTTTGAAAGTGATGCCTTTTACTGTACAAATTTGACTGGTATTGGCAGTATTTCCTTGACAGTAAATTTTAGCTCTGCAAAGTGTCATCAATCATATTCACACTCTTGTAAGTGACAGAGGAAAGGGAGAAGGCTGCTTGTGAATTTTTTTTGAGCTGGAGAATAAACTTGTGTTAATTCATTCTCTTCAGAGTATTTTAAGTGACATGAAGCATGAAGGAAGGTGCAGCCCAAGTTGATAATGTGAGTCTGACGTGAGCTCTCACTATGAGTTTGGGGTTTTTCCCCACAAAGGCCAGTCTAGAAAAGGTTGGCCCAGTGCCATGTGTTACTATGTTGTTTCCCTCTGTCTGAATAGGGGATTTGGGCATAACAGGTTCAAGGAAAAAGCAATGGCTGTGTAATTTTTCTACCCTCATGAATTAGTTATGACTCCCACGGCCCTTGTTGAAGGCCCAGCTGGGCAGACTATTGAGTAGTGTGTCCACAATGTGGCAGGAGACTGGCTGTTGCCTGGAGAGTTTTATCCTGTCTTCTTATTGGTGTAATTAAAATTACTCATGTGAGTGTTCAATTTTAGGGACTTGCACTATTCGGCAAATGGTTTTTTAAAAAGTCATCAAAGACAAATTGATTTATTTTCAACTTTAATTTCCTATATTTATATTTTGTCCTGATGTCACCCTTTGTCAAATATTTTTTTTTCTCAAGTTGAAGAGCGAGAATCCCCTTTCTGCTTATGAAGTATTACATTCTAATCCCAGGGATGCTTTGAATTAAACCAATACATAGCTGTCTTTGAGTAATTCTTTTTTTTTTTAAGATTTTATTTATTTATTCATGAGAGACAGAGGGAGAGAGGGAGAGGGAGAGACACAGGCAGAGGGAGAAGCAGGCTCCATGCAGGGAGACCGACATGACATGGGACTTGATCCCGGGTCTCCAGGATCACGGCCTGGACGCAAGGTGGCGCTAAACTGCTGAGCCACCCAGGGATCCCTGTCTTTGAGTAATTCTTCCTGGTTCCATCTTTATATCACAGTTCTGAGAATGTTCTTTTTATCCAAACCTAGCAAATTTACTGCTCTCAACTATGGCTCCAAACTTGGGGGTAGATAGTTAACTGTTATCTCATTTATTCCCCCCCCCCTTTTCTTCACTGTGTGCCCCTTACTCTTCCATTTTTGCCTTTTAATGTGTTATCTTCTGTGTTCTCCCCACCTAAATATCAAATTTAGAAGATAAATGAGCAAAATTCTGTACCTGAAGTGCCACAGGGTGGTGGGCTGGTAAAGGAGAGATGAGGGAGAGGAGGTGAAGGGGGAAACCCAGATCCCCTGCTTCACAATCAATTTTCATGTCAGTTTTCATGTCTCAGGGATGGAGAGGGCACTGTTGAAGGCATGGCAATGGAGAATGATGGTTGGAAACAAATATTACAAGAGTAGGAGTCAGAAGTGTCATGACCCCATCCCTGCCAGGGCACTCAGCAGTTGCAGGACGCTTAGATACAATGCTTATCTCCCTGATAATTTGTTTCCTCATTTGTAAAATAATGAGAATAACTATCCACTCTGCCTATTCACAGGCTTATTGTGAAGATGAAATAAGATAGAATGTGTGCACAAAGGCGTCTTATAAAGGGTTAAGCCCAGTGTACAGAATAAGCCTGTCATACCCTCGGGAAGCAGTGTAGCCTAGTGGGTCTCAGACTGGGCTGTATTGTAGGCCATATGGCCCGCGTGCGTGGAGGACTGGTTCTGCCTGAGGGTAAGTGATGGTAAAGATGAGTTTTATACTAAAGAAATCACATACACATTGTATTTATAGAATGCAACATTTGTCTTTAAAGATAATAGGACATGGTCAAGCTGCGTTACATCTCTGTGCCCTTCCCAAGTTATTGTTTACTTACTATTGTTCAATTAAAGTATTTCAGTATCAGAACTGTTGGCAAAAGCTTTTGTATTTAGGAGTATGTGGACTTGTACTCAGATGCCCTTCCCAACCTCCCTGGGCCTCATCTTCCTCATCTACACTATGGGTATCAAATAGTGGCTTTGGGTGAGGACTGAGTGAGATAGTATCTGGCACACAGTGGTCATGAAGATGTTTAAATTCCTTTCCCTATTACTATGGTTATGATGAGGATATATAGTTCTCTTGGAGCTCTGAAGCAGAAAGTTCATTTTAGGTGGAGGTGGTCAGCAGAAGTTTAAAAAAAGTGAGGGAGACATATATACTCTGGATGGTGGGCCATTTCAGGTAGACAGAGAAATGCAGAGATGGGAACTAGAGAGGGGCAGCCCAGCAACCCAGCTGGAGAGTGGGCATGTAGGATTGGGGAGGGCAGCAGTGGGACAGAAGCCTGACATGTTTTGTGTAGGGTCAAGAGGACGGCCTTGAATGTGGGGTCAGGAGTTTGGACACTGTCTTTTGGAGAAGACAGGGCTCTTGAAAGGTATGTCTGGTGGTGGGATACAGTGCTTGCAAAGTAACTGTTTCCAAGATAAGGTAATTCTCAACGCGTCTCCCTGTTCTTCAACATGTATCTAAGAAGGTTGTCTTGAGGGCATAGCATCTGAAGAGACTGGTATTCTCCTTGCCTCCCTTTTGTCAGAACCCAGCTCAGGCATCACTCAGCTCTTGCTTCTGACTCTCAGTTCATGGTGGCCTTGTCAGTGCTGGGGGTTCCACTGCTGCCTTCTGTCATTTTGCCTCCCAGCCTGGCTGGAGAGTCTCCCAATTGGTCAGCAGTGGGAAGACTGTCAGGGAATCCAACTTCACCTGGACATGTAGCAGAGCAGCCCAGGCCCCATCTCAGCTTGAGCCTTGCTCCAAGGAGAGATCTATTGTGAGGATTGTGATGTTGCTGAGATTTTACAACTGCATCAGTTTTGATGTTTGTCTATTTGATGCAAATGGAATTTTCAGAAAGCTTAAAATGAGTTTTTTAAAGTTTTTTTTCCCCCATTTCTTATCAGTGGCCTGGTTTACAGATTCAGAATTTAAAGTGCCGATTTTTTTTTAAAGATTTTATTTATTTATTCATAGAGACACAGAGAAAGAGAGAGAGGCAGAGACACAGGCAGAGGGAGAAGCAGGCACCATGCAGGGAGCCCTATGTGGGACTCCATCCGGGTCTCCAGGATGACACCCTGGGCTGCAGGTGGCGCTAAACCGCTGCGCCACTGGGGCTGCCCTAAAGAGCCGATTTTAAAAGCATTATATTTGGTGTGACTTGATGGAACTGGGTTTGAACTGCCAAAATACATGAGGGTCTTATGTCCTACTTGCCCGGTGTCTTTAGGCAAAAACATATTTTTCCATAGGTATGGCCTTAGACTCAGCACTTACAGCAAGCTTTTCAGTTCAATTATAATTTGACTATTAAAAATATTCTGTTAAATGAAGCTGAGTACAAATGTAGCAAGAATTTGCTTGGCAATTCGAGGGTTTATAAAATCAGTAGCTGTGTTTAAATAAATATACAGGGCGAGCCCACTACCAGCCTAGAACCTAGGACCTGAGCCAAAGACAGATGCTCAACCATTGAGCTACCTAGGTGCCCCAAGAAGTTTTAAAATTAGATAATAAAATAGAAAGGAATTAAAATAGGAAATGGAGAAAATTGTCCCCTTTCCCCCCAGTGTCCTCTGCTCCCTAGATGTAAGTTCTCTGTCTGGAAGCAAGCCCTCTCATGCAGCTCCTGTGCAGCTCTCCAAAGGCAGTCTTTGCATTTATAGACATGCTGATATGAATGTACATTTATTTTCACACAAATGATAGTATAACACACACTGCTGTGTTGTGCTACTTACTTCTGATGAGAAATCTGCAATTTGTTTTTGTTTTTCCTTTATAGGTGGGTGCTATTTTTCTCTGGCACCATTTTCTTTGTCTTTAGTTTTTAGAAGTTAAATTATGGATGTGAATTTCTTTGATTTATTCTGTTTGAGAGTCACTCAGCTCAAGTCTGTAGGTTTATATTTCTTGACAAATTTGGGAACTTCTTCGCCATTACTTTTTCAAGAACTTTTCAAGTTGTATTCTCTATCTCCTTTTGAGATTTCAATGATACCAATGTTAGACCTTTGTAACAAGTTCCTATTGGCTCAACTTGCTTTTTACTTTGTTTTTTTATAATTCCTGTTTGCCCATTTTTCCCTGCTGTTGAGGTTAGATAATTTCATTTGTTCATTTGTTCATTTGTTCTTTTTTTTTTTTCTCCCAGTTCACTGATTCTTTCCTCAGTTTCCTCCATTCTGGTATTGAGCCCATCCACTGAGCTTTTTATTTGGCCATTGTATTTTTCAGCTCTAAATTTTCTATTTGGTTGTTCTTTATATTGTCTGTATCTTTGCTGAGAGTCCATTTTTCTCTGCTGCAGCTTTCTATTTTTTGCATTGCTTCAAGTGTGTTTATAACTGCTCAGTTCAAGTTTACACTTGAATTTGATCATGGATGCTTTAAAATTTTGTTAGGTAATCCTAATTCTAATAATTTAGAGATAGTGTCATCTTAGTGTTGGCATATATTGATTTTTTTTTTCATTCGAATTGAGATCTTCCAGGCTCTTGGTATGATAAGTGATATTTTGATTGAGACCTGGTTTTCTTATCATGCAGTGAGACCCCTGCCTCTTTACTAAACCTCCTGCTGTAGCTGTCTTATGCCATTGCACTGACAGGAGATAGGAGGGGCACTGACTGCCTTGTCACTCTCTGATACAAGTAGAAGTTCAAGTTCTGTTGAAGACTAAAGTGTTTGGAGTGGGGGACTCTTTATTATCCTGAAGGAGGGTGTTATTACTGGCCAGTGTGGGATGAAGGCCCAGCTTCTCTGACCCTTACTCTGGTGGGAGTATTGGGCACCTTGTCAGCCACCTCTTGAAGATCAGCATCTCTCTCTTAACCTTTGTTGTTATGAGTAGAGTCAGGGCCACAGTCTTTTCCGTGGTATTTGTCTGGAGTAGAGTGGTTATTGTCTAAGTCTCGTGTCTTGCTAGGTGGTTCGCTTTGTGTGCTTTTAGTTAGAGAGAACAGGCTTTTTTTGGTCTGCATTTGTTCATTTTGTCAGTTGCCTTCTTCAGCTCCAAGTCTGAGCTATATGAGGTAAAAAAAAAAAAAAAAAAAAAAAGTTCACAGAACTCACCACTCTGGTGTTCCTCTGGTCCTGATATTCATAGCTAGTCTGCCTTGTTCTCTCCACTTTTCAGAGTCATCTTCTGTTTTATAACGTCCAGGGATTTGGTTGTGTGTAGCAGAGAAATAGGGGAAAATACACCCATTTCATCTTCCAGGGAGTGGAAGTGGTTTATACAGTTTATACAGTTTGATTTTGATAGATAGTTCCAAATTGCCTACCACAGAAGTTTACATTTTCCACCATCAATATACTAAAGGGCCTCGATCAATTTGGGAATTTTTAAAAGTAAAAAGTTCTGAGGTGTCCACATCCCATGACTTGTCTAATTTGGTTGTAATACCCTGGTGGGAGAATTTGAGAGAGGTTCTCCGAATGGTCTTTTGTGACCAGGAAAGACCTGAATCACCTTTTGGATGTCCTTATTTGACTTTCCATTGTCCTGAGGTTCCTACATTCCCAACCTTCTCTCCTTAACTAGAAGCAGGAAGAAGAGGAAATCCACCAGGGACAGATAAAGGTGCTTGCTGAGTACAACCTGTGAGTAGCATGCTACTCTCCCTTCTCCATCAAGACATAGTCTTTCCCAGGGTGCCTGGGTGGCTCAGTTGGTTAAGCGTCTGATTTCTGCTCAGGTCATGATCTCAGGGTCCTGGGATCAAGCCCTGTGATGGACTCCTAGCTCTGCCGAGGGTCTGCTTCTCCCTCTCCCTCTGCCCCTCTCCCCCACTTGTTCTCACTTGCTCACGTGAGCTCTCTCTCTCTCAAATAAATATACTTTTTTTTTTTTTAAGAGAGAATGTTATCTGAATTTCTTTAAAGAACTGTTTAAAATAATCCTGTGGGATTTCCTTATTCTCATTAGATAGATACTCAGAATTCAGAGGTTTGACAATGCCAAGGGCTACTACCCTCACATCTCTGCAGAGATAATACCATAATAATTAGTCTTTGGCAAGCATTCCCACCTATAACTGAACTGTAAGCTCATCACTTTGTGGCAGCATATTATATATGTGCATTAGCAATAGGAAAAGTGTGTGTGGAGGTCGGTGGGGGTGAAGGGTTGGAAAACCAATGCTTAACTCCTTTACCTTGCCACTAAAGGTGGTTGTAGAACAGAATTACAAAATCTAGATCTCTATGTTAGTAGCCACAGATCCAGTTTTGCCAAGAAAGGAAAAGAAAGAGTGAGCTAGCATTGAAACAAATGATTATCTGTCTTTAACTTGGAAAATGGCACAGATGGTATTCTAAGCTCTAGCAACAAATATAGAAATTAGGGATCCCTGGGTGGCGCAGTGGTTTGGCGCCTGCCTTTGGCCCAGGGCGCGATCCTGGAGACCTAGGATCGAATCCCACATCGGGCTCCCGGTGCATGGAGCCTGCTTCTCCCTCTGCCTGTGTCTCTGCCTCTCTCTCTCTCTCTGTGACTATCATAAATAAATAAAGAAAAAATATATTAAAAAAAAAAAAAAAAAAACAAATATAGAAATTAACTATGAAGGACAGGCGGTCTGGCAGTAGAGGCTTAATAAGATGTAGTGGAAGTTTTAGAAAGACAGTGATGTAGTCATTGCCCTTTATTTTTATAGCTACTTAGAAATAATGAGAAATGTCATATTTATTGGCATAATTGGAGAATGACATGAAGTACATACATGTGACTTTTCCTAAGAATTGAAGTTTACCACTTTGAATGCTTTTAATTTTATCTATACTTGATGGAAATCTTTCTAAAGTGATGTAGTCCAAAGAACAGTAAAGTCCTTGGGAAAGCACTTAATTTTTTGGCTTCAGTTTGTCCATTGGTAAAGTGAGTTGGACCCAATGATCTCTAAAGTGCATTCTGGTTCTGAAAGTAATAAGCACATAGGGCACCTATGATGGGCTTTGTTGTTTTCTAATACAGAGTCTTTTATACAGGATTCAGCTTCTTCTTGATGATTCATCAGTCATTTAATTGTATTGAAATAGTGACTGTCAGCCTTGATTGAAATGTATGAAAATATTTGCTCTAACCCTCAACTGGCCTGAACGGTTATACTTCTAAAATCATTGCTTTGAAAAATTATATTTGTTTCTGTTTATAGTAAGAATAAATGTTAACCATGGAATTTGAAAACTGAATATAAATACAAAGAGGAAAACACATATTCATTCTGAATTTGTGAATCTCTCAGAACATTACTTTTAATGTTTTGTTGATTTCCTTCCAGTTTATTTTTTCTAAGATGTTTCTTTACATTGCTGAATTTACATTATATTTATGGAGTTTTCCTCCCCCCCCCACCATGCCTTCTTATACACATTTTGTACTCACATTAAAATGTGAACCAACAGACTTGGTTCAAACCTCAGTTTCCCCATCATTATGATTGGTGTCATCACATTTCACCTCTGTAAGCTTGTTTCCCCATCATTATGATTGGTGACATCACATTTCACTTATGTAAGCATCAGTTTCCATTTGTAAAATGGGGATAAAAGTACCTACTTTATAGGGTTGCTTTAACTAGCTGCGTTAGGATTTTATTAACTTCTGCAGAATGCAAAACACATCAACACATACCCTATCTGTGTGGTTACAACTGTGTGCATAGGAAAGACAAACGGTAGGGAATGAGGAGAAAAAGTGTTCTCATATGAGCAAAATACGTGAATTATTTTTCAAGTATATATTTGGGTTATGTAAATGCTTTTCAGACACTTTCAAGTGTTTAAAGTTTTTTGAGATAATTAGCATTAGAGGGTAAGGGACTCTTGAATAAATGATTTATCCCTGTATTTCTTCATACATGGATAAAAAGGATGAAATAGTATTGCCTTAAAAAAAGTTTTCAGAAGGCTAAACACAATTATTTTCCATTTCTTGTGTTTTTTCTTATAAGAATGAATATTAATCTTGCTTACTTTCTGCTTAGAAGAGAGCGGCTGTGGAAGGAAGTTACTGGAGGGAGAGAGCATGGGATGGTCTCTGCCTACCTTTCCCTGTACATCTCATAGACATTAGTTTACTGTAGACATTCTTCTTTTGCTGGGGAATGACATCTATACTCCCTGTCCTCCTTGTATCCAGATGGTTCCCAGTGCTCAGCATTGGCCTTTTTCCTTAGCTCTAGGCCAGCGGTCATTGGACTTTCCCTAGAAGGCCTGCATGATCTCTGTCTCACCTGTTCAGTTCTGCCACCATACTGCAGAAGGCATTGTGACAAGATGTAAATCAGCAGGACTGGCTGAGTTTCAGTAAAACTCTACTCAAAACAATAACTGGGGCAGGATTTGTACACCCCCGCCCTGGACCCTTCCTCTGCCTCCTCCAGATGATTCTTTCCTAGATGTCCTGGAATAAACTTTAAGGTTTCTGACTGCAGCTACCCCAGTGTTCTAGACCCTGCCTTATAGCATCTAGGTTTTGAACAGTTGCACCCTGGAACATCTCCAGTAGTGGCAACCATCTATAGGAAGGAAACAAAAAAGACCTCAAGAAAGAAAGGACCTCCAGCTTCTGGAAACAGAGACCCTGGGTAGCAGAAATGATGAAGTTTAAAGCAGATTCCAAAGTAGAATGACCCATAATTGAGCACACTAGGGTTCCAGTCCCTTGTCATTTTGATTTCCGATAAACATTGCATACGTTTGTCAATAACACTTGTTAATTATGCTATTAGAGAAACTGTCTAACTTACAAATTCAGTTGAAATATGACTAGGTTTTCATGTAGCATCACTATTTTATGACCTCTCTTTTTACATACAATTTTGATTTATTTTGCATTCCCATGAAATTGTTTAAGGATGGCTGCTCTTACTTCTATTATATAGCACTGGGACTGAGGCATTGAGGTATTGAGAAACGGTGTGACTTTTCTACAGCCAAGAGAATTACGATTGCCAATCCAGAGTTCATTCTATATTCTTATAGCAGAACCTCCCCGACAAGACCCCATTTGCTGGAAATAGGAAGGTGAGGTGTTTTAGGGAGTTAGAATAAGATGAGTAGTATGCATATAGATTATTTACTTGAGGCCAGGCCTGTAATAGAAACTCAGACGATAAATGTTTATGACAGAAGGGGAATTGTCCTCTTTTACCCCTTGTCTTTATTAGAGAAAGGGATATGTTAAAATTAATACTGACTTAAATTGCTTGAAATGTAAAATTTTTGAAAATGTCAGTTTTATAGAAGTTTTCCTCATACTAAAGGGACAAAATCTAGTAGTAGACATTTAATATAGAAACTTAATTCTGATTTCCAAGTGCTACAATTATAAAATAGCCTGCGCAAAAATACACTCCATAAAATCTCATTGGTTGCAAGATGGGCTTTTGTTCTTCCAGTCTCTCTCTCTGCATGACATTTCCCTGTAGGGAACGTTGTGGTCTGAGGGTGGGGATGGGGGGATTCTGCCGCCTGACAGGTATTTTGGCGTCTTCCTTCTGAATACAGCCTATTTTACCATGTTGCAGAATGGAGCCGTTGTAAGTGGAGAACAAGTTGGCTTTTAAACTATTGTTAGCAAAGAAGCAGAAAGTCTTTTTTGAAATTACTTTCACTCTGGCAGGGACATTGACAGGAAGAATAAGAGCTTTTCCAGATGTTATGTGCTGGTGGCCTTAGAAAGTGACACAAGGCTTCTTTTCCTGTGTATCTGCATTGTGTGCGGTTTTCTTAATTTCAGTGCTCCATTAATATGCCTTTATCTCAGAAATTGGACTTTTAAATGGGAAAAAGTAGTAGGTTATCGTAAACTTGATGAGTTAATAATGGTGTACCTCATTGTAAAGTGTAGATGTTTTTACTAAACTTAATTCAATTAATGAAACTTTTTACTTTTGACTCATTTTAAGATAAAAGAAAATGTGTGTTTCTGGAAAATAAACCTGGGATTAGAATATAAGATGATCATACTTAAAAAAGTACCTAATGTTATAAAAGAATATATAAAAGGAGAAGTTTTCGTTTATAGTTTGAGATAGAAAATCTATAAAATGGTGAAGTAGAGGAATGACATTTTAAGAATAGTTTAAAAGTCTAGTGAAGCAATAGTGAATGTGGGCATAACCTATGGAATAAATATGTTAGCTTACATGATTAACAATACTTTTCTGTGCTCCTTATGTGTAGGGTCATGAGCTGGGCTTGGGCCTTTGCAAACCTTGAAGACAGGGCAAAATGTAGAGAAAGAAGTGCCGTCTGAGGTCTCTGAGTAAAGGCACTAGATAAGAGTTGGGTTTAGAAAAAAAAAAAAAAGAGTTGGGTTTAGGCAGAAGAGAAGACAGGTGGACCCTACAAAAGAGAGGAAAGAAGACTTCCCAGGCTACAGGAATAGTGTGAATAAACCTGAAGTGAAAATTAGTCTAGGATAGGGCAGATGATGCTGCCTGAAGCCATGACCATCATTTGACATCATTTACATCTAGTCTTTGAATGCTTTTACTCTGCAGTGCAGAGGTGAGTAGTTGCTTTGGAGATTGTGTGTCTCACAAAGTCTAAAATATCTATGATCTAAACCTTTATGGACTAAGTTTGCTGACCACTTAGGGGTGGTTCATGAACAAGTACATCAGTTTGGTGGAAGTGAAAGATGTAAATATACACATAATAGAAATAAAAAAGTGACAAATTATTGGTAACCTTGAATGTTGAACTTTGAAGCAGTGCGAGTCTTTAAAGGGACATAAAATTAATTTAGTTTATATGCATCGGGCTCATAGTATTTGGGGAGAGAGATGGCTTTATAATGAAAAGATTTTGAAATAATGTGACCAGAGACATCTGTAAATGGCTTGGATAGGATGTTCTTTGATGGGAGTTAGGAAGGTCTACTTCTAGGACTTGACATTTGAACAGTATTTTTTTGAGAGAGAGAGAGAGAGAATGAGAGAGTATATATGGAGTAAGAGCAAAGGGAAGAGGGAGAGAGAGAATTTTTTTTAGATTAATTGATTAATTAATTACAGGCAGAGAGAGAGACAGACAGGCAGGCTGAGACACACACAGGCAGAGAGGGAGGAGAAGCAGGCTCCATGCGGGGAGCCCAACGTGAGACTCGATCCCGGGTCTCCAGGATCACACTCTGGGCTGAAGGTGGCACTAAACCGCTGATCCACCTAGGCTGCCTAGAGAAAGAGAGAATCTTAAGGAGGCTCCATACCCAGCATGGAGCCCCATATGGGGCTCCATCTCACAACCCTGAGATCATGACCTGAGCCAAAATCAAGAGTTGGATGCTCAATTGACTGAGCCACCCAGGTGCCCCTTGAGCATAATTTTAAAAGACAAAGAGAAGTTTGCCAATAGGACCAGGATTTTCTAGCTAAGGGAAACCATTTGAAGTACAGAGATATGAAACAGCATGATGCTTTTGGGAACAGAAGACATTGTCATGTTTGGAACATATGGGATATGAGTAATGAAGCTGGGGGGGCCACAGGAAGGAATGTCAGCCCCACTGATGATGGGTGGTAAGAACTGGAAGAACTGTGGGAGGGGGCCAGTAGCTTTGTGTTACTTTTCTCCATTTCATATGCTTTTATTTTATAGTTTTTTACATATTAGGTTAGATTTGTATTTTTAAAAGATAATCCTGATAAAGCAGTGTGGAGAATGGATTGGGAATGGAGGAGGAGAAGAGGTGAGTTAGGAATATATTGCAGTTGTCCACATGATAGACGATGAGGACTTAAGGTAGTGGAAGTAGAGAGACAGATAAGTGAGGACCATCTAAATATAGTTAAACGGGAGAATTGACTGGATTTGGATATGTGAGGGACAAGGGAATGGAAGAAATCTGGGAAATGTTTAGATTTGTGCTTTGGACAAGAAGATCACCAGCGGTGCCATTTTAACTCAGTTTGTGGTTTTGAAATAGTGCATTTTGGCACCGGATTAGTTCATGCGTATGGGATAGTAAATGCAACTGTTCATGGGTGATTGGCAGTATAGGTCTGGATATCAGAGAAGTATGCCTTAAAAGGCAAAAGTTGGCAGGTATTGTAAATAAGTAGTTGCAGTTGAAGAAGGAAGTAACTACCCAATGAGAGCATTTAGAGCAAGAAATGAAACCCAGGTAGAGCGGGGAGGGATGTCAGATTCCAGGAGACATGTTGCTCCATCTCCACTCCTACTTCCTATTCTCTACCCACTGCTGCAGGCTTTGCCTAAACCATCACTACTCATTCTCATTCCCGCTGAACCTCTGGAATCCTCAAGAGCCTTCTCAAGGCAGTGCATGAGGAATTAACAAAAGTTGGAGCAAGATATGAGGATCAGGGGAAGAAAATTGCATGGCGACACCGACCAGGAGTTAAATCCGCATCCCTATCAGAAAAGATGGAGTACACCTAGAGCTGAAATTTGTTGGCAGATTTGGGAACTAGGAAGTCATTGATGACTGGTGAGAACAGTTTCACTTGAGAGGAGACAGAAGCCATGTTTTGAAGCTACTTTGGAGCAGAGAGTAGGAGGTGACAGACTACTTTTCATAGAAGCTTGATTAGGAAAGGAGGTAGGGTGGAAGCGAGAGGGAAGAAAAGATGGAGTGTGTGTGGGAGATAGTTAATCTCTTAAATAACGTTTCTTCTGTGTAGCAAACTTGGTGGATACATGTTCTTTATGTTTTATTTGTAAGCAATTTCAAACTTAAAGTTGGACTAGAAGGACTAATTTCACCTGTAGTCACTGGTGGTTAAGATTTTGCCACATTTGCTTTATTATTCTTTTTCCTCATACATACTGCTTTTTTTGCCCTGAACAATTTGAGAATCAGTTGCAGACAGTTGAAGCTTTTACTCATAAATATTTCATGTTTTATAGATTGATTTAGCACTCTTTACTCTCATCAGAAAAGATCTTTGGAAAGCTCTATAAAAGAAAATAATCAGAAAGTCCCCTCGACCTCCTGAAATACTTTGTGGTTATTTGTCTCATGGGAGAAAATTTGGGACTTGGACTATACTATAATGTTTTTTTAGATATCAGTCTGTTGGTTGGTAGCTGATCAGCAGAAAAAATGGAGGGAAATGATGGCTATTTGGACCACTTGAAATAAATGTGGCTGTAATCACATAGTCTGATAAGGAAGTAACAGGCAAGAAAGAAATAATGCTTTTAACCAGTGTTTGATTCCACAGTGCAAAACTCTGTTATTTATTAATAGCCTGAGAAGTGAGATAAGAGATCACTGAGGTTCAAAAGTTCTGTTCAAAATACTTAACATGTCAAATAAATCCCCAGAGTGTTATTTCTGATTTAGGCACTGGACAAATATGCTCAATGGAAAAATTTGGAGTTTCCTCCCTTAAATATAGAACATTTTAGTTAATTGAAATAGTACTTAATTGTCCTAAGTTAACTGACCTTCAGAACACAGTAGTGTGCAAGAAGTTAGTCCTGTCTTTTCTCTGCTTTTAGTAAAGGCATGGTAGTATATAGTTGCCATATATAATGTATATTTTGAACATAAAACACATGAACAGGAATTAAAATATTACCATGTCAAGTTGTCTTTCACATGTGGCTTCCCTTCATTGCCAGGGTCTTTGTTGGTGGAGAGCAGTGGTCCATTTGTATCTGACACCAACTTGCTGGACCCAGGAGAGACTGAGACTGACCGTGGTTTACTGGTGAAAACATGATAAACCAGAGAGAGATTTTTATTTATACTTAAAAGCAGGTGGTAGGAAACATCACTCTGGTCTTTGAGATGCTGATGACTATCATCATCATCATCTCAGTCACTTAAGGATTGTTAGCCACACTGTTTCCTAAGAAAAATATGGCAGAATTGAAAATAATGTAAATAAAATCTTAATTTCTAAGGTTTTCAGAGCTTTGAGGTGTTTAGTTACTGTGTCATTTTGGTAGCTTGAAAGATTTATAAATAATAACCCAAATATAGCGTTTCTGTTGTCATGCCACAAGTAATGAGCATGTGTGGCACTTTGGGGTAGTTTTTGGGCTTCATGGGATTTCTGTTCACTGGTTTGCTTAATCTACTTTACAAAGGTTGGCTTTTTTTGTGCTTGGTCTGTAACTTGACTGGAAAATGTGGCTGTAATGACCAATAGATTAATAAGGAAATAAGAGGCAAGAAACAAATGATACACTTTTAACCAAAATGTGTAGGATTATCCCCGGATTTCCTTTGATAAAAGTGTCTGTGTGCGGCACTTGGCTGCTCATGGTATACCTACTTGCCCACGTTCTGCTCCCAGAAAGGCTACTTGTTCCAAGCCTCTACTCCTTTGCTCAGCTCGCTGCCAGCCTGTTGCCACTTTCCTCTAGCTCGTGAAGGAGCACCTTTGCCACCAGGGGAATCCAGTGAACCGCCTGAGTTGGAATGTGTCCTTCATCACTTACTAGCTGTGTGACTTGGGCAAGCTCTTTAATTTCTCCATGTTTGTATCCTTATTGGTAAAATGAGGATAATAATATTCTTAAATGATTTGTACTAAGTAATAAATAAGTTAATATACTTAAAGTTCTTAGGACAGTGCCTGACTCATAACAACCTTAGATATTATTAAGGTAATATTTATATAAAGTGGCATTATTATTATGTTAATTCTTATGTAAGGTGACATTTGAGCAGAGACCTGAGAGCTGTGAGGGAATGAGTCATGTGGCTATCTGGGGGAAAAGCCTTCCTGGGCATAGTGGATATGTGCCTGCTGGATTTGAGGAGCAGTAAGGTGGCCCATGTGATGAGAGCAGAAGGAGCAGGGGGGACCCTTGAGAGCTGTGGTTGAAGAAGCAGGAGGGGCACATCATGTCTCACCTTGGGGCCATTGTGAGGACTTCCTCGGTGGTATTCTGAGGTGGGTACCATCTCAGGCTTTGAGTAGACATGCTCCAAAATAGGTTTTGACAGGATTCCTCTGGCTGCTGTGAAGGAGTCAAGGGCAGAAACATGAGACCAGGGAGTAGTAAGGAGTGGTTACACATCCTGGTTATAGCTGATAGGATTTGCTAATGTATTAGATGTATGGCTGTGGGAAATAGGAGTGGAACATGAGTCCAGGTCTGAGTCTCTTGAGGAGTGGAGCTGTCATTTGGTGAGCTGAGAAAGACAGGAAAGGAAGTAGGTTTTGAACTTGTTGATTTGATTGATGTAGTAGGTTGTCAAGGAGGTTGTAGAATGGTCAATGGGGGAATTCAGGGGAGACATAAATGCAGGGGACAGCATGTGGAAGTCATTGCATGTTGGGGCTATTTACAGTCTTGTGACTAAGGTCACCAAGCAGGCTGAGTGTAGGTGGAAAGGAAAAGGCCTGAGGTGTGAGGATGAAGTCCTGAGTCCTGGAGAGGGGAGATAAAGAAGATTGAGGAGGGAGAATGAAAAGGAGCTGACAGTGTGGTAGTAGAAGCTGAGAGAGAGGGGTGCGGCGGTCAGTCTTGGGAAGGAGCATCGTGTGTGTCTCAGGAAGCAGAGAGTAGAGGTGTTTGAGGGACAGAGGCAGGTGGGTGGGCAGAGTGGAGGCAGGAGCAGGTATAGTGCTTCTCCTGGCTGTGTCTTCTCAGCTGGATGGGCAGCAAGTTAAGAGTGAGGTGGGTGGTGGGGGCTTGAAGAGAAGGGGTATTAAAGACTACGTGAATAGAGAGGGGCTGCTTAGCAACACCAAGGGCCCACTGGAGGATTGTCAGGAATTAAAAGTGGGACCAGTCATATGACTGTGCATGTTTCTCCAGCTGGTGACAGCCACTGGGGTAGATATGGAGGGGGTGAAGAGTTGGATTTAGCATAGTATGGGGTTTACCAAGAGAATTCTGTAGTGGGATGGAGGAGTGGTGACAAATAAGAATGCCAGGGAACCACCACTATATTGATGACTCATGAACTCTGAGTTGGATAAAGAGGGAAATGAGGACATAGAAAGGATAAAGTAGCAAAAAGGTAGTAGAATCAGCATTGATGAGTTGAAGAATTGATTGGAATTGGGGTTGACATATCAGAGGGAGTGAGCTGGGATGGTAGGGGATGATGGTAGGAGGGGACTGCTTGGCTTTGGGATCAGGGAGTGTTGTTATAGGTGACTACAGGATGTGTGACTGTGGGAACAGGAGGCTAGGTTAGGGCAAGAGTGTCGTCATGGAAGTAGAGGGCAGAAAGTGGTAAGATCACTTCCCTTGATTTTTACCATGGGAAAGACAGTGATGAGGAGCAGGGCCTGGAGGGAAAAGGAGTCATGGTATAAATGTGGCAGTGAGGTTTGACAGAAAAATGCCAGATTATGTAGGGAAGTGGTGTCCTCAGAGCAGGGAGGTGCCCAGAACACTCAGTGTGGAGGATATAGAGTATTGTGCCGAGGATGACTGTAAGTTTCAGAAGGAAGGGTTTTGGGCTTGGAGGATGACATCAGAGGTTGTGGACAGAGTGGGGATGTTAAGGAACACCCTGGGAGTTGTAGGTTTCTTGAGTTGACCAAGATAAGTAGAGATAAAGGGATTATTATTTTTTTAAAAGATTTTATTAATTTATTCATGAGAGACACAGAGAGAGAGACAGAGACATAGGCAGAGGGAGAAGCAGGCTTCCCTGTAGGGAGCCCAATGCGGGACCTGACCCCAGGACCCCGGGATCACGCCCTGAGCCAAAGGCAGATGCTCAACCACTGAGCCACCCAGGTGTCCCTACAGGGATTATTCTGTGAAAGATTTCTGTGGTGTATTAGGAAGGATATTTTGTCAGGATTCCATCGTTCTAGGGCTGCGTTTTTATATTCTGAATGTTTGAGATGAGGTGAGGTACTCAAGGGATTGGTGATAATAGTGGTAGGTTTTTGGTTTTTTACATTTTGTATGTCAGTATTTCTTAAGATGTGGTAGATTTTTTTAAAACTTTTTTTACTTAATTTTTTTAAAGATTTTATTTATTCATGAGACACACACACACACACACACACACAACACACACACACACACAGAGGCAGGACACAGGCAGAGGGAGAAAGGCTGTCCGCAGGAGCCTAATGTGGGACTCCGTTCCCAGACCCTGGGATCATGCCCCGAGTCAAAGGCGGATGCTCAACCGCTGTGCCACCCAGGCATCCCATTTTTTACTTAATTTTTAAATTTTGTATCTGTCCTCTGTTTTGGAGAATGGCACTATTAAATGCAAGGGGTCAAATTTCTCATCTTTAGCAGATTGTGTTGCTAAAGGGAGCCTACTACTATGATAGAGCTGTGGGCTGGGAGCCAGGGGATCTGCATTGTTAGTCACCACTTATCTGAGACCTTGGAGTGATTGCTTTCTCTGGGAATCTCTTCCTTTGTTTAAAGAAGGTAAGTTGGGGGGTTAGAGGGGTTCTACTATAAATAACTTGTTTGTTTATTAGAGAGGGAGCAGAGTGGAGAAAGAATCTTTTTTTTAAAGATTTTATTTATTTATTCATGACAGACACAGAGAGAAAGAGGCAGAGACACAGGCAGAGGGAGAAACAGGCTCCATGCAGGAAGCCTGACATGGGACTCGATCCCAGGTCTCCAGGGCCGAAGGCGGCGCTAAACCGCTAGGGTACCAGGGCTGCCCCTGGAGAAAGAATCTTAAAAGCAGGCTGCACTCTCAGCACAGAGTCCGATGAGGGCTCCATCTCACAATCCTAACTAAGGTCATGACCTGAGCTGAAATCAAGAGTCAGATGCTTAACTGAGTCACTCAGGTGCCCCTACTATAAAATCTTTTGATTTTAGAATTAAAACCTTCCATTCATTTATTAAATTTATTAAAAATACTTCCTGCAATTATTTCCAATTTCTTTGTTTTTTAAGTCTATTCATTGCATGTTTATACACCAAATAAATTATATATATATATATATCACAAATTAGTATTTTAAAAAAGAGTTTATGCAGAATAAACATGTATTTCCCAGCATAGGATGTACTATGGATAAAGATAAGAACTTCAAGAAGACTGTAGTGTGAGTGTATTAGCATGTGTGTTTTATAAATTGTGAAGTAATCTTCTTCCTTTATTTCTCCTTCCCTATACAAAAATTAATTAGAAGCAGAGAGGTGGAAAGAAGAAACATGGTTTGTTTCATCACAGATTGATCAGCTGCTTGGGTGTAGTTGTCTTGCTTGGTGTAGGCTCAGAGCTGGCTGTTTTCTTAGCTTTTTGTGTGCGTACTTGGGAAACTGTAAATGTTACCAAGTGCCTCAGACTCAGAATGAGTTGGTAATTTTCCATTTCTTCTTAAAGTAACTGGAAAATTAGTGATTAACACAGATTCTTTTGGTATCAGAGTACAGCCAGGCTGAAGGCATGCTGAACAAGTGAAATCAGGGTAATTTTCCAAATAAGTTTTGTTTGATTTGGTTCCTCCCTTTTTGGCCTTTCATGAGGAGTAATTCTATATGATACTCAACTTGAGGTGATTAGACTTGAGAAGTGAAATTTAATATTATAGGTTGAGCACGGACACACTAAGGAGCTTCCTGATGCCAGTCCCTCCTAGTTCTTGGGTCGGCCTGGACTTGACCTGTTACCTGGGGGCAAGCTTGGAGCTCTTGTCCCCCAAGAACAATGCAGCTCTGTGAGATTACTGACTGCTTGGGGAGTTGCTGACTCCCCCTGGGGAAAGGCCTGGGCAGTGCACATCTTTTCTTTCCTGCTCTCATCCCAAGCCAGCAGCAGACATTGCCTGTAGCAGAACTTGCATGTGTCCCATGGTGACTTGGATGTTATGTAAGCAGCATTGGACCTAACAGTGTTAATCTTTTTCTTTCATAATTTTATTTCAACTTGGTCTTATAGTGCAATATTTAATAAGACACTGTCCTCCTCCTTCTTTTAGTAGTTCAAATAGTAATGTATGCCAGGATCTGGGTAATACTTTATTAGTTTAATAATTTTTTTCTGTGTTCCTACATGAATGAATGAATATGGGCGCAAGTGAAAGACTAGGGTAGAGCTTGTCCTGTTGAGTGTCAGCGAACAGATGGTTAATAATGATTGTAAATATTGGAGATGTAACTTGCAATGATGTTGAAACATCCTCCTATAACAGTTTGTACTTCATTCCACATTTGGAACTCAAGTGATTATTAGTTTGTCCTATGATTTTTGTTCATCTCTGAGTATACATTTAGGTTAAATGCTGCAGACATGATTAATGAACTATGAATTTCTTCCCTTCCGTTCAGATATCAGAGTAGCTCTTCTGTTCACATCAGACTAGTAATAATATTGGGGTTGGTCTGCCTTAAACCAGGCATAACCCTGCTTATCTTACATTGAAACAATATTTCTATTCAGAGGTGAATACATTTTAACCTTTACTTGTTTAATTTTTAATGTTTGTCTTCCCATTTCATGGTATACAGTTCTTACTGACCCTTTCCTTTTCCATCTAAGCAGCTGCTGACATTTCTGCTATTTTAAAATAAATTTCTTTTGCTTTGAGGTTGGAAATTTAATGGTAAAATTCAAAAACTCTGTGGCATTGGTATACTTAAAAAGGAAAATTTGGGGGATCCCTGGGGGGTTATATCATCCTCTCCGTTTTGAATGTGCAGTATGTCCCCAAAATTGAAAAATACAGAAAAGTTAAAAGAAAGAAAAAGTCCTTACAGCTTGCCTTATACAAAGAGACCTGTGAATATTTGTGTGCAGTTTCTTCTAGTATCTTAAAAAGCTGAATTTGGTTAAATTAAAATCGATACTGCTAAAACAACAAAATCAACCCCCCAACCTGTGTAACATGTAAGTGTGGTGATACTGCATATACATTTTGTATCCTTTTCACTTAGCATGATAAATACAAGTATTTCCCCAATTAGAAATGTATTGATTTTTTTATAAAAATTTATTACTATTTTTAATAGCTACAAAGTTTTCCATATAGCAAATTTGCTACCTATTCAGTCCCTTATTACTGAACATTTAGGCCATTTCCTGTTTTCCTTTTCCTATTATAAATAATACAGTAATAAACGTCTTTGAGCCTGGAGATTTCTCTGAACATCAGTTCATCTCAGTAGGGTAGAAACCCAGGAGTGGAATTAATGACCTAACACTGAAAGTTGCAGATGCAATCTACAAAATTACTATTTGAAAAGGTACATGATACTAGTATTTGAGTTAGCAAAAGCTACTTACTGGATGTCTAAACTGAGCAGCATTTGATAGCTTATTTTGGATTCTTTTTACTTACTTTCTTTTCTCAAGTGACTAGACCCTTTAAAAGATTTTAATCAGTACATGAAAGAAAATCTGGTATATTTAAGGCTTATTGCAGTTGGGCTTGCTCTCTGTCTGGTAATAACCATATTGATGTTTTACTGATAACACTTATGGTTTTCCAGGTTTTTGACTGTGACCCATAGTAAGAAAACACATTTTATCATCTGAATCCAAATCTGTATTTTATTCATAAACACACCTGAAACAATATTTACCCTTATATACTCTATTTACCTTATGCACTTTATATTATGTTCTGAACTTTTCTGTTCTATTTTATTTTTAAAAAAATATGATTCATGCTCTTCTAAATTGATACCATATCCTCTTAAAGGTTCCAACTTGGAGTTTGAAAAACATTGTATTATACTGTATAACAGGTACATATTCAGTGAAGCACTTTTTTTTTTTCGTTTGGACTGCCTTTTTCTTTTTTTTGTGTTAAACAGCTTTAATTTGCCTTTTTCTTTTCTTTCTTTCTTTTTTTTTTTTAAGAATTATTTACTTATTTATTCAGAGAGAGAGAGACAGAAAGGCAGAGAGAGACACGGGCAGAGGGAGAGGCAGGCTCCATGCAGGGAGCCCAACGTGGGACTCGATCCTGGGTCTTCAGGATCACACCCCGGGCTGCAGGCAGCACTAAACCGCTGTGCCACCGGGGCTGCCCTGGACTGCCTTTTTCTGTCTGTGGGTAGGAATCCTGGCAATATCTGAGACACAAGACACAAGATACATTAAAGTATCTTACACAAGGGCACATAGCTAATGTGGTCAGACTGGGACATGACCAGCTCCAAGTGACTCCCAGATCCAGGGTCTTAGCACAAGCTTTACAGTCCAGCATTCTGGAGCCCTTAGAGCACAGAAGCCATTCCAGCTTACATCGTGTAACCAAGGGAGGACCATATGACATCTGTAGGAAAGACTGGTTAAGTACAGGTTTACTGAAAAGCTGTTTGTCTTTATTTTTTTATTTTTATTTTTTTTTAAAGATTTTATTTATTGATTGATGAGAGACACAGAGAGAGAGAGAAAGAGGCAGAGAGAGAAGCAGGCTCCATGCAGGGAGCCCGACGCGGGACTCGATCCCAGGTCTCCAGGTTCACGCCCCTGGCTGAAGGTGGCGCTAAACCTCTGAGCCACCGGGGCTGCCCATGTTTGTCTTTAATGGACTGTGAAACCCACCCAAGAACTGTAGCACAACAAGCAGAAGTAAACTGAGGCATAACACAACACTTCATTCTGAGGTTTGCTCCTTGAAAAACTGGGCAAACCGGGTGTTGAATGGTGGAGAATTAGAATCAGAAACCAAGGTTTTGGTCAGTGGCGGAAGTTCTTTATAATGGCCCTAAGGAAGGATTGGTTGAAAATGCAAGTCTGACTGCTTCTCCTGGTCCTTTACAACCCCACTGGCTTCCCTTTGCTCTTTGGCTTTAACTGTCCAGCAGATGCTGAGTGAGTATATCTTGAGGAGGTGGTGTGTGCACAGTGCTGGTCTCATTTCTGAAGTGTCTTTTATGCCCAGATACGGAGTGCTGTCCCTGGCCATAGCCTTAGTTCTGGCTTTCTTTTTTCTTTTTCTTTTTTAAGGATTTTATTTATTTATTCATGAGAGACACACAGAGAGGCAGAGACATAGGCAGAGGGAGAAGCAAGCGCCCTATCGGGAGCCCGATGCGGGATTCGATCCCAGGACCCTGGGACCATAACCTGAACCAAAGGCAGACACTCAACCAGGTGCCCCCAGGTGCCTCCGTCCGGCTTTCTTGTTGAATAGTCCTCACCAAAATAGGTCTGCTGGGATGAGTAAGGCCAGTGAGCACTTTGTAGAGGAGGCTGACAGTAACTCACAAAAACCCTGAGTGCTTTAACTTCTTGAAGGATGTTGTGGATGACCAGCTGGGAATGGCATGGGGGAAGGGACATTTTACCTAGAGGGTTTTCAGAAGTGTCTGATGTTACTGAAAACTTTCTCTGAATGAAATGTACCTTTGAGTTGGATACAGTAACCATAGAATGGTTAGATTTTAATGAACTCTCTTGGACACTATAATTATGAAGGGTCAGGCCATCACTGAAATCAGCACTAATCACTGGTAACATTTTTCTCTCCTTAAAGGGCAAGTTCATTTTATCATGGAAACAAGTAACATTTCCTATTTTCAACATAGTCACATTGATGAACTGAAATTGAAAGAAAGTAGAAATATATTAATTGATCTTGGATTTTTTGGAATGCTGAGAAAAATATGCCTTAAAAATCAAACTTCATCAAACCTGGCAGATTGCAGTAGGAAAAAAATTGAATAAATACGGATGTTTCTCCTTCTCTGACAGAGAATCTGAGGCCCCACTTAAACTTCCATCAAAAATTTGGAAGAGAATGATCTGCATAGGATTGCTGTTAACCTAAGTGAGGCTTGGCATGCCTGGGGTACCTCTGAATCTCAGCTCCTTTACAGCTCATTTACTGGCCTTTGGAGCTCGGGCAAGTGCGAAATGCATCGTTGACATCTCCTGACCCCCTCAGTAGCATGCCTAGGGCTCTGCAAGCTCTAACATGTGTCCTTTCACTGAGTTGTAAGAAGGAGCTGGGACTAGTGATGAGCCATAGCTTTTAGCATATTTGATTGAACACTGTTTACATATTTGATTGAACTCACAGGAAATGTGAGTGGCCCTTTAAAGGCCTTGGTAAAATCTGGCTTTGTTTTTCTTTTATAGTCATGCTGACTTAAAATAGCAGACTCTAGGTCCTTCACTGTAACAGCCCAGTGTGTCTTCCTTTCATATTTACCCCATGTCTCAATGTCCCAGATTTTGCAGAAGAGTAACAATTGCACTGGTGTATGTATAATTGCATTCACATATGTTCAAGATGATAAAGTTGATTTCACCATTCACTAGATAATTATGGAGAGAGAATTTGCACATTCTCGTCCTCTCTGTGTCTGTTTCTCTCTCAGTGCAACCTGGAGCCTGATGTGGCAGCCGTGCTTGAGCACTCAGATGGAACAAATAAAGAATTAGGACTGAGCTTCTATTGTGCTAGGCTAATTGCCTTACTATTGATTCAGCTTTAGAAATGAAATAGATTGTTTAAACATTTTTGTTTTTGTGATTGTTTTAATTCAGGTTTTATTAAACTGGGCAGCACATCTTTGAAGCCAGGATTCTGAGGCACATCTATTTGGATCTTCCAATGTAGCTTTTCTGAATGCAAATCTTGTCCATCTGGCTGCCTATTATCCATCCGTCTGAAGCTCAGCAGACTTGATTAAATTCAGAACAGCTCTGCCTTGGTAGTGGCATCTCAAATTTTATCATTAGTTGCGCATCACATTTCCTTGTGTCTGAGGTGACCCTCAGAAGGCACAGTATTCCTTTATTTTCCTCAGAATCAGGCTGTTTGAAAGGCAGGTTATAGTTATAGCTTGAGTTAGTAAGCAAATTCTTTTTCTTTTTAAAATGTAAGTTCTATATTAGATCTGAAAGTGGGTAAAACACTGATGATTTTTTTTCATTTGCAGATGTGATGAATTTGACTGCCAGGAATCATAGAAGTGCTGTAGAGTGACATATAGGGACTTAAAACATAATCTTCAGATTCTGTGGGATATAAATGGCTGTAAAAAGATATTGAATTGTTCTGCTTTCTCTGTCATCTGAATCCATTAGTGAGCCAGTTCTTTATTCTCCCTCTCTGAAAATTCTCCTAGGGGAAACACCAGAGAATTTAGTGTAGCTGTCTGACCAGGGTTTCTCCACCATGCTTGTCCTAAATTATGTATTCTGTTTTTTCATTTTTTAAGTGATACTCTTTTATAGTCTTATTTACTTGGTTTATCTAGTTTATTACTTTCAGATAATCTGATTATATAGGCATACTTTTAGTTTTAAGAGTTTTCTCCATTTGCTTTGGATGTTACTCCTAATTAAGGATCTTTGATTGTGACTGCCTTGCTTCAGTCTGGTGTATGTCAGTATTTTCTTTTCTCATCTCGTGACGTCCAGGAGCTCTTGGTTGTTTTTCCCACAGGTTTCCAATGCATGTACTCCCTACCTGTTCTTTCTTGCTAGATAGACAGAATTCAGCCCTGGGAGGCTGTGCCCCTTAGTGCCTTTAGTTTCTGCTGGCAGATGATGTACCTTGCTAGAAATAAGTAGTAATGAGATCGCAAAACAGATCTATATTCATCTTTATATTGAATCCTGCACATTTATTTTACTGTAGTCCAAATTCAGGCTTTATTTTTTAATTTAGATCTTCTAGGGAAATCATAATGCAAAAAAATAGAGTTGAATCTTCTCTAAAATTTTTTCACCTGTTATTTTTACTGTTTTATTTTTTCATTCCCCCCCCCCCCTTTTTTGATGGGGGTAGATCGAAAACAGGACATGGTGTGTGTGTGTGTGTGTGTGTGTATGTTCTTCATTTAAAAAACAATTGGAAGTTGTACCTTCTCTACAAGATAAAAGTAATGTGTAGTGTTTTCTAATAGGGTAGTTTCTGTACGCTTACCCTGGACTTCCATACAGGAAGTGGGCTTTTTGGGGGGCTGTCAGTATGCTGAAGGACCCTAGCCAGCACTTCTCAGAGTTGTTGATCCTGGCAGGGCTACATACCTATAACTTGCTTAGATAAAATAGCACTCTCTTCTCTCTTTTAAGGTTGAAAAGGATCGACTTTCTCCTGCTGACACAGATCATTGGAATTTTCTTTCCTGATTTTATTAATTCCAGCTTATAAGGAGTCTATAATATAATAAAGATTTTGAACTGTAGATATTAATTATGGAAGAGGAATTCTCATTAATTACTCATGCATTTTTTCCTCATTCAGCAAATTTGTGGAATGCTTATTCTGTGTTAGGTGCTCGAGGCATCAGTGATTGTGATTCCACAGTGAACAAGACAGAATGTCCCTTCCCTCAGAGATGCCATTGTAGTAAGCAGGGAGGGGTGAAGGCAGATGATGTACAAAGTCCCATAATCTTATCTTCCCTGTCTCTTGTCTCAGCTGTCTAGAATGCCGGGGCCATGCGGGGGAGTGGGGCCAAAAAAGCCAATCCTAAAGTCTGTGTGCTGAAATTTTAAATCTAGGTTCCCCAAGCCTGGCTGTGTGTCTTACTCACAAGGGGTTTCCACTTTCATGGAATCAGTGCCCTGGGTGTGAGGGGGTACCACTTCCCTGGGCTCTTTCCCTAGATGGGCCCCTCATGCTGCTTCTGTGCATTCAGTCCTAAACAAGCAAAATAGCTTTCTTTCTCAGTCCTTAGTCGATTAAAGGCAGAAAATGGAAAGGCAAGAGTGCTGACCCACACACAGGGAGGGAGAAGACAGAAAAGTCAAACCTGAGAAGCAGAAACTCCTTCAAATGCCTGAGGACCTCAAGGCGGAGCCACAGAAGAGAACAAACTCTATTTAGCACACACAGGCAAGTCCATCATATTTTGTAAACAAGTTTTATTTTGTAAAAGTTTTGATTTAGGAGAGAGTAAAATTAGATGGGATTTGCTCAGATGGAGTTCCTTAGTTGACTCCAAACACATTGTGAGGGAGAGCTGAGAGAGGTTTCCTTGGGCTTAGAGGTCTTAGCAGAGAGGGCCATGGAATCTCCTCCAGAGGTGGGAAGGAATGCAGTGGACGGTGTCTTCTGAGGCATCAGGACACTGAGCAAGGCAGGTCCCCATTGTCTAGAATTTGTGGGAAGGCCTATGGTAGAAGAGTCAGTGTTTTGTTGGAGTGACTCCCAGTCTAATAGAGGGGCTAGGAGATTGGTGCTGTGCCCTTTCTGGCTCCTACCCCAGCTCAACCCATTCCTGCTGTTATGACTGGCCTGGAAGCCGAGGATGAGGGAATTACTCATCAGTAATTGCTCATCAATATAGCAGGGAATTACTATACTCATTACTTAATCAGACATGTACTGGGTGAGCATCTACTTACAGTTCACATTGTATTGCAGATTGTAGCAGGGAGATTTCACACCAGGTCTAATAAGTGTAGTTAATTGCTCTCCCAGTTCCTGGCTGATCAGAAAAAATTAAAAAAAAGATTACTAGCTGAGCTGAATACATTGATACAGCATGAAACAACATCTGACAGACAGCTTGCAAATGAATACACAAAAGCTCTAAAGACTTTTGCCCCAGTGGCCTTTGGTCCACTGTTGTATGGTTGTGGAACAATAGGGGACATTAATATAGAATATTTGGATGTCAGAGGTGGCTTCATGGGTCCGAGGTAGCATGGTGTTATGGAAAAGAATGACCTTTGTCTTCAGTCAGATCTCCCTATTCCCCCAGGCCTAGAATCTGCCCGCTACTTGTAGCTGTGTGAACTTGGGGGATTTTCTTTAACTTCTCTAAACCTCATTAAAAAAAAAAAATATGGTGAGGATAATTTTTAACAACTTTCAGGGTTATGGTAGAGAATTGGTTTCCTGGAGGTGAAATGCCTTGGTATGGTGCCTGGAATACTTAGCAGGCACTGCCTACTAAGCTATTACTATAAATATGAAGAGGAAAAGGAGAATACTTGTAGCAGAAGCTCAGAGGAAATAATCGATGTGAAATATGTTTGTGGAACATATTTATTTTATCTGCTCCATTACTTGAAGTTTTCTTTTTCTTTTCTTTTCTTTTTTTTTTTTTTACTTGAAGTTTTCTAAAGTCTCATGAATATGACATCGCAGTAATATGACATGGTATAGTATTGTAAGACTCCTTACTCAGTTACTGCCTCATTTTAGCAGGTGAGGTTCAGTTGGCTTATTTGTTATGTAATCATTTATTGAGTATACATGATAGAGAAGGCTCTGTGCTAAGCACCATATGGTGTATTATGAGAGGGAGCTCATGTGTGGAGGGTGGGCTCAGACATCCAGGTACCATAAACTACAGAAGGAATATAGGGGGTGGGGAGCAGGATAGCGCTGACTGTGGATTGAGTAGACTGAAGCACTGACTCAGGAGGACATGGATGCTCCTGAAGCCTTCTGGTTATGGAGACAAAGGGAGAAGATATGAAGGATGATACTTTTTTAGATTCTGTTCTTGAGGTTTGGTTGATGGTTGACAGTCAAGAAGAACTTTCTTTAGGACCATCCTTTGTTGATAAGAATTTGATCCAAAGATCTCTTGCTGCCCTGTTTCTTGTGCTGTATATTCTGTGGAGAGTATGGGCTTTCAGTGGTTTGTGTTTGAAAGTAGAAAATATGTCTAATTTATTACTTGGATATCTCAACATCACTAACTTTATTTGCCTCAGTGTTATTCAATGTAGCCTCCTTCTAAAATGTGGGAATAAATTTTGTTGTGGACTGAATTTTCTTATGCTTTTTTGTTTTTAGCCCCCGCACACTCTACTCCCCTACACACTCTCACTTTACACACAACTAAGTTGCTGTACACGCACTGTAAGTTGCTCTACAGTGTATCCCCCTGCCCCAACCCCTATTTAAGGCACTTGCTTGAACGATGGTCAGACTCTAAGGAATGTGGAGTACTGGAGTTTAACTAACTCTAAAAAACAAGTCATTACAACTTAGCCATAAGCCTCCAAAAGTAGATTGGATAGGAATTTTTATGATGGCTTACTAGTATTACCATAAAGTAAAACTGCTATTTTTACTAAAATAACAATATCACCCTTTTATATCCAAAGAAACAGTATTTTCCAAGTGGTCATGTTAAGTGGAGCTTTTGGTATGCCTCCTTTGGAATAGCGTTTGTCCTACTCTACCAGCAACAGAAGGATCTTGGTCTCGTGACTGGGTGGTTTCTCCTTTGCTTTTCCCCCATATTTCCACACCTTAAGATCTGCATTTAGCTTCTCTTCATCCCTACCTTGCTCCTTTGCTTTTGTAATTGGGGCTTTCTAAGAATCCCTGAAAACCATGAGGTGCTGAAACTGGGAACCAAGGTGAGCCTCATTCCTAACCTAACAGGACACAGATTAGCTTTCAGAAATGCAGAGGGTAAGGTCCCTTTCTGCCATAACTTCTGTTGCATGCTGCATTTGGCACACTTATATCAGCTGCTCTTTATGGCAGCTCCTCAGGGTGTACGTGTGTGGGGGGGGTCTTTTTGGAATAGAGAGATGGTGATGGATGGAAAAGTCACCTCCCAGCCCAGGTCAGAAGTACCAGCCATTCCCCTTACATCAGCAACTTAGCAGTGTTTTGTGTGCTTTTGTCAGGAGGACCTTTTTACCAGGTATTGTTCACTGCTTTGCTGAGGAGAAGGCAGAAGAAGAGAAGAAGTAGTATTTTTGGCATTCCTTGGGATTGTTTTGTGTAATCAGCAATACTATGCCTCAATTAGGGATATTTGGGGAATTGGGTACAAAAAAAGCCAATTCTGCTGGTAAGGTGGGGGGATTTCTGTACTTTGAATGCAGTTTGTTTTTTAGCAGATGGAGGCTCTTGATCTTCATGACTTCTAAGTGACTTCTTTTACTAGAGGAATTCAAGCTAGGATTTTGCATTATGGAATCTTATAGAAGGAAGAACCAATGATTTTTTGATAAGAGGATTCTAAAGAGACATGAGCTAGTGGAGGGTAATAAATAATGAAACCATGGCATCATCAAGTTTAGAAAAGAAGAATCATTAAAACTAAGAGATTACAATTTGAAACAAATGACATCATTTATAAGACCTAGGGAAGTATGTCAAACAGAACTTTTAACAAGATTTATTAAAATAGTTAAAAAAAAACTGATTAAATTTGGTAGTACATCCTTGGAGTGAAAAAGGCAAGAACAAAACAAAACAAAACCCCCAAACTCTCCTTTAGGAATTTATGCATATAAGCAAATGATAAACATTTTCACAGCTTAAAATTTCTACCATCATTTGCTGTAAAATAAGCAATTGTAAGCCTAATTTGGGCAGTAAATTCATGCTGTTGACTTCTTGTGCAGTCATTGACAAACTGCATCATGGAAGGTTGGGAGTTATCCACTAGCCATCATTGAAGGCTTCAAAGTCAATGGTAGGCAGAGGAGGTTCAGAAAACTGCTGCCTAGGCTGAGTGTGCCTCTATTATGCTGGATGGTAACAGGTTATCTTGTTTAAACTAGAGGAAATGGAGTTGGGAAATGGGGGAACTGAGCAGTTGAAGGCATTTAGCATGGCTGTTAGTGTTTGGGCTTTAACTGGGACTATTATTTTCCCACAGGTAGGTTAAACCCAGTAGATGTGCTGCTGGGTCTTCCCTCCTCCTTCCCTTCTCCATGCCTAATCTCTGTGCATGGATCCATTACCAAATTATTGGGTCCCTCTGTAATATCTCCCAAATCCATCCACTTCTCTTAACCACCTTCCTTCCCACATGAATTATGGCCACAGCCTCTTTTCTCGTATCCTGTCCTCCAGTCTGGTCTTCCTTAGTTCATTTTTTTCCGTTGTGCAGCCATGGTCATTTTTTGTAAGTGTGTGATTTGATCATGTCACATCACTCCTTCAGTAGCTTCCTGGTGTCCTGCAGTAAAATCCTAACTATTCCAAGAACTCTTTCTCACCCACTTCGTCCTTTACTCTTTAAATATTTTAAGTGTGTCTTAAAGGTGTGCTTTTTAAAAACAAATCGAAACAAAACAAAAAACTTTGTGTCTTTGATACACAAGTTTTTCTACATTTAATACCCTTATTCTTGTTCCATGTAGGGTAACTAACTGCCTTCTTGGAAGCCTCAGCAGTCTTATTGGTTCTCCCCTAGCACTTGCCCCTAGCAAAACACTGAGCTCACTCTATCTGCCTTCCACTCTAGTGGGCCACAGGGTTATTCACCAGTGTATTTCTTACACACAGTGCCTACATCAAATTGATTCTCAATAAACAATTGCTGATTATTGAATTAAGTAATGATAAGGGAGTTAAATGTCTCTTTCCTGGCTTTCAGAGTGTCATTTTGGACATTTTTTAATTGTCTACAGTAGCAGATTTGATCAATGTTGCCCATATGTAAAAGACTAATTATTTGCCTGGTGTTAAAATATAAGTGATCCCAGTGGTATTTTTCCTCTTTCAGTGATAGTGCTAAATCATGCCTCTCATGAGAGGGCGGTTGCTAGGAGATTCTTTCTCTTTGAATTAATCTACATTTGAGTTAATGGTTGGTCCTTCCAAATTTTTCTTTTCTTTCTTTCAGTTCTTCAGAAGATCTGTTTCACCTGATCATTATTTTATGTTACTTCCAATATTCAGTTAATTATTGTTGAACATTTGGACTTGGAACACGTGGTCCTTATCCTAAGATGGTACTGATTCCGTGCGACCCCTACATGAGTCCATGAATACCGTTGGCTTTCACCTCCATTGCCTCTGATCATCACAGGACCCAGTGAAGCTGTCAGTTATCATCTGTATTTCATGGAGACTTGGAGAAGTCACATGGCTAAGTGGCTAAGCAGAAACCAGAATTTAGTCTTTTAGCTTTCAATTGCATCTTTCTTTAATCTTGTTGTCTGCTGGACTTTAAACACTGCAGTATATATTTAACAATCTGATGCCAGGAAAGACTAAGTATTGTTTAATAAATTTATCTGATGCATGATTTTTCTGGTTCTCCTTTTTTTTGAATTTAAACTTGTCCCTTCACCTTCAAATTTTTTCCAATGAATATCTTTCTAAACACAGATACCAGCAGCCAAATTTGTGTTTTTGAACACCATCAGTGGCTTGTCCTTCTTTCTTCACAGGAAAAATGCAGCTTCTTCCTCTGGCATTCATTTTTTTTTTTTTTTTCCTCTGGCATTCATAGTCTTCTGCAGTTCGGCCTGAATCCATCTTTCTTGCTTTTCTTTCCTTTGGTTTTTCTTTCTCAACTCTCCAGGCTTTCCATGTATGTCTCCTGGCTATCCCCTAATAAGTTTTTTTCTGTCCAGTGTGTGCCTTGGCCCATCTTCTTCGTTCTGGCTGAAATGCATCCCTCTTTGAGCAGCCTTCTCCGAATAAAATTCTGTCAGGTCCACTGAAATCTCATTTGTTCTAGGGAGTCCTCTCTGTTCTATCAGATGGGAAGATGGGAACATGCTTGGAGCACTTCCCATCAGCATTACTCATATGATCCTTTTTGCATTCTGAATTGCTTAAGGATTTGTGGAACTAAGTATATGTGTGTATATGTGTTGGAGGATAGAAGCTCCTTCATGGGGGGGGGGACTATTCTGGAATATCTTTATATTAATACATACATCTGATTCATTACCTTGGTGGCATCTAAAAGATATCTGAACTCATCATTGACCTTTTATACAGTCAGCACACTTTTGGGGTATTATGCATTCAGACCAACAGCTATGGAGATAGAAGAAAAACATCGCTAGAACACAGGCATATAACAAGTTTGGTTGGTGTGGAGAAGGACAAGTGAGCAAGCCTAGATGAGTCAAGAAATCTCCCAGGGACCATGAGCCTTGGCCAGATGTGAGGTGGGGGCAGGAATGGACAGGTGGGCTGACCTAGAGAGGGTTTTTTCCTGGTAGAGGGGTTGGTCTGGTCAAGCCCCTGAAAACAAAGGATATTAGGTTATGTGTGTGGGGAAAACAAAGTATAGCGGTATAAAGCAAAGAAAAGTGGGAAACCAGGCCAGCCAGTTGTATGGCACTGGCCAGGTATACAGAGGAGTGATGACCCAACATGTAAGTCAGTGAGAGCTTATTCCTGTTTTCTAAGTGGAGGGTTATATGCAAATAACAGTACTGTGTTGAACAAAATATTCTTGGATGTGTTAGTTTGTACCTGCACTTCCACGAAATCTAATATGGAAGTGAGCATGTAGTAGCACTGTTTTTAGTGCTCTTAGTGCCCCCACTCCCTCCCCCTCCCATTAATGATAGCTTAATCATTAGCTTAACCTGTTTTATGTTCTTCCTTGCCTGACCTCTAGTGGATGTAGTAGTAATCAGCGAAATGCCCAAAGGAGAGTAATGTTAGGATGAAGCTAGTAAAGTACCCTGGAAAAGCCACTGCCCAAATTTAAGTTTTTAAGTGGAAGAGATTAGTTTGTAATATGAACATGACCAGAGTGATAATATTTAAACTTTCAAACACTTGGGTTGATAATTCTGTGAGCAGGAACCTTGTCTGATGTTTAGTGCTATATCCCCAGCTCAGATGTACCAAGGGGTCTGATACAGGATAGGTGTGATGCCAAATAAGGATGTGTATGCATGTGAATAATTGTATGCGACTCTGAGTGTGTGTGTGTGTGTGTGCACACACAGAACATCTATACATATATATTTATTTTAGTTCTTTTTATAAAATATTACAATTTTATGTATAAGATCTTATAATTTTCTGTTAAATTTAATGATAATTTTTTTGTAACTTAGTAAATTGAACCTTTTTAATATTATCGTTACACTGTTTATTGCTCTAGGCCACAGTGTTTCTCAGTGAATGCCCTGTTGGCATTGTGTGGCATAGTTCCTCATTGTGTGGGACTGTGGTAATAGACAAGTAGCTGCTGTTTATCATTGTGACAGCCAAAATTGTCCCCATACATTTCTCAACACCCTAGGGTAAAGGAGATGGTGCTGTTCCTCTAGTTGAAAGGTATTCTAAGGTAAACTATTACTATTACTATTACTAAGGTAATCGAATGAAAATAATTCCTATATCTTAATTTTTATGTAATGCCAATAGACTTGTAAAGCTCTTTGTATTTTCTAAGTTGAGGATTATATGCAAATAACAACAGTTCTGTTTCTTTCCAATCCAGTAAATTCTCTTTATGTTGTTTTTTTTCTTATCCCATTCCATACAATGTTGAAGGTAGGTAGATTCCAGCTTTATTCCTGACCTAAGGAGAATGTACCTGATGTTTCACCATTTAAGTATGAGGATTGCTGTAGGTTTTGGGCACATAGCCTTTATTAAGATGCCTTTTATCAGATTAAAGGGATTTGCTATGAGTCTTTTTTATCTTCAAGGGTTATGGAGTGCAGAGCCACTATTAGTTGGATTTTTTCATTCTATACATTCTTAATTCTTTATCTCTCAGTGCTTCATTCTAAGTGATTTCCTAAGATATGTTTTTCAGGGTATGAGTTCTGTGCTCAGATGAGTCTAATCTGCTATTTAACCCATCTATTCAATTTCAGATTTCAAGGACTGTGTTTTTAATTTCTAGAATATATGTGTTCACATGTATAATACATTCATTATGTATATATGAACATACATACGGACTTGAGTTTTTTCCAAAATGTTCTTTCTTCTCTTATGTTTTTATTTCTTTATGTGTTTACTTAATATATATAATTGTGCACATATTTATTTTATGATGTCTATCCAATTGTTCTCTTATCCCAAGTTCTTGAAAGCCTAATCTTGCTGTTTGTCATGTCTTCTGACTCTTGCTTGTAATGGGTTGTTTCCTTCTATGTCTTGCCACTTTGGATGGTGAGCCTATCTTTAGAGGACAGTCTGGTGCAGCTCTGGGAGGCAGGCTTCTTCAGAGCAGTTTACAGTGAATTCTGTCAGGGATTCAGGTATATCACTGACATGCGACCAGTTTGGTATAAATGTGTCTAGGGATTTCCTGAACTATATTTGTAGAGTAGAACTCAAAAACCACATTGGAGACACACCAATGATTACCAGTTAGTGGGGGATTGGGATCCTTTTCCTTTCTTATCCTGGACTCCTTTTTCATCTGCGTTCATTTTTTTTTTCCACTTTAGTTTTTGTTGAGACCATAGCCCATATATGTAAAAGCAGCAATTCCAACTTCTGTCCACTCTAAGGGCTTATATCTAACCTGTAGGATATTAAAGTAAGGTGACTTCCAACCAAAGCACTTTTTTTTTTTTTAGTTTTTTTTTTTTTTTTCAATTTTCACTTATTTATGATAGAGAGAGAGAGAGAGGCAGAGACACAGGCAGAGGGATAAGCAGGCTCCATGCACCGGGATGCCCGATGTGGGATTCGATCCCGGGTCTCCAGGATCGCGCCCTGGGCCAAAGGCAGGCGCCAAACCGCTGCGCCACCCAGGGATCCCCAACCAAAGCACTTTTAAGTAAAGGAGGTTAGATTAGTAATTCTGCCAGGATGATAGATGAGACCTCAGACCCAGCTCTTACTGCTGGATAGCCCATCCTTGCTGGAAGACCTCAGTTTTCTCTCTAGTTAGGGCTTCAGGTCATTTCCTTGACTTCTTGACACACTCTCATAGGCATTTACAAGGATGTCTTATATTTTATCTCACATTCCTGAGTGCTTGCAGTGCGGGAGCTTTTAGTTTATCCAAGCTGCCATATTGGCACAAGATCTGTCTGTAGTCTCAACATTAGGATCTCTCTGTCTCCTTTGGTTCATCCTAAAATAGAACATTAGTGGGCAGCCCCGGGTTTAGTGCCACCTTCAGTCCAGGGTATGATCCTGGAGTCCCAGGATCAAGTCCCACGTTGGGCTTCCTGCGTGGAGCCTGTTTCTCCCTCTGCCTGTGTCTCTGCCTCTCTCTCTCTCTCTCTCTCTCTCTCTCTCTCTCTGTCTCTCATGAATAAATAAATTTTAAAAATCTTTAAAAAATAGAATATTAGACAGAGACAGTGGAGAGGCTAGAGAAGGGTTTAGGGAAGGAGGGAAGGAGTGGGGGAAAGAGGAAAAGAGTGAGTGGAAGAGAGTGAGAGACAGGTTGGAAAGAGGTAGATGGATAGATAGGTTGATGGAGGGAAGGAGAGGTTGGAAAGAGGTAGATGGATAGATAGGTTGATGGAGGGAAGGAGAGGATGCAAATGAGAGAGACGTGTGTGTGCAGAGAGATGCAGACACAGACTCAGACCTAGAGACCCAGCATACATAGATGTGTGGACCCAGATATCAGTGCTCACAAAGCCACATGCATGGACTACCCTTGGGGATGCAGGCAGCTAAAAGGAGAGTGAAAATAGAATCACCAAATCTAAGTGTGTGAGAATAATTGCAAGAATAAACTCCAAATTAGAAGAATAAATTCAAAATCAGTGGGATTAGAAAACGGCTTTAAAATTAACTGGAAGTTTGGTACCAGCAGCCTGCTGCCGCAGCAGCAGTGATTATTATAAATTGGTCTTCAACTGCTGGGATAAGGCCTGCCTGGTGGCAACACATAGAGCAAACCAGTGGAGGGGAGTGGTGGAGGAGTGGGAAGGATGGTCTCGATTTTGGTCTCATTGGGCTAATGAAAATGGGGGAATAATCACTGATTTTTAGGCAGTAGGACCATGGTAATTTTAAAAAAAAAAAAAAAAAAGGAAACCAAACTGATTTAAAATTAACAGACTTTGTTTTCGTCATTGCCTTGAAGATCATAGCCAGATATAGAAATGTGTCTACCTAAAGGTGAAATTAAAAGTTTGAGATTTTGATCGTGTCAGATATTTGTCTAAAAACAAGAAACAGTGATCAACCTGCAGCTGGCAGTGCAGAGAAAAGAGGTAGAAGGTGGAAGTTTCTGTCTGTTTTGTGCAAATGTCTTTTGTGTCTCCTCTTCTATCTATATTAGACCCATTACGTTATAGGCCTTGATGCACTTTTCTGTTTTTCTAGCTTTCCAGACCATATTCCTGCTTATCCGTGGCATTATTTTATAACACTGTTGCTGGTTTAAAAAGCCAAGATGAGCAATTGTGGATCCCTGATACTGTGACATCTGTGGAAAGAACAGAAGAAAATTAGGTTACATGACATTGGAGAATATTGCTGAATCAAACTGGTTGGCAGGCATGCTGTTTGATTCTTTTCAGTTTTGAATAAAAGGATCCCGTCATAACCTGTACTCAGCTCAAATGGGACTCAAAGCCGTGTGACTGAATATCTTTGTAATTAACCTGAAGGTGGGGCAGGAGAATCTTAGAATGTCTGTTCTGTTAATATTTTAATTTGACTTATGTCTTAATATCATCATGATCATTATGATAAAGAAGCAGTTAATAGTTGAAAACTCTGTTTCCCAAGATTTAGGCTGAAGTCAATGCTAGGGATTCCATAACATTTCTTAAAACTGCCTTTTCTCTCTAAAGAATCACTCCATTAGAGGCTACTTCATCTTGTCATTATGGATTATCTTATCCTTTTTTATAAGAGGTAGGAGAATCTGTATTAGGAATTTGAAACACTGAAGTTATAAACATCCGTTTCCAACCAGGACTCCTTAGAGAACAGATATTGTATAATGATGGTTTAGCATCATTTTTAGTGTCTTTAAATTTAATATACATCTTTGGAGAGTTTTGTGTCTTTAGCACTGAGTTAGATGCTATGGAATAAAGTTTTTTAATACCCTAAAATTTTAGTAGCCATTCTATATGGGGTATCTATTTGACAGAAATTATACTTATTGCTTTATTTATTTATTTATTTTTAAAAGATTATTTACTTATTCATGAGGGAGAGAGAGAGAGAGGCAGGCAGAGACACAGGCAGAGGGAGAAGCAGGCTCCATGCAGGGAGCCTGACATGGGACTCGATCCCGGGACTCCAGGATCACGCCCTGGGCCCAAGGCAGGCGCTAAACTGCTGAGCCACCCAGGGATCCCCTACTCATTGCTTTATATGAATAACTTTTTTTAAAAAAAGATTTTATTTATTTATTCATGAGAGACAAAGAGAGGCAGAGACACAGGCAGAGGGAGAAGCAGGCTTCCCACTGAGAGCCCGATGTGGGACTTGATCCAGGGACCCCGGGGTCACACCCTGGGCCGAAGACAGATGCTCGCTCAGCCACTGAGCCACCTGGGCGTCCCTATATGAATATCTTTTAATCTTCGTGGCAGTCCTCTAAGTTAGGAGTTTTTTGCCCACTTTGTAGAAGAAAATGAAACCTAGAATAGTATAGCAATTTGCCCAAGGCCATAGAGTTAGCAGAGGTATATGCAAATCTAGATCTTTTACATTATAAAAGATGTTTTTCTGCTTCACAATTTGAGCCTCTCTTTGGGGGAATGAATGACTCCTAGAATCCAGGATAGTTGACTTCTAGCTTTCTTAATGTGGGTTATAGAATTTGTAGTATTCTTAATGGCTTTTTATTCTTTTTGTTTTCTCCACTGGTACTTCACACCTTAAAATTAGAAGGATGATCTAGTGCAGAAACTTGATCTATTTTGTTCCCTTCTGTATCTTGTATCCTCAATATGTAGAACTCAGCAGTACCTGAATTCCACTTAGAAGATGCTCACTTTAGTTGAATGAATGAATGAAAACCATGGCAGGTTGGACTGGCCTTGATAAACACCCACAATATTCATTCATTCTTTCTTTCCCTCGACCTCTACTCCTTACCTTGCTCAAGAGCACAGGTCTTCCCTCTCTGCCTCCCTCCTTCTCTCTAAATCAATCAATCAATCAATCTTTATTTTTGTTCAAATATTTTACTTATTTATTCATGAGAGACACAGAGAGAGGCAGAGACATAGGCAGAGGGAGAAGCAGGCTTCATGCAAGAAACCTGATGTGGGACTCGATCTGGGGACTTCAGGATCACACACACTGAGCCAAAGGCAGACACTTAACCACTGAACCACCCAGGGGTCCCTCAATCAAAATTTAAAAAGACAAAAAAAAGAAAAAAAAAAGAAAGAAAAATATCACCGAGCCGAACTGAAATCACTACACTCTTCCAAATGTGTTCCAACTCACTGTTCACATTTGGGGTATCATTTTTCCTGACTTTCTGCAATATGGGGATTTTTTTTCTTTATGGCTAAAGGAGCAATTTTGTCATGTTTGACTTCATAGTGTAATTTTGAGTGATATGGCAGGTTTACTTTCCTTGGCTTATGAGAATGCTGCCTTTTCCCATTTTTTGTTCCTGAACAGTTGGTGTTCCCTTGCCAAAGTGCATATTGTAATTGCCGTATTTCTCGTCAAGACCTGGAGTTGCTCTTTTAAACCTGTATGTAAGAAACACTGGGCAGTTCCTTGTACCTTTGTATTCTGCTGTTGTACATATTTAAATCAGTGCTGGTAAACTGGGTCCTGTGGTTGGCCCACCTTCACATTAACAGGTAAGAGAAATCTGGCCTTCAGACTTGTCCCATGCAAAGTTAGCCCACTGGCCTACACCTGGCAAAAGTTTTATTATTCTCCATGCTATGGTTATGGAATGTGGATCTGGGTTAGGATTGGAAGAAATGCAAATCAGCATGTCGTTAAATACTTTTTTCTGAGTAATGCACTGGCAGCTTGTGCAAGTGTTGAGAAGGTAGTAACATCTGGCCGTGCTTGCAGATAAAAATGAGCTGATTCTCTCTGTTTTTCTTAGCAGTGCTATATGTACTCTTGCATCTAGAAGCAGAGATTTCCTTGATTTTTCTTTGTGTAGAAACTTCCTAGTTATCTCATCCAAGATCTAGGTCCTAAAATTTTAATTCCAGGGAGAACTTAAAGATTGTGTGAACCCAGCTTTCAAGGCTTCTGGATTTTCCTCTGTGCCAGCTTTTGCCTCCTTAAAGACTTAAGTCCTTGTAGGGCAATCAGGATCTGAGGCAAGGTCTGGCCTAGGTAAGAGTAGTAAGGAAAACTCTGGTCTCCAGATTTCAGGTGGAGACCAGAGTTTTGGTTAAAGTTCTATGATTACACAGCCAGACCCTCAACCTCTGTCAGCTTCACTTGCCTTATCTGCAAGTATCATGTCAATTCCTGATCGTGAAGATTCTTCTGAACTCTACATGACTTCCTCTGTGTCTCTGAACTGGGTAGGGATGATAATTGACCTGCCACTCATGCAAGAAACCACCTCTGACATAAGTGAGTGTTAATATTCAGACCTGGAATTATGACTTGGCCATAAAGGAAACATGATAATCTCTTCCTGTATCAGACTTGGTAGGGATGGTATGAAACATGATTCCTGCTCCTTGGGCTCTGCGTGGAAGGAGAAGCAGTCATCCTCCCCTGTGGCCCTGTTCTGTTTAAACCAGGAAATGTCGTGTACATGCATAGTGGCTGCTGGCAGGACGAAGGCACCTCCACTCAGGAGTCCCTCACAGCATGGTGTCTTTTATCATGAGTTCCTACAGCACGTGGCCAGAGCTTGTGGGGAGACACATCTTGGTGGCTGTGTGCCCCTGACTTGTGGGGAGGGGATGCGATAGCCACATCCAAGAGACCGCAGTGCATCTCCTGGAAACACCAGCGCCTGCTGGGGAAATAACAGCCCACCTACTTAGAGGATCATGAAGGCCTAAATCATTTTTCACAAGTAGTTTTAAAACACAGATGTTTGAAATTTCATAAGTTAACAGAAAATATGCTCAATGCAGGAAATGTAGAAAACATGGAAAAGAAAAAAGTCTCCCTTGCATTATTCAAAGGTAACCAAATATTAGTGTATATATGCTATATCTATGCATAGTCCCTCCAAAAATATCACCTGCTTTCTGCACCTAATGACATATGGTACTGCTATTTCCTTGTGAATCAAATATTCTTCACGTTTTTTGTTTTTAAATTATGTATAGTTGACATGTTACATTAGTTTCAGGTGTACAATGTAGTGATTCAACGATTCTATACATTATGCTGTGCTCACCATGATTAGTGCAGTTCACATGATTATTTTATGGTGGCATAGCATTCCAGTATCTAGGCACACTATTATTTACTATAACAAATGCCCTATTATTGGCAGCCCTTTCAGAATCTGAATGTCTCCATTCTTAGCCGTTTCTAGGGTTTGTGACCATTTTAGCATAGAATCTTATCTCCAGGGATTGTCCTCCAGATCTTTTTTTTTTAATTTAAATTCAAGTGATTAATAGATACTGCATATTCGTTTCAGAGATGAGTTCAGTGATTCATCAGTCTTATATAATATTCAGTGCTCTTAACATCGTGTGTCCTCCTTTTTTTTTTTTTTTAAAGATTTTATTTATTTATTCATGAGAGACACAGAAAGAGAGAGAGGCAGAGACACAGGCAGAGGGAGAAGCAGGCTCCCTGTGGTGAGCCCAATGTGGGACTCAATCCCAGGACCCCGGGATCACAACCTGAGCCAAAGGCAGATAGATGCTCAACTACTGAGCCACCCAGGTGCCCATAATGTGTCCTCCTTAAGGTCCATCACTCAGTTACCCCATCCCTCCACCCCTCTCTCCCCTCCAGCAGCCCATTTGTTTCCTATGATTAAGAGTCTCTGATAGTTTGTCTACCTCTCTGATTCCATCTTGTTTTATTTTTTTCTACCTTCCCCTATGGTCCTCTGTTTTGTTTCTTAAATTCCACATTTGCTTAAGATTCTATGATATTGTCTTTCTCTAATTGATTTATTTCACTCAGCATAATACCCTCTAGGTCCATCCATGTCATTGCAAATGATAAGATTTCAATTTTTTGATGGCTGAGTAGTATTCCATTTATTCCATTTTGTATCTATATACAGATATGTATACCACCTCTTCTTTGTCCATTCATCTGTTGATGGACATCTGGATTCTTTCCACAGTTTGGCTATTGTGGACATTGCTGCTATGAACATTACAGTGCAGGTGCTCCTTCAGATCACTACATTTGTATCTTTGGGGTAAATAACTAGTAGTGCCATTGCTGTGTCATAGGGTAGCTCTATTTTCAACTTTTTTTGAGGAACCTCCACTGTTTTCCCCAGTGGCTACACCAGTTTGCATTCCCACCAACAGTGTAAGAGGGTTCCTCTTTCTCTGCATCCTCACCAGCATCTGTGGTTTCCTGTCTTGTTAATTTTAGCCATTCTGACTGGTGGCAGGTAATATGTTACTGTAGTTTTGATTTGTATTTCCCTGATGTTGAGTGATGTTGAGCATTTTTTTCATGTATCTGTTGGCCGTGTGTAGGTCTTCTTCTTTCAGGACATTCTTAAACTTAAAAGCAGTAGGATCTCAATTCCCTAAGAAGTGGCAGTCTTGTGTTATCTTGGCTCCACTATTGGCTTGAAGCAGAAAATCTTTACACTTTTTGCTTGTGGTATTTTACAAACCCCTAATGATAATTTTGATAATAAACTGAGTCCAAGAAAACTGCTCTGCATAAGGGGGCCTGCCTATGTATTTTTCAAATGTCTAGATTAAAATCTCACTAGACAGTCTTCCACCCATCCCACTCCCTCAAAGAAACCCCCCAAAACTGGTCCAAAATGGAGATTAAGGGAACAAACCAAGAAATCGCAGTGCTGACACTGTCCAAGGCTAGGGGATTGAGTTTGTTGCTCTCCCACCAACATGGAATACCGCAGGCACCTTGTTTTTACAGTCAGTACTTCTGTGGGGAATTAAGGTTTTGGAAATTAACAGCATCCTTCATGGTTGGGACTACATATATGCCCTCAGTTTTCATATGCTGGAGTTCTCAAAAAAAAAAATTGGATAGCACATTGGTTGTTTGACCTTTTTGTAACAAAATCCTACTTGAGCAGGAAACCCCCTCACTAAGGACTCATTTTCACCAGATTTATGGCCTCATTTTATCTAGTTCAAATTGAAGCAAGTCTGAGAAGTTGTCTTTTTTCCTTTTCCTCTTCCATAGCCTTTAGGTATGAAACTGCTACACTTTAGATATAATTTTAATAGCTGTCACAGGAGGAGGACCAGATAATTGAAACAGCATTACAGATTCAGTATGCATTAATTAGGAACCCAGTGTAAGGTCAGGAGCTATATAGTCCAGTAAGCCATTGGTTGATGTAGGGAAGATGCCTCACTTCAAAGGATTGCTGAGGGGAGACTTTTTACACTTTTTGCTTGTGGTATTTTACAAACCCCTAATGATAATTTTGATAATAAACTGAGTCCAAGAAAACTGCTCTGCATAAGGGGGCCTGCCTATGTATTTTTGAGCAGGAAATAAAATAAATGGTTTGGTGTTGCTTCCCATGTGTATATGGACATCCTTTTTCCCTTTTATTTTTGACTTGACTAGCTATGAAAACTGAGGGTAGTTGCAATCCATTTTTGTTGGTGTCTTTGCAAATTTATTGAAATAATTGTATTAATTATTAATAAATTAATTGAATAAATAAATACTAACTACTCAAAATAGTTTTCTTTTTTTATAATAAATTTATTTTTTATTGGTGTTCAATTTGCCAACATATAGAATAACACCCAGTGCTTATCCTGTCGAGTGCCCCCTCAGTGCCCGTCACCCATTCACCCCCACCCCCTGCCCTCCTCCCCTTCCACCACCCCTAGTTCGTTTCCCAGAGTTAGGAGTCTTTATGTTCTGTCTCCCTTTCTGATATTTCCTACCCATTTCCTCTCCTTTCCCTTCTATTCCCTTTCACTATTATTTATATTGCCCAAATGAATGAGAACATATAATGTTTGTCCTTCTCCGATTGACTCATTTCACTCAGCATATAATACCCTCCAGTTCCATCCACGTTGAAGCAAATGGTGGGTATTCGTGGTTTCTAATGGCTGAGGAATATTCCATTGTATACATAAACCACATCTTCTTTATCCATTCATCTTTCGATGGACACTGAGGCTCCTTCCACAGTTTGGCTATTGTGGACATTGCTGCTAGAAACATCGGGGTGCAGGTGTCCCGGCTTTTCATTGCATCTGTATCTTTGGGGTAAATCCCCAACAGTGCAATTGCTGGGTTGTAGGGCAGGTCTATTTTTAACTCTCAAAATAGTTTTCATTCTGATGCTGGAAACTGATTTGAAGACCATTCTGACTTTCTAGTCATTTTGATTTTCTCTCTCCCTTCCCAAACTTAATTCTTTTGTTTTCCCTAAATATTCTTTCCCAATGGAATCTTTTTTTTTTTTTTAAGCTGGAAAAACTCTTCTATGATGGGATTCTAAATTGTTTATACTCTACTGATAAGCTTCAAGCCCTTGGAGATTGTTCTGAGGCAGGGATTACAAAACCAAATGCACATAGGGGTAGGAAGGTCTGAAAGTGAGGAGCATACCTGAGGAGTGTCAGGGAGCTGGAGGGGTGACCACTGGAGATTGGAATCCTAGGTCCCACTGGGAGGGGTCGGCAGCTGCTGCATTCCAGCCCCTTGTGACCACTGGGTGGGAGCCCAGTATTGCCAAATGATCTGATTTCTTAAGAGAAGCTGTAAATACAGACATTTTTCTTTGTGGTTTATGTTTGAAATATAAAAATCATAATATGTTGGTTCAGACTTTAAGCAAATATATGGACCAAACAAACTATATCCCTGGCCCTGGATTATGCCCACAGATGGCCAATCTGTGGCCTTTGCTTTGAAGATAAAGTTTTGCCTTTTTAGAAAATAACAGTCTTAATCAAACAGTTTGTAGTTGCTCATTTGGCTGAGATATTCTATTTCATTCACCTTCAACAAGGAATATTACTCACATAACTGTAGATTTTAGATGAGTCAGTTGTAGCACATAATTCTCCTTGAGTATTACAACTCTGTCTTGCTATTTTGTAGTATCCTCAGGTTTGTAGTATCCAGAGCAGACTTTTAAAAAGAAAATGGGAGTTTTAGGCCAACAGATCTCCCACCAAGAGTCTAATTTTTATGTGTTACTTTCTCAAATTTCTAAATAACAGTGTTCTCGTTGAACTTAGAAGAATATATTAACATAATAACTCTAGGTTTTTAACCAGAATCCTTGGATATATTAGCAATTTAAAAAAACTGAAAATAGGGATCCCTGGGTGGCGCAGCGGTTTGGCACCTGCCTTTGGCCCAGGGCGTGATCCCGGAGACCGGGGATCGAATCCCACATCGGGCTCCCGGTGCATGGAGCCTGCTTCTCCCTCTGCCTGTGTCTCTGCCTCCCTCTCTCTCTCTCTGTAACTACCATAAATAAATAAAAATTAAAAAAAAAAAAAACTGAAAATAATCTTGACTCCTCTTCGTTACCAAATGGATATTTATGTATACTCTTTTTCTTTTTTTAAAGATTTGAACATGGAATTCAATCCTTCAGACCATCCTCGGGCCAGCACAATATTCCTCAGTAAATCTCAGACGGACGGTAGGTTACTAATTTGTGTTTCTTAGAACAAAACCAAAGGCTCATGTTGGTAACCCAAGTCTTGATTTTCCACTGCATGTGATTCTTAAGGTAAAAGTAGAATCCTCTTTAGCAACCCCCCTGTATATTGTTTGATGATGTTCTCTTTGGGTTTCTTCTTTTTGTATGTAGTAAGTTATGTTTTTAGAATTTCCATTTTGAAGCAACTATCCTCATTTTGCTAATCAGCTACATTGTTTCTACATATACTTTAGTAGTAGCAGTTTTTACAGGAGAGTCAGACATTTTCCTCTAAGAATTGATATTTGCATAAATCTCTAAAGATCAGAAGTGTTTGGTTTTTTAGACATTATAGTTGACAGTTTGTAAAAGAAAGCAAAATATAATCCTTACATCAAATCATATCAAATCCCTGTTATCTCAATTTGCCATTTGAGAGCTGAATTAAACCTATAATTGTTTCTTTTTGCCAAACTTTACTACCCAGCTTAATCTGCAGTCTTCATGGTTTGTCCCAGATGTGTGGAATTTCTGTTAAGGGTTTTTCACTCTTTTCAGCCCTAGGTTATCTCACTGTTCTGGCCCCTGGCTACAAAAGACAGATAAAAGTTATACAATATAGTGAACATGAACCTTCTCAGTTGGCTTCCTGTGAAAGAGTAGCCAGAGAAATTTGTTGAATGACCGTGTAATGACTGGGATATTACATTACAATGCTGGAGTCCTGTGTGACTCAATCCCTGTTTTTGGCAAATAACTAAATTCTAATTAAGAGAAAATCCTAAATTGACGAGAAAATAATCAAACATTTGTAAGGCAGAGAGTTCATTTATAAGAACGGATAACTTTTCAGTAATGGTTAGGGGACACTTTTGACATGGCGGAATGCTAAAGTGATACTGGTGATCTTTACTTAAGCTAGTGACTTGATCTGAAAGAATTTGGTACTTTTATAAAACAATCAGTGTTTCTACGCATAAGAAGAAATCATCCTCAGCATCAAATACCTGTGAAATAAGTTTTTAATATATTGGGTTAAAAACAAAAGAGGGTATTTATTTCTTGGCCTGGTAAAGTGGGAAGCCATTGGGAGGGGTAGGCTATTGCAAGGGAAGAACAATGACGGTTGGGGGAGGAGGGTTTGGGACAGTGAGAATCTAAAACAATTTTGTGCCTGTAATGATGCAAGGTTGGCATACTTTCAGGTTTGGTTCCTGTTTCCTGTGGCTTCAGCGTACAGACCAGTATCATTCAGGAAATTTTCTAACTAGAATCAAATGGAATTGCAAAGAGCTTCTTAAGTAGATGTCATGTACCTTGATTGTCATGGTAAAATGAAACTCAGCAATTTTCCAAATGCTAACAGAAGTATGGCTCCAGAAATGAGTTAGAGAAATGTATCTCCTCCCTTCTTCACCTTTAATGCAGATTTTATTCCCTCTTCCCCTTCTGGAACATCAGGTGCTTCAATTTCTTCTTAAATGCTGGATCTTTCCATTCAACATAGGAAATACAAGAAAAGGAAAAATGAGCAGCAGCTTCTCCCTGAGGTTTCCTCTCTACTCCGTTTAGTGAAATCTTCTATACCACCTCTGCTTCTCTGTCCATTCACTTTTCCACTGGGCATCTTCCCACCACTGCCATTCTGAGGAGCGGTGTTGTAAGGTTTGCTTCTGTTAGCTATTGACCTCCTAGGCGGCATTTGTTGCCCTGACTTTTCCTTGCTACTTAAAACTCCTTTGGCTTTTTATATTCAGATAAGCCAATTTGCTGAAAACAAGACCCTCCAATGAACCAATTGCTTTATAAATAATTAAAAAGTAGGTTTTAAAAATAGGTAAACTTGATAACTTTTTTTTTTTTTAATTTGGTAACTTTAGTGAGTTAATTCTTTGGTAAATTGATTATCCATCAGGGAACTATTTGGGGACTTGGTCCTGAGAAACCCTCCCTTTTCTTAAGATCTTTCTCAGGCATCTTTAACCAAGTTCTTCTCTGTTCATCCCTTTACTGTTGGTATTTTACAGGGTTCTGTGCTTTATCCTCTTCTGGGTTTGCACACAGTTCATCGTGATGTCTATTTCTTTTTTTTTTTTTTTAAGATTTTATTTATTTGTTCATGAGACACACATATGGGGGGGGGGGGCAGGCAGAGACACAGGCAGAGGGAGAAGCAGGCTCCATGCAGGGAGCCTGATGTGGGACTCAATCCCGGGACTCCAGGATCATGCCCTGGGCTGAAGGCAGGCGCTAAACTGCTGAGCCACCCAGGGATCCCCATGATGTCCATTTCAACTATAATCTCTAGCCAGATTTTTCTCTGCAGTGTTCACATCCCTTATGTCCATCTGCCTGCTGGACGTTTTGATATCTTTGTGTAACTCAGCATGTCCCAACCAGACCTCAGGAGCACAGTTAACACCCTGCATTTCCCGCTCTACCCAGGTCTCCAAGCCAGGGGAGGCCTTGAATTTTCCTAGATTCCTCCCTCTCCCCAGTCTCACATTCTGGCAGTAGTGCTGGAGCTGACTCACACTGACTCGCAGGAGCTGACTGCACATTTCTATCCAGTTCTAAGTTCAGTGACACCATCTAGGAGTCTGAAAAAAGCCAGGAAGGGAACTTTTACCCCATAGAAATTGACAAATGCTACAAATCAGGGCATTTTTTAAAGGCAGATGTTAAACATTTACTAGCCCGCCATTACAGCCAAGTGATTGAAGGTATATTACTTTTTCCCTCATAAATGTCCCTTGAACCTGACAATCTCTTCCATTCCCATTGTGCCCCTTCATTGAGGCTCCCTGTTTTCTCAGTTGGAGGCTGCAGCACATGTGGCTCACCTGTGGCCTTACCTTTCCAGTCTGATGGCTCTACATCGCCAGGTGAAAACACTTCCTGTAGTTCAGATGTGATTATGTCACTTGTTTGATTAAACTTATTTAATGGCTTCCTTGTTGCCTTAGAGTTAAATTTCAGATGCCTTAGTATGATCATAGACAAGGCCCTTCATAATCCTTCCTCTGCCTTACTTCTCATTTCACTGTCTTCCATTGCGTCTCCATGCTTCAGCCCTGTGGAATCCCTTGCATTTCCCCACTGGTGTGCCACGTGGCCTCCTGTGCTTTGCATTTACCTGGATTTCCTTTCAGTCTTCTACAGCTCATTTCTTCAATCTCCAAGCCTCCTCCCTGAAGGTGCCTGCTGCCTCTCAGGCTGGGGGTTACGTGGGCCTTTAGTGAGCTCCCCCTGTAATATGTGAAATCTTTCTTCCTAGTCTGAACCATATTGTGGTATTTAAAACTATTTTCTTGTCTGTGTTGCCAGCTAGCTCCTAGAGGGAAAGTGATAATAGATCTCAGTATGCCCTGTGCCTTGCTCTGCCTGGTACAGAGAATATGTTCAACTTTGGTGATTGAAAGAAGGAAAAAAAATGACAAAGCCACCAGACATTTTTGATTTGTGATCATTCTTTACTTGTACAAACTTACATTTTCATTACAAGACCCGAAAACTTCTAAGAGTATTAGAGCAATAAAAAATTATGGGCTCCACGTACACCAATTTATTTTTTATTGGAAGAAATGTTATAACCTGAGATTTTAGAACACACAGCACCTTTTAGATTCCTTTCTTTTGAGTCTGGTGATCTCCCCTCTCTTCTTCAGATTGATGTACTCCTTTATTTGTACTAGGTTTGTGGGTAGGAGGCTTTTGTCAGGGTGATGGCAGTTATGTTAGGGTAGCTCCTGCCAGGGATCACAGCCAGGTGTTCTTTTACCTTTGCAGCTCTCTGCTCTGCAGACCCACCATCCTCTTTCCTTCTCCAGTACTCGATGGTCTGATGAACGTGCTCTATCTGCCATGCTCCCCAACAGCCAACTGTTCATTATTCTGCTCTAGGTGGTACTTGTATTAAGTCATTTGGAGTTAAATTAGAATCTATTAAGTTCCTTTTCCCTCTGATATCAAAGAGATTTAGGCTGGCCTTGGATCCTTTCTTTGTTGAGAAGGAGACTGGAAACTTTACCATAACAGAATGATAATGGAGTGCTTGCCTAATTAGATCTCCGCCAGCTGGCTGAAGTTAGGGATATTCTGTTCAAGCCAGACTGACTGCTCTCTCAGTTTCTTCTTCACACAAATGGTATGTCATTGCAGAATTTCTTTGTGTGAGAGCCACTCAACAAAGAAGGGACCATGAGTTCCTTTAGGGAGTGGGTGGGGTCCTGAGGAGGTGCCAGGTGAGAGAGAGATTAGTTAGCTTGGCCTCCCTTGGCTTTTCATGCTATCATTTTGGCTTGTGGGGAAGAATTATAGTTCTTAGTGGTTTTTCCTTTTCTAAACTATTTTAATTCATTGTTTTCTTTCTTTCTTTCTTTCTTTCTTTCTTTCTTTCTTTCTTTCTTTCTTTCTTTTCTTTCTTTTTCTTTCTTTCTTTCTTTCTTTCTTGTTTCTTTCTTTCTTTCTTTCTTTCTTTCTTTCTTTCGATTTTATTTATTTATTCATGAGAGACACAGAGAGAGGAGAGAGGGAGAGAGAGGCAGAGACACAGGCAGAGGGAGAAGCAGGCTCCATGCAGGGAGCTTGACATGGGACTCGATCCCAAATCTCGAGGATCAGGCCCTGGGCTGAAGGTGGTGCTAAACCGCTGAGCCACCTGGGTTGCCCTAATTCATTGTTTTCAAAGACACGAAAACCTATTCTTGAGTATTAGAAGAAAGCAGTCAAACCACATCTTTTTAAATTTTAACTAGTATGGTTGTCTTAAAGAAGAATTTGGACAAAAATAAGAACTTTTGTGTATGTGTTTGTGTGTATGTGTAATCTTTGAGTTTAAGAGTTCTTGAAATAATTAAAGGAATAAAAACCACTGTCTCTTGAGTGACCTAAAGCCAAAGTAGAAGTGTTAAAATTCAAAAATAAAGCTATGAGCCATGGTTTTCTTTGCACATTCTTTCAGAAATAATGAAACTGAAAAAAATGTTTTGTGGCCTTCCTTTGTTCAGGGTCATGTTTTTGTTCCTGGGCAATGTTGAACTTCTCTATCACAAGGGGACCAACCTTTTTGTGCTCCTTTTATCTGGCATTTAGAAGCAGCTGACCCCTGTGCCTTTCCAGGAATCAGTTCCATCTGAGTGTTCCCATGACCTTTCTGTCATCCTCCTTCCTACATATCCCCAGTTCTCTTTGTCATCCTCATATGCGCTATGCTCTGCTGTGCCCTTTTCTCCACCTCCCTGTCTGTCACTCTGCGTTTCTCCTACAGCTTACCAAGTTCCATAGGGAATATTTTTGCTGTTAGATATTGAAGAATCCATAGGACCTCAAAGCTCTTACACCAATGAGTTTTTTTCTTTGCTTACATACTATGGAAAATAATTTTGAAAAACTATGAACTCCTTCGAATATTTTTATGTTGACTATAAAAATTTTTCATCCTACCAAAGGATTTAATTTTGATGTATTTTAAAGATGGACTTTTTAAAATAAAAACTATCCCTCTTTAAAAAATATGTTTCAAATAAAATCGCAGTACCTTAGTGATTTGGTAATCCACCATAAATCATTTAAAAATGTATGAACAAAAGAAATGTATGAACAACTCATTTTTAACAGTTAAAAGTTTCATATGATTTCTTTTTTGTCTTGAAGTTGTATTTCCATGTCATTTTATCCATCGAATTTTATCCTAATATATTTCTTAGTCATTTATCACACTGTCATACTGCCATTTTATGAAAGTATGGATCTAAGTTTAATTTTTATTTCTCACAATTATAAATCTCTAAATACTAAAAGTAAGTTCTGGATTGATGTATCATTGTTATTTTCCTTAGCTCTTAGTTGATCAAAACAACACAAACGTATTAAGATTGTAATGAATAATTATTAAACAGAAAAGTGAAATAATTTTTAGGAAAAAATGTTTGATGAGATGTATCTGTGGATGAATATTACATATTATTGGAGTGAAGTGCTAGTCATCATCAAAGTGTTTTTATAGATGTAAGTGCTGAGGAACTTTGCTCATATAGATATACACATGGGAATAGAAGGAGATTTGTTGTAGTAATATCACTAAATTCTATTTCATCTGATTCATATGTCAAAAAATCTCCAAGGGATTTATTATCATCCAAAATAATTCCTTAACACTCAGCTACAATTCTGTCTTGTTCTCCTTTAGCTTTGTTGACAGAAAGGAATTGGAATCTATTGATTTGCAAAAGAGTTTCTCACCCAGTTAGAGGAGCTTCTCACTTCTGCAGTTTCTGGGAAGTACACCAGAAAGACTTTACCTAACATGTAAATGACTTTTAAATATATCTGCTGTTAAAGAACAACATTTCCATTTGGGGGCACTGGGTTTAACCTGATACACTCCAGGAGCGTTGAGAAAATAAATTTATGATTCATTTCAGAACATCTTGCCTGATTCCTTTGACCCCATTGCAGTCTGTATATCCCTCATGAAAAGGAGTGGTCTCCACTTTATTGTTATGATTTATTCATGTCTTTCTCACATTTACATCTCTGTGCCATGTACAGTGAGTAGCTCATAGAAGGGACTCTAATATATGTTGAGTGAAAGATTTCCCACCTGTCCCTTTCCTCTGAACTAATGTTTTTAGCTTCTCTTTGGATTAAAATATATTTTTGTCAAAATGTTATATGTCTTTCATATGACCTCATTGGCAAAGCTATGCATCATTGTCAAACCAGTCAGTCTAATCAGACTTATTCTCTGTCAGAAATGGTCTGATTCCATTTCTTTTCAGTTCATGTCCCATGTCAGTGTACATGCCTCTGATCTTCACTTGATTTGATCATGATAAATGGCCAGACAGGTAGGATGAAGTGTGTGCCTTGCTAGCAGTCTGCTACACCTTCATGCTCATCCCTGTGCTCTCCCCTGGGTCTCTCCCTCAGAGCCTGCATCTTTGGCATAGTCTAAGCACTGAAGAGGCATGGTGCTGATTAGAAACTGTCATCCCTGTGTGATATCTGTAGATTGAGAGCCAGAAGTCTTCACTGTCCCTTAGAAATGTCGCAGGACAGAGCAGATTCCATGCTGTGCTGCAGGTAACAGAACCTGGATTAAAGGCAGCAGCCTCAGCCCTGACGTCTGTTTAGTCCCCTGGCAGAGGTCTTCCATATCAGGTTGGTGTACATCCAGGGGTGGGTTGCCATGCCTTTTTCTGAGAAGTGGGAGAAAGGTAACTGTGAGAAGGAAGTAGGGACGGAGCCCCTGCCTCACACATCAGCTGTGTTCAAGAGTTCTTTAAACACCTAGTTTTAAGACCGCTGTCCAAGTCCAGCCCTGAATTGTCCTTTGACAAGAGCATTTTGGGGAAAGAATGATGAAAACTAGGATTGTGTTATCTGATTTTTTCCTTCTGGTCTGGGGAGGTACATGTGCGAGAAATACCAGAAGTCTAGAGCAGTGAAAGGTCGATCCATATGTAGGAGGCTGTGATTATCTTTAGCCTGTGGCCAGCCACTTCTTGAGGGGTGTTTGGTCTTTGGACTCCAGTTTGGCAGCGAGGGCTCTGGGACTGACCTTAGGCTCTTGAGTACCATTAGTTAGCTTTATAGTGATGTGACCTCCTAGGTTGTAATTTCCAGTAAATTGGCAATGATCCTAACAGTCACGTTAGTAGATTGTTGTCATGAGGCAATAGGAAGATGTGTTGAACTTACAGTAAGCATTCAGCATGTCTCTGCTCTTGTACCTGTGAAGCACTGACACTTGGGACTCCCTAGAGCCATTCTATCCCAGGACCTCAAGCAGGGAGAAGCCATCCCTTTTCCTGGCACTGTAATTATGTGATCCAGATGTGTGTTTCCCACTGCCTGAGAGACATTCCATGTGGTGGTTCCACAAATCCCCCAGGATTCTCATGTCTAAATTGGAAGTCATCTTTTTCCTCTCCTGCCTGCTTTTCTTCCTGTTTTGTTTTTTTGTTTGTTTGTTTGTTTTTTGTTTTTAAAGAATAAACCCACTGTCAGTCTGGGTCCCCAGCCAGCAGCCCAAGAGTCCTGTGATCAATGTCTTATATTCCATCTATCCCCTGTATACTTGGTATTTCTTCCTCCAGTGTCATGACTCACCACTCATATTCCTGCACTTGACCTGTGACCATTAGCCCTTTCCTGCTTTCAACTCCTTTCTCACCTTTCCTCCACTTTGCTGCCAGAAGGAGCATTCTGAAACACAGGTCCACTAGGGCTCCTCTTGCTCAAACCATCCTCCTCCATCAGTTTCTGCTCATCCACAAGGGATAGTGATACCTCGGTGTGGCATGCAGCCATTCCTTTGAGCCCTTTCTGCCTTTCCTGCCGAGCCCCCTCTGCTTCCTGCTGTGTGCTCCCACACTTCTGAGCTGCTCCCAGTGCTGAAGGCCAGTCCCTGTGGCCTGTCACACTGTAGCTGATGCACCATCCTGGTCCTCAGCACCCTTCCCTCTAGCACATGCCGGTCTAAAGTCTGCCTCTTAGATGGTGCTTCCCCAGATTTCCCACATTCCACCATTCTGACAGACATTTCCCAACTGTAACATCTCTGAAATCAGAACAGGCAATGGCTTCTCAAAATTTAATTGACAGCATTTTTTTCCTTCCTTAGTGGCAAATAAAATAAAGGTGTACCGTAAAATTAGTGGCATTAAATTCAGTGCAGTTTGTGTATTCCTCTCTTGTGGAGCTGATTTTTTAATGATTTGTATATAAAGAGATTGTATATAAAGAGGTTGTTATATCCACTAAATTCCATGTTGCTTTAAGAGAGGGACTTTGTTTTCCTCATTTTGCATTCTCTGTAACAAGCACAGAGGCTAGCACATCTTAGAAACTTAAAATGGATTGAATGAATAAAGTAATGAAAGAGTGAAGGCAGGGGGTCACTGCTGGGCAGATGTGCTAGGGCATTGGGACAGTCGCCCTGACAGAATGGCTCTCTAGTGTATATGGCAGCATCACTTTCTTTTACCTTTCCTAACTTCATTAAAAAGGGGCAGGCCTGTTATTTGAGGACCGGGGAATGTGGGTTTTCAGGCCCAGGCAGCATATTAGGACTTCCCAGGTCTGAACTTGACACGACCATCCCACCCTCAGGACAGCTTTCCTGTCTCTATAGTCATCTGTTGTGCTGCACAAGGTGGTGCGATGCCAGCATGCTAAGCCCTGTCAGTTACGTGGACAACGGAAGTCTTTTTGGGCTTTGTGGCCCACTTTTCTTGGAAGCATTGCCTTGCTCCATTGTCTGATCTCTTGTGCCTTCCAGTCTGGAGAAAGTTGCTTGCACAGGACACACGCCACTGAAACCAAATTACACCCCAGGATATCAGTTTTTCTTTAGCATGCCTTGCACTTTTTCGTCTCTCCTGGCCTCTGCTTTCCCCAGCTTCAGTAGTCAGAAAATGGCTCAGTGAGCAGAGACCTGGAGCCGAGGCAAGGGGTGGTCATTCATCCCAGGGGGATAGAGCTTTATACCCTCTCTACCACAGCTATGTCCTGCTGCTTGCCAGTGCCCTCAGGTTTGTTAGTTGGTAGTGATAAACTCTTACTTTCTATAACCTCTTTTGACTCTCCTTTTTAAACTGTGAGGTTCTCCAGTCTCCCTTCATTTAGTACAGGCTAATCCTTTCTGTACTTTTCAGAGCTTCTCATGTTTACAGCCTACCTTACATGATTGATGTTTCTGGTCAGCTCCTCTGCGACATCTGGAAGGCAACTGAATCACCTTGATAAGTCTGAGTCATTCACCACATAAGAACAACTAATATCTTGGAAAGATTTCCTAAGACAGTCTTGTAGTAAAGCACAGCCTTCTGGAATCAACCTGCTGGAGCCATAAGCTTACATCCATTACTGTTTGTATGATCCTGTACACCTGATCCCTATGGTTTTCCTGAACCACAGTAAAATAGAGTTAGTGTCTCCTCATGACATTGTCAGGAAGACCAACTACACAGTCTGTCAGAGCTCTGAGCACAGAATCCAAGACCACATAGGCTCTCAGTAAGTGCAGTCCTTATTCTGAAGTATAGGTATGCATTTGCTCACTTGGATTGAGTTTCTTCCCTGACCTTGGTCTCTGCAATCTTAGGATGTCTTAGGACTGCAGCAGTTCACACTGAACCTAGGTCTGACCAGGAGAAGTGATGACTACCAGTGGAAGAAGAAAGGGTGGTCTCTGGGCTCTGCTGTGCCCAAACCATCTTTTTCTGTCCATGTTTCTGATATAAATAGATCAACCGTCACATTTAAGAGTTGCTTCCAGACACCTTGGAAGCAAATCAGGAAGAAGTCAGATCTGAAATTGTTGTAACCAACATTTGATAGCAGCTCTTTAGAAAAGTAGAGAGTACCTTGAATCTCATCTTAAAAAATCAAGTGATACCTTGGCACCATGTGCCAGAATAGATTTCTAGTAGGTCAAGTAGGTGTAGGTTAACTGTAATGAATATAATTATAAATATCTAGAAAGAGTATGAGTAAGTATGAATCTCAGAATGGGAAAGGGGGGCATGTAAGCTTTAAGCTTATATAAACTTGTGGGAGAAATTGCCAAAAAATGAAAACTTGTGTCAAAATACATCCTAAAAATTAAATCATCAAATGGGAAAGATATTGCAATACGTATGGCAAAGGGTTAATCCCCATATTTATTAAAGAATTGTTATACAGCCAATGACAGTGCTAACATACCAACAGAAAAATGGAGAGCATTTCTCTTTGTGTGCTTGCATATGTGCACATGTATATATTTGCACATGTTTATATGTAAATATATTGAAATGCAAAAATGCACATAATACATCTGGGTAAGTACATATAGAGAAAAGACTCATTTTGAGAGGATACACACTAACATACTAAGTTATCTATGGGTTGTTGGATTATATGTTTTTTCTTGATGTTTCTCTGTATTTTCCTAACCTAAATTCTATTTGTATCTTTTTCTTTGTACTGCTCAGTGTTTTCTGATTTTTTTTAATAATCATGCATTTCTTTAATATCAGCAGAATTCTAAAAGAATCCACTTTATTAAGGTTTCTGTGCTTCTGAGTAAATCCTTTGACCCTACATATTCTCCAAGGTAAACAGAAAACATCCAAAGTTAGTTGGCAGTTTTTTAGATGTACGCTTGATCTTTGAATGGTTTTCTCCATATGCCTATACATGCTTCTGACACCTGTTCTGTCCTCTGGAATCTTCTGCTTTCATGACTGCTCTGCCCTAGACATCTTTGCAGTTTTTCTTATCTTTTCATTTTTGTTGCTTTGCTTATTTAGATTTCACTTTGAAGGTACAGAATTGTCCCCTTCCTCTCTGCCCAAGTTTAGAACTAAATACAGGTTCAGGACAATTCCGAGAGGGCTGGAGTTCTCCGCAGAAGCGGGCCTGTGGTGCGGGAGAGTAACTTTATTGTGTAGCGATCTCATCAGGACACCCAGTACAGGGCCCATAGGTGTGGAGTGGATGTGTTCCACGCTGTACAAATCTGTGTCCCAGTCACTGGTGTCCAAAACTTTCATCCCTGTAAAGCTATGAGTTTAGAAAGGCTGTCACCTCAGGATATCTTTGCATTTCCCTTCGAGCTGTGTTCCCTAATGCGACTCAATGGCTGTATTTTGAATTAAGTGAGTGATTGAATTCACTGAATTATTGAAAACTTTGGAGATTGTGTAATAATCTCAAACTTATAAGAAAAATTAATATGAACTTATGATTGTTTAAAGCCTGATCTGTGCTCACCCACAGGAAAAAAAAGAAAGGAAAAGGAAACCTTTTCTTTTGAACCAGATTTTAGTGGTCCCAACTGGCTCTGCTATCCCAGCAATCACCTTTACATCTCAAAACAAAGTTCTGTAATTCTTTACATTGTCGTCAAGGCCTCCCACCTGCCAGTCCTTCACAGCCAGTGTAATTAACAAGCTAGGTAGTTTTTCTTTGTGGAACAGTTTAGCTTTGTTCATACTGGATCCTAATGATCTGTTGTCAGATTTCATGCAGGTTTCAGGCAGCAGGGACACTGCCCTGTGGAGGGAGGGTCATGCAGAGGAAGGAGTCTGGGAAAGCCAGCAAGCCATCCTCTACCTTCCCCCTGCTAGTCACTCTCTGTCTGTGCCTGCACAGGCTGCTTGTTTCATATTTTCAAAGGAAGGATGTTGGATTATCTATTTTAGGACTTATTTAGTTCTCACATTTTGTGTCAAATAGTAGCTGACATTTGCCATTGGAAGATCTGTTTTAGAGGTGGGACAGTGGAAACCATAATTTTTTAAATGTTTGTCTGTAAAAGAGGTTAGCTGAAATTGCATTTAGATTGTTAATCAGTCCTCTATAATTAGGCACTAGGTTTTTTGAAAGAAAGTTGTTTTTAGAAAGTTGTACTTTTAAAAGTAAAGAAATTTTGCTTCTGTGACATTGTGACAAGGGAATGTCCATGTAGCAACCTAAGTGAAGTTCTGGTTATCGCAGATGGCAAACACTGCCATTTTCTCATTTTATCTGGAGAACACGTAATGCCAACAGTAGTATTTTTGTTAATGTTAGATGGCTTATTTTTAAAGCATCAAATATATTTTCTATTTAAGTCATTATGGATTTATTTTAATAGTTAATTAAAAATTTCGTTAACAAACCATCGTGGATGGGATCAAAGGGAAAGAGCTATTCCTTTTCCAGGAAAGTGAGATGTATGATCCACATCAATTTGTTGCCTGTTTTCCCAGGAAAGCAAAATATGACTATTAGTCCCTCAGTTATATAGGAACTCTAAAAACTCTGGAGAATTTTGGTTGAATGTGTTATTAGTAAGCAAAAATATTCAGGTTTTAAAATGATTAAAGCTAATGTCAGAAATGAATTGGCATATTGCTACTACCATTACATAAAATAAAATGACTAAAAGCTGTTTGAATTTCAGAACTGATTACTGGTCTCAGTAGTTTCAAATTTATTTTAAAGACAGATTTAAATTTAAGCAGTATAATTCATCGTTTTTGGTGGTACAAGTGTAAGAATTTCCACTTATTGTTTTTTCTCCTGTGGTAGTGTCTTGATCGTATTCCTACTAGCTTAGGGGAAAAGGAATAATTAATTGTAAGGGCGCCAGGGTACCTGAGAAACCTTACAGGTCATGGGAAATAAGGACTAAAAGCCATCTAAAGGACTAAAAGCACCTACCATCTCCTTATCACCCTCCTGCCCTCCATTCGTTTCTGCATGGCAGGTGTGTTGGAGATCCTCAGAGTGATCCTCTCTACTCCCTGCCCAGTTCTGGTGATTCAGTAGGGGTCATAGCCCTCAAAAAATACTCACATTCATGGCTATGGCTAATTACAAAGAACATATGCAAAGCAAAATCAGTATAAGGAAAAGGTACATGGGCGAAGTCCAGAAAATACTATAGGCTTCCAAGAGTACTCTCCAGGTAGAGTCACACAGGATGTGCTAGGTTTCCCCAGTGACAACCTGTAACATGTGCCAGCCAGGAAAGCTCCTTAGAGACCCAGTGCCCAGGATTTTTATTGAGGACTGGTTAAGTAGGCAGCCTCTGCCCAGTATGTACAAAAATTCTAGACTCCCAGGAGGAAAGCAGGTATTTAGCATAAACCGTATTGTTTGCACAATGTAAGCACAATGAGCCACTTTTTATCAGCTAGGGAATGGTAGGAAACCCTTCCTAAATCCATATTCTCAGACACCAGCTTTAGGGTTTCCCTTGCAAACAGGCCATTTCAGGGATGCACAGTCAAACCTTCTGTGTTAATTCTTTTAACATCTCCAGATTCCTAGGAGAGAGAATTAGCTCAGTTAGGAATGGATATATACCTAGATCCAGGCAGTTATGGTCAGGCCACCTGATACAAGCATGGATATTGGCAACTATTTTTATTTGAGAAGGGACTGGCGGTTGGTTTTGGGATTCAGGAGACACTCCACAAGGAAGTCAGTTACAGGGATATATGAACAGAAAAGCCTTTCAGATACTATGCAGACTTGATTTTGGAAAGGCCCTCTTAGGAGTGGATTACAGAATAATACAGAATACAAAATAATCCCATGAACCCAGATTTCAGATCAGATTCAGCAGGTCCAGTTGCTCTGAGTGAAATAGGGTAAGGCATAGGTATTCATTTGTTTAAAAACAGTGAGTGCCTAAGATATTCTATAATAGATTTGGGTACTTTATCCTTAGGTATTTTATAATGGTCTTAGTGAATTTTGTTTTTCACTCTTCTAATTGGAACCAGTTGGGCTTCATGATTCTTCCCTGAGACTTATTTTTGTAGATGTACAAGAATAGTATATACTTTTATACAGTATTCCTATTTGTTTGGGGTGGTTTTTTGTTTTTTGTTATATAAACTTTATTGTTAAAACTTTCCACGCATACTATTGAAGATTCTGATTCTGATTTTTAGCCCTCTCTCCTTTTTCTGAATAATGCTTAATTTTTTCAACAGTGCCCATATATAAGAAGCTCTACTAAATAATATTAGCCAACAACAACAACAACAAAAGAAGCTCTAATATTCCTTGAGGCATGGATATCTTTTATCTTTTGGAGGCTAGGTGATACAGGGCATTAAAGTGCCCTTGGAGGCAGTTGCCATAATTGGGAGATATACACCCTCTGCACAAACCTATTTCTGGGAGACCCTAGGAAGAACTAAATGTCACCTATGAAATTTGCTAGAAACTTTGTCAAGTCTACTACCTGTGCAGAAAGTGTTTCCAGATCCCTTCAGCCAATGGAAAAACCACCATAGAAATGTCATCAGACCCCTATGTGGTAGAACAACCTTGAATAGATACATAATTTAGTATCAAATTGATTTAAGCAAAACATGCACATGTACACACACTGCAGAGAATACACCCAGGCATACAAAGTAATATGCCAGTTACAAACACAGTGCTTCCTACCAGAGCCTCATTTTTCTACTGTTGTGGTTCATGTGTGAATGATGCTTATTTGGAATTAGGTCAAAAAAAATCATGCAGCCTCCACACTGTGAATAGCAGACATGATCTGCTGCTGTTGTATATGCTCTTGAGTTCCCGGGGTGCTGGTTTGGCCACTGGCATGGCCAGGGTGCCTCACATTCTGTGTGCAGTGCATGCCAGTGGCCTGCAGATGAATCCATCTGATGGCCACGTGTAAGTACCTTCTCTCAGCATGATCCTCAAGTTGGTTTTTGCTTTGTATCTCAAGCATCTTTGAGATAGGAAGAGGGACAGCCTTCATGCCACAGATGACAGGACTTCTAAGGAAAAGCAAAATGTTTCCTTGTGAATTGAAGAACAGAATGTAAACATAGGAAAGCATTTCCCAAGCCCCCTCCGGCAGATCAGCTGCAGGGCTTTGGAAAACTAGTGATTCCGTGTGGGACCCAGGAAATTTAACAAAATCCCCTACCCCTGGACAAGCAGAGCAGGACTGACTCTATTTTGAGCTGCACCCGGCTTGTGCTGACCTGCTTATTACTTAGGGCACTGCCCTGCCCTAGTCAAGCCTAGGACATGCCCTAATCGGAAATCCGGCTCAGTGATACTGCCCCGCCCTAGTCAAAGACCAGGGCAGGGATCCCCGGGTGGCTCAGCGGTTTGGCGCTTGCCTTGGCCCAGGGCACGATCTTGGAGTCCCGGGATCGAGTCCCACGTTGGGCTCCCGGTATGGAGCCTGCTTCTCCCTCTGCCTCTCTTTCTCTCTCTCTGTGTCTATCATAAATAAATAAATAAATAAATAAGAAAGAAAGAAAGAAAGAAAGAAAGAAAGAAAGAAAGAAAGAAAGAAAGAAAAGAAAGAAAGAAAAGAAAGAAAAGAAAGAAAGAAAGAAAGAAAGAAAGAAAGAAAGAAAAGAAAGAAAGAAAGAAAGAAAGAAAGAAAGAAAGAAAGAAAAGAAAAGAAAGAAAAGAAAGAAAGGCCAGGGCACACCCTAACTGGAAATCCGGCTCAGTGGACCAGCATGACTGTGCAACTTTCTGCGTATCCCATTGGCCACCGGCCCCTATAAAGTTGCTAAGGCTCTTAGTCTCAGCGTCCAAGTCCCTGCTCCGCTGTGTCGGGTACACTTGGACCCAGGCTCGAGCTTGTAAATAAACCCTCGTGTGTTTGCATCGGTGTCGGCTCCTTGGTTTCCCGGATTCGTGATCTTGGGCACAACATTCTGCACTTGGGTCATGGACTGACTACCAAGAAAAAAAAATTTCCTCCTCAGATGAACTGGATTTGTATGCAGTTTGTATGAGGTAGCATTTTGGATTCCCAGGAACCAAAGATGTCATCCCCTTGAAGGAAACCTGGTCTTCATCTCCTCTGTAGTGCCCTACTCAATAAATATGCCGGGTGACTAATATGTACCCTCAAAAGTAAGTCTTTAGGAAAAAAGAGGCAAAACTCAGTGCTCCTAGGTTATTTTAATAATCCTCTGGTTTCACTGACACCCTTCTACATCTTTGGGGCTAAGGACTTGGGAAACGCTAAGGTCTGATGTAGGGAAGGCTGAGCCATGATGCACAGACAGTAGTAGGAGAAATGCTCTTTTAGACAGGGCAGTATTTTTTATTGTGGATTTTACCAGCCTTACCGAAGGAGAGGATACTGCCTGGTTTTATTCATTAGCACCCAGCACTCAGCGCAGTTGGTTTCCATGATAAATAACACTTCTGATGTACATTATCTTTCCTGTGTCTTAATGCTGTTGCATGTATTATTATTATTATTATTATTATTATATATTTCACCCAAATTGTGTGGATCTTTATAGGTTTGGTTGAGTTAGAAATAAATAGTCTTATTACTGGTTAATCATCCTAAATTAATGGAAGCATCAAGTTTTATGAAATTACTAATTAATTTAGTTATTGGAAAGCTATTACTACGTAGCTAATCGTAGCTGCAGTTGCCATACTTTAACTGGGTATATATTTTGCTCTGTTAGCCAAGTTCAGATCTGCATTTGTGCAGGTCACATAGTCTTACATATGGTAATTGAGCACCTGGGTATGTTGGTTGGTGGAAGGATGGGACTGTGACACAAGAGGCCTAGTCCTCAGCAGTCTGCAAGGGGTTAGCATGCAGGCATGTAACATTTCTGTCGCATCTTTTGTTTTCACAGTGAGAGAAAAACGCAAGAGTCTCTTCATTAACCATGTAAGTGAAGTTGTCTCCTTGTGTTCTTCATAATGACTATACTGTGTAAAGAGCTTAAATAACCATGTCTGGAGTAGGTGCAAAGGGTTCATGTATTTTGTCAGTACGTGGAAGAATGTGAAGAATGTTGTGATGTACATATGCTCAGTTTGGTTTGTAATTGGGCAAGTATGGCTTGGTATTTCCACTGTCCAAAGTGTTTTTCCAGAAGCCCCAAACTGCTGTTGTTCACGGGAAGGTATGTATGAACAATACCATAGCACACACTACACAGGTCCAAATGAAAGTCACTTCTGTTAAATTTCTAATTCTTTCCTTCTTCTACTACCCCCCACCCCGCCACCGCCATTACCATTTTTCTCCCTGTAATTCACTTCTGTTTGAATAAACACATAATTGTTTCCATGAGGCTATTGTCTCCACATATTCTTTCCTCTCCTTAATAGGTATTTAGAGGTCCAGCAGAGTCCCTTTGTTCTTAGAGTTCCTGCAGAAAGAATAAACTGGATAATACTTTAGTTTTAAAAGGATTTAAAAAGTTCAGCTCTAGTCTTTTGGCCAGTTCTGAGCAATATCTCCATCCCCTGCTGGCTAGGCATGAAGTGTCTCTTTGAGGTACTTTGTTCTTCCTGGAGGGGCAGATGCCACTGGCTGGCTCCAGTCTCTGCTCTGTCTGCCCTCCCACTAACACCTCTCCACCCTGGAACACCCCAACCTCTACCCCTCAGGAATGTGGAGACCTGCCACTTTCCTCTCCTTCTAAATATATGCCTCTTTATGTAGGAAAGAAAACTGTCTCCATGAGGTATGGAATGATGAAGTAGGTGAATTACCAAAAGAAGCATGCTATAAATTCTCATATTGAAAAGAATAATGATGTATTTGACCTTACAAGGACTTTCTCAGAATTTCTAAACTGTTTGCATATAAGTTTTTGTGGATTTTGAAGTACTTGGCACTGAAGCTGTGTTAAAGAGACTTCTAGCTATAATACTGCCTTCCCTGCCCGTTGGAGATCTGGACAAAATGCAGTTGAAAAATTCATAAGCCAGGCCCAAGCTCTCAAAGGGGCTCCATGGTTCACCCTTGGGAGATTGATAATTCCTTCTTAGGCAAGTCAGTATAGATATACCTGTACAGTGTCGGAAGGGTCAGAGAGAGGGTCTGTAATTTTTATTGGATTCTTAAAGCATTTGCGACCTCTTCCCTGGCCTTCTCAAATTTTGAAGCATCAATGTGTAAAGTCTCTGTGAAATTAAAATTTATGTCACAAGAAAAACATAAGCATTATTTTAAAAAAAAAAACAGTATATACCTAGACATAGAAGTTTGAGTGATTTGAACTAATTTTATAAATCCTTATCTTTCATTTCTTTGCCTGCTTGATGCTCTGGGGTAGGTGCTTTCTGACTCATTAGCAAATCTGACAAGGAACTTGCAAAGAAGAGATGAGCTGAAACTGCAGACAAGCTGCCTTTCTTGGTCATTGCAGCTCTATTATAAAGGTGTTTTGAAGAAAGAGGAGGGTAGGAGTTAGCCCATGCCACCCTTTTCTGATTGTGGCTAATGAGACAGAGATGTGCTGTCATAGTGCTGACCTGCAGATCTGTTTGGATATTTCTCCAACTTAACCTCACACTTTGTGTTGATACAGTCCTGGGTACACACTGGGTAAATATCTCTTGTACCCAGAATATGGATTAGAATGGTAGGCTATGTATTGTAAGCCAGCTCAGCCCTCAGCCTTCAGACCTCTGTAAAACATCTCATCTCCTGATACAAAGAGTGAAATTACACAGCTGTTGACATCTGCTCTAATGTACTTCCTATATAAATCTCTGTGCTGTCTTACATAACAGATGACTGTGTAACAGTATTACCCTCTAGTTTGTGAATAGACCTAGTTGTAAAGTAGCATATTGGTTTTGCATGTGCTGAGAAAAGCCATTGGAATGCGCCATTCCAACCGACTGGAATATAATTGGAGTGAAGTTACTGCAGATTCAAATTAGGCCAATAAACCATCTGTGTTCAGGTTCTTAGACACCTGGGTGTTATAAGTTAGAACACTAGACAAA